>NC_069132.1:8722272-9070606 GCF_026914265.1 Mya arenaria
TACAAAGTTATTAATTAGTTAACAACACTGCAATAATCATCAAGAGAAATAGTCTACACAAGTTTTTACTTTAAAATCCATGTCTATATTGTAAACCAATGACCTCCAATTGTGACCTCTCAGATATGAGAAAGAATTTAATATTTGACAAACATTTTCATGGAGCTGTACGAATGAGTTGAAATTAATTGAGTTCATAATAGTATTTAAAAACATTATGGCTGAGACACAAACTATTGCCATGAAATCCATATTGATGAACAATAACGTCTAAGTGAGACCTTGACCTCTGAGATAAGAGCATACATTTTATGTGCAACACACCTTCCCATGAAGTTGTTCAATTCTATTAAGTTTAAAATCCCATCCGAAAAACAAGTAAATGCTGAGACAAGGTTGAAACAGATAGTCACAAGACAAAAGATGGATAAACTAACGAAAGACAGTGAAATTACTATATGCCCTTTGGGGGCATTCAAATAAAACTGTACATTTTCATTTGTAAACATCTATAACTAACTTAGTGTTTTATTCACCTTAGGGTGTGTGAAAGGGCAGCTCATGTTTCTACAGTTGGGGAAGAATCTGCATGGTGTGGGCTGGGCCCATGAAGCTTGGGCTCTGGGAACAGGAGCTGGTACATAGGCTGGCACCTGTACAACTGTAATATACACATATAAACATGTATGGTGGTATTTTCAGTAAAAAAGTAACTACAGTCGAAACTCGTTAGGTCGACTTTGTCGGGACCTAGGGAAAAAAGTCAACATAACGATGATTCCACACATCTGAATTAAAAAAAATATCCCCAATCCCAACACATCTGAGTTCGATTTATGTCCAACTTCAGCAATTGAACGGTCTTGTTACATATAACCGTATTGATAACAGCAAATGTATAATTGAAAAATAAAGTGAATTTTTTTATTTGTGTCAAATTTATTTCATTCAATTCAAGTAATTGCACTGTAGAGAAATTTCTTCGTCACGTAACTTTCATTGTTGTCAAATGTTCCCATGATGTCATCGGTGGCTCATGTGTTTCAATAAATGTCTCTTGAGCAATAAATGTCTCTTTACTCAAAAACATAAAATAACAACTTTAATTATTCACACTTATTAAATAACCTCCAATTATGACAGTTTGTTATTTTGACAAGCACGGTAATTGAGCGACATGCCGCAATCCGTCATGAATGTTATCGCACCTACAGCTCGATCTACAGTTCGACATAAGGAACAAGGGAAATGTGTGAAATTCGACCACAGGGACTGAAATAGGAGGTCGACATAGCAAAAAAATCGAGATAGAAAAATCGACACAAGCAGATTTATTTTATATAAAATAAGAAGGAATAAATATAGCAAGTCTGGACTGTATCATTGTTTAAGGTACGACTAAAAATTAACAACTATGGTCTCTCGTTTGAAAAAGTTATTTTTTCTGTGGCTTAATTCAACACTTATGCTAGTTGATAACAATGTTTTGGAATAAATCAGTACTAGTCCAGAAGCTTCACCTACTTTTATGTATAATAGTTGAGCCATGCGCACGTTTGCCTGAGTGAGTGTACGGGCAGTCATGCCTGGTACAGCTGGCATCAAAGCGGCAGTTAGGGTGGATGTAGATACACTTGTCACCAAACTTGCAGTACGGGAATGTCCTGTTATAAATAAATGTGTTCATGTATATGTATACATGTAAAATTTATAATGGTTTAATATGATGATTCTAATAAGTGCAATGCTAACAGAAAAACACATATCCTAAATATATTCATCATGTCCTTTCTCATTTAATCATTTGTTTATCACATGACTGTGGATTGATTGGCAAAACTGTTACATAAACCATATTAAAAGTTACTTCTAAAAATCAAACAAAAACATTTCAACTTCAACAGCTTTGCATTCTTTATTGTCACTGTGTTTTTTACAATGGCACCTACTTGCATGGTATGGATGGGTGTATGTAAACACATGAGTTGCCATTAGCACAGGCGGGCCAGAACCGGCATCTCTCAAGGACCTGGGCGGGCTCGGCAGACACCGGAGACGTCTCCTCCTCCATCTCCTCCTCATCTGTGGCAGAGGGAGACATAGGGCTCGTCACATACATACACTGGCAACCTTGCTATTCATACTTGTATTACAAGTGTGCATTTTAACCATTAAAATTTGAAATTCACTAATTAGTGTTAAGCAAATTTGTTTGAAATGTTTGAATATTATATTCATAGTATAATGATAATAATGCAATGTTTCATACCACTGAATGTATTGAGGATATAATTTGAATCAAATTACACCTAAACATGACTGCCAACAACATAAAGGTTTACCATCAGTGTCTTTAAGGCTGATGTTAAATGGTCGTATCTTGGGCGGCTGGAGCTGTTTGATTGCAGCTGGCTCAGGGACCTCGGGCTTGGGTGCCTCCACAGGGGTCTTCTGGACAGGCTTCACAGACTGAACAAGATAAAACTAAGTTTTAATTGCATTCGTTTTGTTATTCAATGCTCTATTCAATGCTCTATGAAGTACAGAGTATTAAGATCACCAGCAGAACAATGTATTGTTTTTAAATTATGAAAAAAAATATAATATGCAGTTTGAAAGAAAGAAAAACATAAGAAAAGATTTTAAGTAGATTTTCAACAAGCACATATTTGTTGATCAATTACCTGTACAGGTTGAACTTTAGCCTCAGGTATGGCTGTGTATGAGGCGGGGTTTACTCCATCCAGGGTCACAATGAACCGGGGCTCGGCCGGGGACTCACTGCCAGACCCTTCCCTGAAAAGTACCATAACAACCAATTTGATACTCACTACGAGTTTAAATTAGATTTTAAATGCAGCTTTATATGTATATATCACAAGAAATGATACTGTTAATCTATAGCAAATAAGTGGTACAATGGACTAAACATTTAACACACTCATGATAACTTAAAATGCACTTTCACATTTGTAACTCAATCTTAAGACCTTGTATGCTATAAATGTGATTATAAATGAATGTTACCTGATTTCAGTCTCAAAAGCAATGCATCTCTTATCTGCCTATAAGAAGATGATTATAAAAGCACCTGTGTTACCTGATTTTGGTCTTGAACTCCTCGTACATGAGGTCATCGTTTAGGTCGAGCATCGTCTCCTGGGCCTCCTCCAACAACTGCTGGATCTCAGGGTCTGCAACACAAACAACTGTGAGGTAAAAGGTTATATACACATGTTTATGAAGGTCATTTGTTTGGCTGGAAAACACTGACATACTTGTATAGTAATTGGATTATGTTTATGCATTTGGTAACAATCAACCACTAACAAAAAATAGTTCATATTATTTTTTTTTACCATGAAAACAGTGACAACATATACCTGGAGACTCATCATTGCGGGCAGAATTCTTCAATTTCACATCCAGGCCCCTATCAGCACATTGAACGAGTCTGGTGTCCGGCACTATAGGGCCATATACTGTGAATTTACAAATGTCACAAGATATTTTCTACAAGTTTGCTTCAAGTTTTCAAGGTGTTTAAAGAGCATGTATTATCAATAAAAAATTCAAAATGCTCTCATAATTAAAAAGCTTAACTAGCCTTTATTCAATCATCAATACAATAATAAACAACAATCAAGTTACAACTAACTAAGATGAGAAATTTATAGGTTGACAGTCTACTTGAATATTTACCTTCAAATGCCTTCTAAAATATTATGATGTCTTCTTTGAAAATACTTTCATTTCTTTACATTTCTTACAAATTGTCTACATTTCCTGAGATTCAAATTGTACATAATAATTATAGACAGTTCATGGATCAACATACATGTTAAAGTGCTGTTTGTAAAAGTTGATGACAAGAAATATCACGGTCTTAAATAAACAACAATTTTTATAAATTGCATCTTATTTTAACTGTATATTCCACGGAAAGTAAAACACCAAATGTTGTATGAAAATAAAAATGTTCCAGAAAGAACTTTCAACAATTTTAAAATATTCTAGTCTAGTTGCTACGGAGCACTTTGACAACATAAAGTGACACCAGGGTGACTGTTTTTACACATTTTAACCAGACTTTGGTGCTAAATTATGTTGACATACTTAGAACAAATATTAACATCATTACACAAAGTTGCATGTAACAACACACAAAGGTAGAGAGCCCCCTCAGTACAAATCATGGATAAGACATTAAGGACAGAGCAACATCGAATTATTAAACATTGTGCCACAACAGGAATGACATCAACAGCAACCCTTAAATCTATGGAGCTGAGTTCTGTAAAATGTTACAGAAATATTGTGTTTAAATGGCACATGCAGAGCAGAGACAGGTTTAACAGTATGGATGATTCGCCAATAACAGGCTGGCTGTCTGGGACTGAAGGCAACATACCAAGGAAATGCCATGTTCAAATATATCACAGGAACACAGTTCTGAAAATAAGTGTTACAACGGGTATTTTTTGCAAAATGTTGTGTATCAGACTATAATCTAGGACCTTGGCAGGCATATTGTATGTGCACGATGGGTGATCCTGCAACTTGAGGATGAGCAGAAGGGAAAAAAACAAAACATTTCAAACGCCTTTCTAAACCACCTTGCACGCAAGGGTGATCTTTATCTAAAACAAATTTGGGGTCCAGACATGCAAATATTTTGCTAATTTAAGGGCCACATTTCTGGTTTAATAAGTGCAGTTGAAAACATGCAAACCCCAGGTGCAAAACTTCATCATTTCAACAAATTTGGAGTTTTGAATGACATAAGTTTGCATAACTGAATGACTGTAGCTTGGGCTGAGGGAAAGCAGATGGGGACTAGGGCAAATCTAAATGCCCTTCGCCTCAACCCCATAAGTTGGGACATAGAAATGTGAAGTGATGTAATATTTTGATGTTTACAAGTCAAGGTGCTCTGTAAATGTGATAAGAGTATATGTAAATCCTCTGTGAAACGGTTTATGTTCTATGTATTTTCACACATTTTTGTATCATGTGCAGAATTGAGTGTATCTAACAACTGCAATCTTTTATTTTCCATTGCTCAACATAATTTTTAGATTTTAAATGTTGTCCACAAACTTTACCATCAGCTGTCTTACATATAGGTTAATATTCTCAATACATCAACAGTCACTATATTCCTGCAATGCACTTTAAACTAAATGTCTAAGACATATCCATATATTCATCCTTATATTGGTAATCTAAAATACAAGAATCAAAAATATGTCTTTATTTCAAAACATGAGATTGAAAGCTAGATATTATTTACATAATTACAAATTGACTTGGTAATAATTTGAAATATTCAGAAATAAACAAATCACAAAACCTGATAAAATACTGACACATAATCTATAATAAAACTGTGAACAGAAAATGAAACGCAACAGGATTAAAATGCTTGCCTAAAGTCCATTAAATTGTCAACAACTTATTATACATGATACAAGTGTTTATTTTGTTTCAGGAAGATCATCTGGTCCACATGTTCCGCCTTCAAATTCAGGTGTTTGGCTACCAGTGTACTATTCAGCATAAAGACCTCATCAGCATCAACGCTAGATGCAGGAATAGCCAGCACCCGCCTTGCAATGCCAGCAATATGCGGGTAGAGGGCCACCTTCTCCCGCCACCACTCCAGGGGAGGCCTGCTGCATGCCGGCTCGGCCATATACAGGTTCAGCTCTATTTTGGCAGTCTCATCCGGAGACCTTCTGTCGTCCGCCACACAGATCACATCATCTAGCCAGTCATTCTCTACGGTTATTGACAACAAAGGAACTGAGCTGGACTCACTCTGCTCCGCTTTAGCAGTAACACTCCTTACACCTGCATCTAATCTACTGTTTCCACCATTGTCACTTTGAGGCTCTGCAAGATCAATACTCTCATCTCCCACATCACTGATCTCTCCATCAGAATTGATATCTTGAGTTTCCTCATCACTGTCACTTTTATCATCATCATCATCATCATCATCATCATCATCATCATCATCATCATCATCATCATTATTCATTACAACCTTTCTAACATCAGTCACATTCTCAGCCAACTCAGACATGGCCTTTGTCTGCCTGGCTGGTCCAGACCTTTTCCCTTTCCTGAATGATTCCTCCTTGTCCTTAGATTCCTTATGCTCCTTCTCACACTGACTCTTAACTTTCATGAAAAGAAGGTTCTTAACATTATCTTTCTCCTTCTGTGAAACAAATGCCATCTGTTTGGTTTGGGGATGAACCAGGCATGCCAGCAAGCAGGTGTCTCGGCAAGAATGCAGACATTTCTCTACTGTCTGCCTCATTCTTATTTTCATTGATTTAATCATAACATCGTCCTCTCTACGGACTTCTAAGACTTTTTCTAACTTTACAAATATTGGTATGACCTTCTGTAGTGTTGGAACATCAGACCGGGTCAGAATCTCTGTGGCTGTTTTGAATGGTGTCAGTATTTTCACTAGTGACTCTAGAATAGACTGGTCATTGATTGCGTAGAGTAGGTTGCGGATATCTATTCCCTGATTGGTCAGTTCTGAGTCCATAATTGCTGCATGTAGTGCCGGTGTCTGCTGGGATAAGACAGAGATCATGTCAAGCAAGCTTGTCCATGTGTGACCATCGTGCAGACATAAGCTCTTTTTCCGCACATCTTCTGCAAGCAAAACTTCCTTCTTTTTCTCAAAGACTTCACATGCTTGTGTGTTTTTAAGTATCTCTTCTACAAGTGTTTCACCTTGCTGAAGAAAATGATGGATGTCCTTGTCTTTTAAACAACTTTTAACAACATAATTTATACAACTTCCAAAGCAAGTGACATCCTTACAGCTCAACAAACCCTTAAGTTTCCTCTCTATTTCTGTATCACCTGTTACCAGAGTAGCATTGTAAATACCCCATTTAGCTTTGGTCTCCTCAAGACATTCTGCAATGTTCACAGCCACATGGTCAATATGAGATGTACGAAGAACCGCCTTTCTAAGGTGCCAGTCTTCAGATATAAAGTACACCCAGATTGTATCATACAGTTCAGATTCAGTGTTTCTCCACACCTTGTGGGTCAACACAACAGAGTCACATTTACTAAGTTCACCCTTCAATTTATCTTTCACTTTGTTGTACAGCATACCAACATCTGTTATCAGCTTCTTTTTCTTAGGGAAATGATACTTTGGCTCTAAAGTCCTAGCAAAACCTTTAAAAGCCTCATTCTCCACAAACTCAAATGGCATAAGACTCTCAATAAACAGATTCAGCAGACTGTCACCTATTTCCACCATTCTTTCTTTCCCAGTTTTATCACCATTCATATCCTCCTGTTCCTCAGTCTGAACTCCAAACTCAGACATCTCAATTTTACCACTATTTCCTCCCAGTAACTTCAGGTTGTCAGTCTGCATGCTGACCTCAGTCTGAGCAGCTCGGTCTACAATTTCAATCTCTATTTCAGAACCAGAGTCAGAATTCTCATCATCACTGTTCTCATTTTCTTCATCGGAGGTTTCACTCTCATCATCTCCATCACAACTAGCCTCACTCCCTGCAATGAGAAAAGGTTTGACCAAAAACTAAGACTTGCTTCTTGGAGAAAAAAAACGAATTTGCAAATATTTCTGTACAAATTTTCTATTAAGAAACCTGAATATCCTACGTTTTAGGTTAAAGTTTTTTCAGTCTTGTTTTTTTTTGCTTTTACTTATACAACTGTCAAACCTTTTCTCTTGCAAGTCATTTTATTTCTATCAATATGTTAATATACTACACATATATGTTGCTATTGTCACCCAAATAACACTTCACTCCAATGCAAACATGGCAATTAAACAATGAGTGCCCATGCAGTGCCCAACTTTTACATTTTGTATGATTGGGAAGTGTTTATTACTGAGATCTCGATCTCTGTGCCTACCTTCTTGCTGGCTGTCCTCACTGTCAGCCTGCTCCACTTCTGTCTTAATAACTGCACTCTTCTTCAACTCACGCAGGGCTTAAAATAAAGAAGCAAAAAAACTGTGTCAGACAAATCATTATTACCCCATGAACAGTCAACAACTCTGGTTACAAGAAGTTGTCATATATTCTGGCAATTAAAATTGCACATTACAAATGTTAACAATACATGAAATACTAGCATTCACCTGTCTTATTTTAGGCATTGTCAATAGAATGATGCCACTTGATGCCATTTTATTTTCAAACAAAACTTATAACCATTCCAACATCATCCCGACGAGTCTTACAGGTTTTTTTTGATACCAGATAATAAAATCTCTCTGATTAACTAATCATTTATAAACCAAACCCTTACAGCCCTGATTGGCAATAATCGAACAATACATGAGCCCTTCCCTGTCCTCACCTGATGTAGCCACCCTGCTTGGGGCCATTCCTGATGCCTGGGACTTTGGGGACATCTTGCTGCCATATGTCTGGTCCTGACTGGCGGACTCGTTCTTCACTGTGTACCTAATACTCTCAAAGTCTCCGCTCGGTCGATGGGGCTTCTTCACCTGTGGTTGCAATGAAATTTAATAATGTTCTACTTAGTGGAAACTATGGAATGTTGTTTTAAAATTATTTGTTTTACTTCTAACAAAGATTATCATATGGAAGCACTTGGTAACAGAAAAATCTAACAAGGCTAAAATGGTCAAAACTGTAGCTGAACAAGAAGCATACAGAACGAAATGCAGTGCTCAACAATAATGCTCTTTTGATAAGAGAGAGATCAAATCAATGATATCCACATGTAAACCATACCTGGTCCTTTTCAGAGTCAACTGTGCGTACCATCATCTCCAGCTCCTTACGTTTTGACCTGGACATGAGCTGTTGGCCGGCCGCAGTCTTCAGACGATGTCTCATGTCTACTGGCCGCCTCTCTAACTTTGGGCTTGTTTTGTGATGTTCTGAGAAAAGTAAAAAAAAATTGAAATCTATTTCTTTTCATTATATTTTCAGATTTTAATGCAATGGTTCACACTATCTTCCATGTCTCATACTTGTATATGCGAAATTCTCAAAATTTTGCATTTTCATTAATCTGTGATTAGTATCTTGTTCTATTTTTCAACTAAGGTTATAGAAGTCAAGTGACTCACCCTGCTCATGTTTGGTCTTGGTGACAGACTTCTCAGCCTCAGACACAGCCTTCATCAGCAAGGATTTGTTGGCCTGCAAGGCCTTAGGAACACTCGACCTGCAAGCAATGGAGAAAAAATATACTGTTGAAGAGTTTTATCTAAAAGTCATTTCTATATCTTTGTCAATGACCCTTATAACATGTCCAAATTGAATCAAGAAACTGAGATATCTGTGATATTACAGAAACAAACCAGATACCAGCACACTATAATTGTAGGATAACAGTCCAAGTAAGGCCTTTAAAAAGCTGATTATGATGTCTGCATATTTACAGAATATTTCTATATTCAGAAGCTGAAGAAAAATGAAACATTTTTATGATTTGATAAATATCGTCAGTCCACAAGAAATAGCAAAATGTAGAGAAATGATACAGTTTATGTAGATGTTGCACACAATAGTCTGATTCTGATTTTCAGCAAATGAAATGATATTCATGAACACAGCACAAGCCCAAGTCTGATGTATGCCTTACTTCCTGGACGGCCCATGCACAACACTGGCCACGGAGCCGACCGCAGGATTGAGGGGATCATATTCCTCATCTTCCTCCTCTAGTTCATACTTCCTTTTCACAGACCCAACGACCGATATAGGCTTCTTCCTGCTGTCAGAGTGGTCCTGGAAATCAAACAAAAACTCCTTATACCTGTAAACACATTTAAATGTATACACCAGCAACATGTTATATATACACATTATCAAGTAATGTAGTTGGCATTTCATGTGTAAATTTATATTTTCATCTTAGAGAAGCAAAAGTGACTTTATTAAATCACCATCAATGTTTAAGTTTAATGGGAACATTCCAATTTCTCTTTTAACATGATAAATCTACTCTATTATACTATGTATAGGACGCAAGCATAGATAGGTGTATGGTGTAAATGGTGTAACACAGGTATAAAACCCTTAATACAAAAGACAGGACGCAGTGAGAAAATGTCAAAATCGGAGCCGAAAAGGTTGGTAAGGGATTTATAATATATATTAAATCAGAAACAATAAATAATAAATTTGTATGAATATTAGGCGTATTTCGATATCTTTCTTGTGTACTTTGGTATAATGTTTATAAATTAAATGCTGCCTCAGTCAAACTCTTAACCACAAAAAATAATCAACAATAAGCATTTCACAGTGATTACCTGTGTATACTTGTGTTCTTTCCCTCTGGATGTTGAGCTGGAAGGCCGAGCTTTCACTGTGTCTAAACTTGGTGGCCTGCTGGACCTCTTCACATCCACCGACCTGTCAGACTTGGCCACCTTAGGGGGTGGAGGTTTTCCAGTGGAAGGTGCTTTAGTCTGTTCACGCTTGGCAATCTCTTTGGCCTCTTCTCGAAATTCATCTTAAAAAGCATATATACAACTTAATGAACAAGAGTTGTTAATGCAGAATGATTAAAAAAATAAAGTCTGTTACTGTTAAACTGGTTTTTTGAGATGATAGGAAATCAAATTTACCACATCAACTATTAAAATCATTAACTAATAAATAGTAAAGCATTTTAAACCATGCAATATAAAATCATGTGCATTTAAACTAATCACAAATTTGTTTGAAACAACTGTTACCAGTGTTCTCATCAATGCTCAGCTCGTCTGCAGGGGCTGACTCAGGATGTCTCGGTTTTGTAACCTCCTCCAGGCTCCTCCTCTTCTCCCCTGCTGCCACCTTGTTTAGCCTCTCTGCATCCCCTGAAGACACTCGGCGGGGCCTCTCTTCCTTCCCTCCCTCTTTGTGAACTTTTTCTGCTGCCTCGGGAGCTTTGCTGGATTTTACTTTTTCCGCCTGACTAGACCTGTGTTTCTCCTCCCCCTGACTATATCTGTGTTTCTTCTTTTCTCCTTTGTGTTTCTCTTTTTCTTTGGCCTTGGGTTTGCTGCTGGATGGTTCTGCTGGTAGCAGGAAATGCATGGATAAGAACAAAACTAGTATTCCAATATTAAAACAATCCGTCTTGTAACAATCTTTTACAGTAATACAGTACAATCAAGCTCATGAACAGATAATGAGTGAGAAAAAGCAATCTGCCTAAGCACTTATACTATCCTTAAATTACATCATGTAGTCAGGTATCTGTCTTTATTAACTAACTTACCCGCATTGATTGTCTGCAGCTTCTTTAGCAAACCATGAAGCCTAAAAAAGAAAGCAATTTGATAAAACTTGATAGAATACATCATCGTTCGACACCAAATCTTCTCTAATTTCTCTATAGCAATTGTTAAAATTTTTGAAATTTCACATATTTTTTTTTTACATGTACATGTCCCTTAATCTGTTGTTATTTAACAATATCCTCAAGTGACATTGACACTGAAAATGGGTACAAAACAAACCAACAAATATGGTGAAGCTTGATCTTACCAGCTATCCAATAACACCAAAGCAGACCTTCTGTTCAATACTTTTGGTAGGAATTTGAATTTTAGACATTTGGCCTTTATGATAATTATTTGTTAATACAATCATATATAGATGTAGAAAGGTACTTAGATTTCACTTACTCAAATTCACAGCATGTATGCCTTTGACATTTCACATCATGATATTCCAGACATTAATTTAGGTAGGAGGGTTTTGAGATACCGTATTTAAATCATGCCTTTGTTTTATCAGAATTTTGATGGGAATGATAGTCTGGTTTTGGAGTTTCTGGTTATATTCCATTGACTTGTCATAAAAGATACTGGTTTAGTTTTTTTGGTTTAAAAACCCTTTGTTAGGGTCATAACATTAATCTTCATATACATCCATAAACCATTTACAATATATATATATTATTGTTTTGTTTTTAAAAAAAGATCTACTCTCAATACAGGTAAATCTACAGGTAAAATTAGTACAGCTAAATCTATCAGTTAAGTCCATCCTTAACACAAAATCCAAAGTGAACTTTAATGAAGCACATTTCAATATTTACCAAGATGTGAATTTGCCAGTGTTGGTATTGAGGAAGAGGCTGAGGTCATTGGTCATCTCTTTCTGTGTCTTCTTGTTGGCCACCATAACCATGATGTAGTCTGGCAACTCATCGTCTAGTATTTACAATTTACATACAATTCTTTCAAGAATCATGAATAGCATTTAAATAAATAGAATCTAAAAGCAATAGAATACAAAATGGGTCAACTGTTTTATGCTATCCTGAATATGGTATTCTGTTAAGATGGTCACTTTTGCCATATTGAACTCTAACTTATTTATAACTAATTAAATTGAATTCATTATATGTATATTGCTAGATCCGTAGATCTAATCTCATGTCTGCATTCTACATGAAAACAGGAGCACCGCAGAGATAATTCCAACACATGTAAGAAATTGTTTTTTCAGTCAAATTTAAATCTGAATATTATTATACACAAGAACAGTTTAAAACGTAACATCATAGCTTACCATCATATGCCCCAAGTTCAATCAATTTTGCTTTTATAGCAGACTGAAAAGAAAATTAAAATATTTTTATTTGGAAAACAACAGTTAACATCTAACAAAAATTCATCAAAATAGTGATGAGCAACATTCCAAAATGAAAATTTTAACACTTTTTAACTTAATTTTAACTTTCAGGTCCAGGAAAGTTATCTTATTATAAGCCCTATTTACCTTTAGAAGCAAGTACCTGAATCAATATAGCACTATCCAATTAGAAATATAATAAGATAAGCTTAAATGGCTACGTCCCGCCCGACAGACACATGTAGTCAACATGTTTTTACAATGAATACTAGAGGCAGTTTTTCTTTTAAAATAGGAAATAATGCAAAACAATTCTTCCTCTTTGTAAATGTAATGTTGCTTAGGATTTGGTGCATAAGCAATTTCTGCTTCTTAGTTGCATTCTAGTTTTTTTCTTTGAAATTGTTGATATAGCTTTTCTTCCATGCATTGAGCCTTTTTACGGTACTATCTTTTACTTCACTTTTTACTTCTAGTTTTCTTTTGTATTTTAGCTACTATATGTATTTATCTATGTCTTCTTCTCTTTCTTTAAAAATACACTATATTTTCACTTCACACCTATGATATTCTTAGTGTCCCTTAATTAAACTGCCTTAAAAAACTTGAAACCTAAATAGTAATGTATTAAATTTATAGGGGTTCACCCAAAGTTTATTTAGAAGCCTTAAAGGAGTTTAAAGTGGGTTCAACTACTACACATTCAGGAAGACCATATTGCTAAAAACATATTGACTTAATGCTCTAAACCTTCTTTTAAACAGTTTGTAATTGTGCCCTTTCTTGCATCATCACTTCTTTATTATTAGAATTCTGACATTTTTTTCGTAGTCCATTTTTGTCGGAATCACTTTAAAGAAAAATAAATGGAAGAAAAGGAGTTTGTTTACTTTAACAAGGGACGTAACTCACATGAATTCATGGATTTGGTTATACTGGCAAATATGGATACGGTTAGTTCCACTGAGGTGAGTACAAACAAACATAGTCCATTTTTTTTAAAGTTTTGATATTGTACTATAGATTTTATATAGTATAATTCTGTATCATAATAATAATAAATAAACATTCGTGCAGTGAAGTGGCATTATTGTGCACTGTAACTCTGCTTCACTTTAGTCACATACCAACAGTAGACACTGTTGTGGCAGCAGTGTTGTCCATCATATTATGCCACCTGCTTGTAATTCTTAGCTGAAGGTGTTGACATCTTAAACACATTTAAGTTCAGCATTCAGCTGTTGCTTTTACAATTTGCTACATTTATGTAAATGTGCTGTCCTATTGTTATAACCTTTGCCAATTTCACGATTAAATCAAGTTCTTAAAACAAATTTGGTGGCTGCCGATTTTGACATTGTTTCAATGTGTTCTTATATTAACACTTTTTACCTGATTTTTCACATATTTATTTTTTGCCAGCATCCTCACTATGCTAGCCTCCTATATACAGTATAATACAAAAGTCTTTTATACTCTATAGAGTCTAGAGTCCAAATTGACCATTCTGGAAGCTCTTCTTTAATTGTTTTCAAATGCTATCTGGTCCTTCCTGCATTTTGGAGCAAGCAAAGTGGACTCCAATGGTCTTTCTGACCATTGTCTTATTACGAGTTAGAGGACCAGACTTCTATTACCTATGTTGATTTTTACGATGGTATAAGCATTGTATTTTAGGTCTTGGTAAAAAAAGATGCCAAGATCCTTTCTTTTTTAAGCCTTGTAATATATTAAACATATATAAAGAAAGGAAATGGGGAATAAAATTTCAGTTCACAATAAATTTTGTGATATTCTTAACTTAATAAGACTTTTCAACGTGTCATTACAGTCAAACAAAAACACCTAATACCAGAAACACCCACTTTGAAATCAAAGAGAACAACTATTTTGTGTTGAGTTGGTTTGGCAATTTATAAAATATTTTACTCGAAGTCCACTTGCAAATGCATTTTTTAAGAGATGTTCATCATCTTTTGATCTAAAAGTTTTTTGAAAGTTAATATTGTGTTATACCATTCACATAAAATGTGCACTGATGTTAAGTTAAAAAAAAAATGTTTAAGTTACTCTGATTAAGAGATTTCTGAATCCCAGTATGAAGCAAAATGCTGATTTCTGAATGAATTATAACGATTACTAAAGTTTAAACACATAGAAGTTATAAAATATGACCAATGGTCACCTTCTGTGGTATGACTAAAATACGAAAATAACCTATTTTCGCGAAAATAGCTTTTTTGACGAAAATAGGGTTATTTTTGATGAAAATAAGATTTTGAAAGAAATATGAAATAAGAGTTAGTTTTGGCGAAAATAAGATTTTTGACCAAAATATAATAAGTTTTGGCAAAAATAAAGTTCTTTTCGCGAAAATAAGATTTTGAAAGAAATATGAAAATAAAGTTAGTTTTGGCGAAAATAACATTTTTGACAAAAATATAGTAAGTTTTTGGCAAAAATAGTTATTTTCGCGAAAATAAGATTTTGAAAGAAATATGAAAATAGAGTTAGTTTTGGCGAAAACAACATTTTTGACAAAAATATAGTAAGTTTTGGCAAAAATAAAGTTATTTTCGCGAAAATAAGATTTTGAAAGAAATATGAAAATATAGTTAGTTTTGGCGTTTTTTGTGTATAACCGCTTTGATGTTGCACATTTCGGAAGGAGGTGAGATCAACAAAAACATGTAAAAATACTATCAATAATCATTGTTCAATTTTCTTAAAAACACAATTGTTTTGAAACACTAATGCACCTGTCATATGTGTTATGTAGACCGAATAAAAGTTTTTTAATATTTTGGATTAAAAATTGTCATTTACGGCAACAGAAGAAGGTATTTTATCCATTTCTTTTAAAAATCTTATTTTCGCGAAAATAACTTTATTTTTGCCAAAAACTAACCACATAATTGTCAAAAAGGTTATTTTCACCAAAACTAACCCTACTTTCAGATTTTTATCAAAATCTGATTTTCGCAAAAATAACTTGATTTTAGTAAAAACTAAATACATTATTGTCAAAAAATGTTATTTTCGCCAAAACTAACCCTATATTCATATTTATATCAAAATCTGATTTTCGCAAAAATAACTTTATTTTAGCCCAAACTAAGTACATAATTTTCAAAAAAATGTTATTTTCGCCAAAACTTTCCAGATTTTTACCAAAATCTTATTTTCGCGAAAATACCTTATTTTAGCCATAAACTAACTACATGTTGTCAAAGATGTTATTTTCGCCAAAACTAACCCTATTTTCAGATTTTAACCAAAACTTATTTCCGCGAAAATAACTTTATTTTATCCAAAAACTAACTACATTTTTTTCCGAAATGTTATTTTCGCCAAAACTTATTTTCAGAGTTTTACAACAATATATCCCCCCCCCAAAAAAAAGTATATATTTTATCCAAAAACTAACTAAATTTTTGTCAAAAATGTTATTTTCGCGAAAATAACTTATTTTCATCAAAAATAACCTTATTTTCGTATTTTAGTCAAAAAAGCTATTTTCACAAAACTAGCCTATTTTCGTATTTTAGTCATATCCTTTTTCTGTAGTAGCCACAATAATGCATGTTTAAGGCATACATGTGATAATTTCTTGGGTCGATTCCGGGACACTCGTCGTAATGTCAACGCACACTAGGGGGGCCCCCCCGGAATTTTTTTTAAATGGGGAACGTCTGTGGTGCATTCTATAGCATATCTGGGGCTATTTTAGTCGTTTTTAACGTCGGGGAAAATGTACCTATTTTGACTGCCAAGACGTATTTTTTACTTGACATGGTTGTTTTTTTTCTGCATTTTCTTGAAAAAATAAAACCACCAGATATTTTCCCAGGCTTTAAATGCTAACCAGGAGGATATGCAGTCTACTTTCGGTTTCATCAAAACAGGAAATAAACAACTATACGGGCACCTGTTTTCCCGCCCTTTTGAGAACATGCGTTACAAAATATTTATTTTTTCATCATATTTAAAACGTTTGCAATTTATGACACACAATATTTTCCAGACGATAAAGAAGATTTTCCAGTCGATGAGCTTTTTTCCGTTTGGAGATGCATATAATTTTGATAGAGGGACGTGTCAACAATCGGCTGTATAAAGCAATCACGTGACTTACCATGGTCACGTGATTAAAGCATCTGTAAACCCCATATCGTCAGTTTGTCCGCCCGGTTAGCTCAATCGGTAGAGCGTTGGACTCTGAATCGGACAACCCGGGTTCGATTCCCGGGCGGGCCAGGTCACTTCTGTTGTGATTGGTTATGAAATCCTTTCTACAACCGTTCGCACTGTACCACTGCCCATGGCATGTACAGAAGTTGTCAGTTCCTTGCAGCGGTGAAGGCACCTAGTACTGGTTCTGCCCAGGATAGGTGTGCGGTGGTTGAACTGTCACTCTGGGACCCTTCAATGTGCTCACGCCGGGACCCGGAGTATAAACTACTAACACCCCAACCCCAATATCGTCAGTTTTATTTCGGCGTAAAAATACACACGATAGTTCGGAAAAAAGGTCAAAACACTAAAATTCCTTATGGACGCGTAAGTTGTTTAAAGTATAACGACGTATCGACTTTGAAATTTGAAAGGAATATGGGATGTTTTCCGTGTTTTAATTTTGTTTTTTTACTCATTTTGTCACTTTCTTTGAACTTACCTTCATGCTCGTTTGTTGGTAAAATGTGTGAAAAATATCAATTCATCAATTAAAAGCTATCATTCATAAGACCAAACAAATCCATATGAAAACAATGAATTTGTATACAAGAACCCTCCCCGACTCGTTAAGCACAACAATAGGCCGATAGATCATTTATCGGGTGATTGACGATGACCTCGACGACACACGTACCAATTAACAGATTAGTGTCAACATGTCCTGTGTTTTACGACTAGTGTCCCGGACAGGCAAAATAGCTGACTTACATTGGTAAAATTAAGATAATCGATTCCGATTCCGAGATTTTTTTTTCGTTTTTTTTTTATGACTTTCCGGGACAAACATGCACCCTCCGTGACTCCGTGACAGAGATACGATTTCCGGGACAATCCCGGACGTCCGGGACGTTATCACATGTATGTTAAGGAACATTTTTTAACATTTGGATATTCATCTTGTTCCCTAAACGCAACAAGTCGACTGATTCATACCAATGTAAAATATATTCTTCCACTGCAAAACTTAACACTTCATTGATAAATACAAACACAAAGTTAAACACTAGTTATTTTTAGCCAATACCTTTCTCTTATTACACTTAGGTGTTTGATGAAACACTAATTTGGATTGACTTCTGTATTGCCATTATAGCACTATAAAGCAGGTGCCCGTATCTCTCTGCTCAATATACTAAGTGCTGGGATCTGTCATTCTTGGCTAGGAAAACAACTAGTCTAAAATAATAGACGTGTTATACGGGATTCTTCCAATCCCTAACGTCTAAACGGGAATGTGCGAAAAACGGGGGTGTTTTAAAAATATTGAAATTGTTTTAAGTGAAGTATTTTATGGTTGAAATTGATCATAAAGAGTTATATTCATATTTTACCATGTAAGTGAAATGTTATTTTGCACTAAACACGCATTTAATGCATTAAAACAAGTTGTTTACCTTTCCAATAAAACGAAAGTTGACTGACACAGACAACAATTATGCGAAGGGGAACAACTCGATACAATCGTAATAGCTCGGCCTCCTCCGACAAAGCTTCGAGATAGACCTCGTTTATACAATCGTAACAACTCGGCCATGGCGGAAATGTTCCGAGCGATTTAAAACTGTGCCCTAAAGCCTTGCAGGTGCCCTTCATGTATATATCGTTATGTTTTGACAGAATGAAATGAAGAAAAGCCGTCAAACTCATAATTATAAGTTGGATATTTATTTTTTTGTGTACTGAACTAATATAAAATAACATTATCTGGTAATATTTTTTGTTTTTATGATATTTTATAGACGCTATATGCTTTAACCCGGAATCCTGATCGGAACAACTACCCACTTTTGATACTAAACAATTTGTACGTGAAGGATTTGCCATATCAAAAATCTAAAAAAAATCCGTCAACGTACAATTATTTGGACTAGGAAAACAACAAGTGGGGTATGGACGCCTAGAGTCGCCAAATAAAAAATCGTCAGACTCTGAAGCGGCTGTATATGGACTTCTTTTGTAGGTTTATGTAAACAACATGTATCAAAGACATTAATAAGAATTGGGCTTTTCTGGTACCAGGTCTTTTAGAAAGTGGGCCTTTTTGCCACATAGTCACTTTTCTATAACGTTGTTTTGAAAATTCTGTCAAAATTAGTTTTTCACAGCAGTGTGCAAATAAAACAGAAGTTCAAAAAAAAACACAAGTGTGAATTTGATAACAGCCACCAGAATGAGAAACTGATGCAGACTGGACAAGTTGCGATGACCAAAAAATTGCTTAAAAACTATTTTGAGATAAGAACGTATGCAGTGAAGGTAAACAAAACAAAATACCACCTGCTTTCAATCAAGCAGTTATGTGTATCTTACCCGTATTTTTTGGCTTATTTCGGCTCCTATTTCCATTTTAGAGTCTTTTATTTCCCAAAAAAGTGAAGGCAATAACGTTTACTCTGGGTCACTGAACGAATTTCATTTTCTTCTAGGTTGGACAGACGTTGTATCAAGGTTAGCCTAAGGTACAGTACGGATTGTAGTATTGCCAGATAAACGACAGTACGGATTTCAGCAGGTGCTTGGATGGTCTATTTACGTCATAGATATTTGTGTAAATAGAAAAATTTGCCTTTGTAGCAAAGTATTAAGGTTGACAATGTTTATCATAAATTTCTCTTGTCAAAATGAACTCAATTTTGATTGTGTTTATATAAAATAATAATGTAAGTAGTTGCCACATTTTCCCATGATTATTTTATGAAATAATTTGGGTAAATCAAACAATTAAGAAATAAAGGAAGATCTACACTGTACTTTATCTTTGATTTAGATTTAGCTAATACAGTATAATTTAGTATTTTAGTACTCCATATAAACAGCTGCTTCTGAGTCTTTAACGGTTTTTGAATAGGCGAAAGTTCCCTATAATCGCATTATTGTGCCTAGTATTTTAGAAGGTGTAAACAAAGGTCCATGCCTTTAATTTTAATACCTATCAATCCTTTATTTATGTTCATCATGAAAAGCATCCAACTTTGACACTGAAATTTAAGACATCCATTACGTTTTGAAGTATTTTGACTGTAAATCATATGACTGTAGCAATCATTGCTTTGGAACACGTTCAAAAGCACTGTAATTTATCAAATGACCATATATCTCTATGCTGGTGGTCATAGCTGGGGGACACGTTCTAAAGCACTGTAGTTTATCAAATGACCATATGTCTTTATACTGGTGGTCATAGCTGGGGGACACGTTCTAAAGCACTGTAGTTTATCAAATGACCATATATCTTTATACAGGTGATCATAGCTGGGGGACACGTTCTAAAGCACTGTAGTTTATCAAATGACCATATATCTTTATACAGGTAGTCATAGCTCGGGGACACATTCTAAAGCACTGTAGTTTATCAAATGACCATATATCTTTATACTGGTAGTAATAGCTCGGGGACACGTTCTAAAGCACTGTAGTTTATCAAATGACCATATATCTCTATACTGGTGATCATAGCTTGGGAACACGTTCTAAAGCACTGTAGTTTATCAAATGGCCATATATCTTTATACTGGTAGTAATAGCTTTGGGACACGTTCTAAAGCACTGTAGTTTATCAAATGACCATATATCTCTATGCTGGTGGTCATAGCTGGGGGACACGTTCTAAAGCACTGTAGTTTATCAAATGACCATATATCTTTATGCTGGTGATCATAGCTGGGTTACACGTTCTAAAGCACTGTAGTTTATCAAATGACCATATATCTTTATACTGGTGGTCATAGCTGGGGGACACGTTCTAAAGCACTGTAGTTTATCAAATGACCATATATCTTTATACAGGTGATCATAGCTGGGGGACACGTTCTAAAGCACTGTAGTTTATCAAATGACCATATATCTTTATACAGGTAGTCATAGCTCGGGGGCACATTCTAAAGCACTGTAGTTTATCAAATGACCATATATCTTTATACTGGTGATCATAGCTGGGGGACACGTTCTAAAGCACTGTAGTTTATCAAATGACCATATATCTTTATACTGGTAGTAATAGCTCGGGGACACGTTCTAAAGCACTGTAGTTTATCAAATGACCATATATCTCTATACTGGTGATCATAGCTGGGGAACACGTTCTAAAGCACTGTAGTTTATCAAATGACCATATATCTCTATACTGGTAGTAATAGCTTGGGGACACGTTCTAAAGCACTGTAGTTTATCAAATGACCATATATCTCTATACTGGTGGTCATAGCTGGGGGACACGTTCTAAAGCACTGTAGTTTATCAAATGACCATATATCTCTATACTGGTGGTCATAGCTGGGGGACACGTTCTAAAGCACTGTAGTTTATCAAATGACCATATATCTTTATGCTGGTGATCATAGCTGGGTTACACGTTCTAAAGCACTGTAGTTTATCAAATGACCATATATCTTTATGCTGGTGATCATAGCTGGGGGACACGCTCTAAAGCACTGTAGTTTATCAAATGACCATATATCTTTATACAGGTAGTCATAGCTCGGGGTCACGTTCTAAAGCACTGTAGTTTATCAAATGACCATATATCTTTATACAGGTGGTCATAGCTGGGGGACACGTTCTAAAACACTGTAGTTTATCAAATGACCATATATCTCTATACAGGTGGTCATAGCTGGGGGACACGTTCTAAAGCACTGTAGTTTATCAAATGACCATATATCTCTATACTGGTGGTCATAGATGGGGGGCACGTTCTAAAGCACTGTAGTTTATCAAATGACCATATATCTTTATACTGGTAGTCATAGCTGGGGGACACGTTCTAAAGCACTGTAGTTTATCAAATGACCATATATCTTTATACTGGTAGTCATAGCTGGGTACACGTTCTAAAGCACTGTAGTTTATCAAATGACCATATATCTTTATACAGGTGGTCATAGCTGGGGGACACGTTCTAAAGCACTGTAGTTTATCAAATGACCATATATCTCTATACTGGTAGTAATAGCTTGGGGACACGTTCTAAAGCACTGTAGTTTATCAGATGACCATATATCTCTATACTGGTAGTAATAGCTTGGGGACACGTTCTAAAGCACTGTAGTTTATCAAATGACCATATATCTCTATACTGGTAGTAATAGCTTGGGGACACGTTCTAAAGCACTGTAGTTTATCAAATGACCATATATCTCTTTACTGGTAGTAATAGCTTGGGGACACGTTCTAAAGCACTGTAGTTTATCAAATGACCATATATCTCTATACTGGTAGTAAAAGCTTGGGGACACGTTCTAAAGCACTGTAGTTTATCAGATGACAATATATCTCTATACTGGTAGTAATAGCTTGGGGACACGTTCTTAAGCACTGTAGTTTATCAAATGACCATATATCTCTATACTGGTAGTAATAGCTTGGGGACACGTTCTAAAGCACTGTAGTTTATCAAATGACCATATATCTCTATACTGGTAGTAATAGCTTGGGGACACGTTCTAAAGCACTGTAGTTTATCAAATGACGATATATCTCTATACTGGTGGTCATAGCTTGGGGACACGTAATTTGTTAAGTGTTAAATCATAAGGAAAGGAGTGTTAAAACAAAAATAGCAAAAGCTGGAACCCTTTAGCAAAATAATGTTGAAGACCACAATTTCAAACGTGTATTCAAAATTAATTACGGCTGATGTGTTGTTTGATTGGTTGATTGACAATGTATCATGTGATATAATGAATGTTTCCATAAGGGGCCAACATATCCACCATTTTTGTTAAAGTCCCGGTGGCTGTGTTGACTAGCCGGCTGTTTTTTTTACTGTTCACTTGGTTTTTCCTGGCGTGGGTTTGAACCCCACAAAAACCAAAATAAATTTTTATGCACTGGATTTTTTTCTGCATTATTCATAACATAAAAAATGATAAAAATAGTTTTTTTCAGATGCATTACCGGGAAAACTAATATTTGGTCCAAAAACAAAAGCGAGTCACTTTTAAGTACTGCATTCAGTTTACTTGGTATATGCCTTCCAGATGCGTAGTCAGGCTTTACTGAATGTTACGCACGAAAGGGGGATGGTGTTGAAGGAGGAATATCCCTGTAGCTGTAGGGGGGCTCCCCAAGGAAAAAAAATGAAATATAGAACTAACATGTTGGGCACTGATGTGTATTTGGAGGGATTTATAGGTTCGGGGCCGCCGACCTTGTAGTAACCAAGTGATTGATTTAGGCTCAGTAAGCTATCCAACACAGAGAAACAATGCTTACTATAGCTGATCTTCCCTTTATTCTGATATCAATATTTAGCTTAGCCCTTGAATTTGATGCCATTTTTTGCCATATTTATTTTTTCATTTTTCAAATTGATGTTACACACATGCGTAAGTGCATAATGCTGGCTACGCCCCAGCCTTCAATGCTTCATATGAGTAGTTATGGCGGTGACAGCTGATGTGAAGTTCTAAATCTTAAGCAATGCAGTTTATCAACTGATCACCTGGAATCATGACTTGAAATTGGATGTTCACCTGGATACACTTGAGGAGCAAAGAGGTCATGTTATGTTTGGAAAACTATGAAAAAAAAGTTGTTTGATTTAAAGTCTACAGATAAAACTCAGGATCTATACAAGTGTAAGAAATGTGGTTAGAATCAGTAAAGACTTAAAAGAAAGTCTTCACTGGATGTGTTAAGAAATAGGTAACTTTTGGTTTAATGAAGACATGGAATTAGAGAAAAAAGGTCACATTGGATTAAGAAAGTGATCTACAAGAATAGGTTTATGTGAAGAAAACTACTAGCTCAACAATTGGATTCACCTGAGGAGTTACAAGAACATTGGATTAAGAAGATATACAAAAATAGGTTGGATTATGTGAAGCAACTACTAGTTAAACGGATTTGGATTCACCTGAGGAATTACAAGAAACTATATGATAAAGGTCTTTTTTACTGTGCTTTGAAAAAAGTTCATCTGAAATGGGCCAAAGTTGAAGAGAAGATTGAAAAAATATGAAAGAATTGTGTGGATTTTAGATGACATGATTGAGTCTGTGACAAAAAACACTTCCATTGTTGGTAGTTTTCTATGCTTGGTGAAATTGAGAAATAATTTTTCATACAAGTATGGTTACTTATCTGCATGGAAAAATCAACATAAGCGGAACTTATGTGAACTGTGCCACAAATTAATTCTCCTGAAAGTACACAGTAACTATTATACACTTTCGTTTGCAAATCACCCTGGAATACATAGATCAAGGGTCTGAAGCATTGATTGATCTTGGCTTTTGTTCACGCTTAAACCACCAAGTGAATTTCCTTTCAAGTCTGACAGCTATGGCCTGTCATTTAACTTCATGAATCATTTTGCTAACATCATCTGCAATTTGACCTGTTGTTTAACTAATCACATAGAACTTTCTACCAAAAAAGTGGGCTCATTTCCACACAAACCATCCATGTTCAGTTTGCATTGATCTCCCCTTCACCAGGGCTTTAAAGTATGCTTGCAACCACTGCATGGTTACAAAGGGAAATCTTTAAAGAGTTGATCATGACTACCTGGGTTATCTTTTAAGAGTTGATCATTACCGTACTACCTGGGATATCTTTGAAGAGGGGATCATGAATATCTGGGATATTTTTTAAGAGTTGATCATGACTACCTGGGATATCTGTGAAGAGGGGATCATGACTACCTGGGATATCTTTTAGAGGTGATCATGAATATCTGGGATATCTTTTAAGAGTTGATCATGACTACCTGGGATATCTTTGAAGAGGTGATCATGATTACCTGGGATATCTTTGAAGAGGTGATCATGAATATCTGGGATATTTTTAAAGAGTTGATCATGACTACCTAGGATATCTTTGAAGAGGTGATCATGAATACCTGAGATATTTTTGAAGAGGTGATGATCATGAATATCTGGGATATTTTTAAAGAGTTGATCATGACTACCTAGGATATCTTTAAAGAGGTGATCATGAATACCTGAGATATCTTTGAAGAGTTGATCATGACTGCCTGGGATATCTTTGTGAAGAGGTGATCATGACTATCTGGGATAGATATCTTTGAAGAGGTGATCATGACTACCTGGGATAGATATCTTTGAAGAGGTGATCATGAATAACTGGGATATCTTTGAAGAGGTGATCATGAATAACTGGGATATCTTTGAAGAGGTGATCATGAATACCTGGGATATCTTTTAAGAGGTGACCATGCATACCTGGGATAACTTGAAAGAGTTTATCGTGACTACCTTTACCTGGGATATCTTTGAAGAGTTCATCATGACTACCTGAAGGTGGTATAAATTAACCATCTGCTTTTTGCAAAATGGAAAAATGATTTTAATCATGCCTTAATACATGTAACAGATACTTTTTCAAGCTTCCTGTTGACCTTATAAGGATTATAGTAATCACTTCATACAAGAAATCAACATTTTTAAATACTTTATTTGAAATCATAATATGAAAATAAAATAAATCCATTCAAACAAGTGCTGACATAGCAATTTGACAAATGTTCTGGACAGGGTTTACTTTACACAGAAAGCCAATTGTTCAATGTTCTGTTTGCATACATAAAAGCCCATATTAGGGAGAAACATTTACAGATGTACATCATGATGAACCCACTGGTTCAATGAAATTTTAAAAGTTTGAAGGCAAAAGCTGTTACATTTGAGATGAACAGTTACCTTAAATGGAGCTTTAAGCAAAAATCTTAGCAATACACAATCTAATATAAAAGTAAGGTAAAAAAAGTTCTTAGTTTCAGCTAACTTCTAAAATAAATAGGGTTGATCTGTATGCTTTTTTTCTAAAAAAAACAAGAGGCCCATGAGTGCCTATGCTCTAGTGGCATGGCTCATGTGGTTATTTTTGATCCAGAGCATGTATGTATGAGTAATAGCCAACAAACATATTGTTCACGTTTTGTGTTTGAGTTAGCTTAAAACGTTGCACATTTAACATCTGAGAACAGAAATTGTTGTAAGCAGATTAGTTGCATGAACTACTAGTATTCTAATATGTGCCAAGTAAAGGTCATCTGAGGAGAATAAAATTTGCTACAAAACTGTACTATTGGTCAAATTTTCATTTTTGTAGCTTTAAAAGGACAAAATGGATGGTGGCCCCGGCCCAGGGCACATAATTTCAACTGTTTTGCTAGACGTTCTACATATAATGCTCCACAACAAATATCAAAGATATGAGCCTTGTGGTTTGAAACAAGAAGATTTTGAAAATATTTCTTAAAAAACTTGTGACCCCTGGGGGCAGTGCCAGTTTTGACCCTAGGGGCATAATTTGAACAACCATGGTAGCAGACCAATAAAATAATCCTTATTCAAAATAACAAGGGTCTGCATAGTTGTTTCAGACATAAAGATTTTCAAACATTTCCCAATTTAGTATACCAAACCGGTGAACCCAGTGGCGTGGCCAATAATGACCCCAGGGGCCTAATTTGAACAATTTTCACATGAATTTGTGACTTTACATGTAAACTTGTCTAAAAATAGACTTCGCTCATGTAGACTTGGCTAAAAATAGCATTTTTTTTTACTTTTGAGGCCCATAATCTAGGTATGCATGGGCAGATCTGGTTTTCGAAAGGAACCAAGCTCTAATTGATATCTTAATACTGTACAAGTTTCATCTATATACAATTAAAACTGAAGACTGTACCATGTTCACAAGCAATTGTTTACAGTCGCACAGACGTTCAAGGCCTATAATCTAGGCATGCATGGGCAGATCTGACTGATTTTCGAAAGGAACCGAGCTCTATTGGATATCTAAATACTGTTTTATTGAGATACAATCATAACTAAAGACTGTATGGTGTTCACAAGCAATTGTTTACAGGCGCTAGGAAGCACATACTACGTACACATTACCATCACATCAGATATTCTGATCTTTGGCCAGTAAAGCTAAAATTAAAACCGTGATAATGTACCAAAACTACCTATATCAGGGTATATCACTATTGTATTCTTTTTAGGATATACAAGAGCTGTCATGGGGCAGTGCCCTCAACTATATGCTGCTTTGTCTTAGAAATGAATACAATAATGATAAAGGCAATATGCAATAAAGAGACAAAATAAAAATTAAGCATGAAATGCTGCAATGCAAAAAAACCAACAAGTTTTCAATGATTGACAGACAAACCTAATTAATTAAGCCTTTGTTGTGCGATTAAGTTTCAATATTTTTTAGTTTTAGTGACCTTGATCCTATGGGCCCCGAAAGCAATTCTATAATACTTTGTATACTAAGTTTGTAGATGTATTTGATGCTGCCCTCCTCCTGGCCTGCCAACACAATGACACAGTCATGTCATTTTTATAACCAGGTTTCACTTTACAGGTTAACAAGAGCTGTCGTAAAACAGTGCGCTCTACTACGCCTCTTGGAATTGGACGTAAATACAATAATAGTGTGATGTGCCTGTAAAAAGCAATAAAACAATCAAATAAAAAAAGTGAATAAGAATCACAATGTGACAAAACAAGGTTTGATTTGGTTAAGATTATAAAAATGTGCCTATCAAAATAAAAAAATAACAAGACGCCAACGCGGCAACGCCGCATAAAGCTTGATTTTTTATTTGGCAATTTTGCAAACCTAGGATTTGAGCTAATGACCTAGTATTTTTAACCAAAAAGACCCATATTTATATTTATCGGAGATATCATTCATACAAATAACCTGATCAACAGAAACTATTCCATTTGTGTGAGGAAAAACGAACATTTTATAAATACATCAGCTTTTCCAAAAGATCTGTCCCAGAGACCTAGTTTTTGACCCTAGATGACACACTTTATCATCTAAGATTTCATGTACACAAATATTTTTAAAGTTAATTAAAATTTAAATTTTTGAAAAATATGGTTAGATCTGAAATTCATGATTGGGATGTGTGTTTATAAAATAACAATTGAATTTAGTTATTAACTGATATGGATAGCTTTGGTAAGCATGGATTTTTTTTATGACATCAGGAAAGTATTTCCTAAGATTTAACCTAGTGACCTAGTTTTTGATCTGAGGTGACCTATATTCACAAATGATTAAGACAACATGTAGACAAATATTCTGACCAAGTTTAAAAAAGATTTGACTAAAATTAATGAATTTTTATGACTGTGGGATTCTTTCTTCTAAAATTTGACCTTGTGACCTAGGTTTTGACCGGGGATGACCCATATTATAGAACTTTTAAGATATTATGCAGACAAATATTCTGACCAAGTTTCATAAAGATTTGACAAAAATTGTTCAATTTATGATGTGGAATGATTTTCCTAAGATTTGACCTAGTGACCTAGAATTTGACCCGGGATGACCCATATTAAAAAACTTTCAAGATAGTATGCAGACAAATATTCTGACCAAGTTTCATAAAGATATGAAAAAAATGTTGAATTTATGACATGGAAATATTTTCTCTAAGATGTGACCTAGTGACCTAGAATTTGACCAGGGATGACCCATATTCATACATCTTCAAGATAACATGCCGACAAATAGTCTGACCAAGTTTGATTACCATTGGATAAAAACTCTTGATTTTATTACATAAAATGAAAACTTTAACGCAGAATTGTTAATGATAGTATAGCCCACCTATTCTTCGAATAGTCGAGCTAAAAATGAACAAATGATAATTTGCAATGCTAATAAGCTCTTGCTCAATTTCATCATGTCCCTTTCACATATGAGTTGGACTGATATATCAATCACTAAATATTAATGGTCCTAGGTCAAAGAATTCAAGGTTCATTGTGCAGAATAACCACTGTTAGCCATTACCTTCACCTTCGACCAAAAAACTCCGAAAACAATACTTGTCATGTTCTGGTCAAATATAACCTACCATTAATGTTTCATGGATTGAAGTCAACCTACAAAATGTATTTTCAAATTATTCAAAAATATAAATGTGTCTGTTTGAAATATAAATGTGTCTGTTTGAAAACATACGCTAAAACATATGCCCATTTGTTTTTACAATAGTGGCATAATACATATAAAATACAATAAATCAATGACACAATGCAGCACAAAAGAGGTCTTTTATATCACAGATTCTCTGCAAGCCAAGGTAGGGGAATTCCATCCAAAGAGCATGCAAACTGACAACAGCCTGTTGAAGAGATTTTCCTGAGGAACAATCCTGGGTATTCATTCCCTTCCTTCTGTCAGAGTAGAGACGTTTCAAACTGACAGCCTGCAATTTTAATGTACATGTTTGAAAACTGTTTATATTCACAGTGACTTTTTATAATTTTTTTTACATAAAGTGATGTTACATAAAATGTTGCCCATATACAATAAAATGATTAAACAGACTATCATAAACAATAAGTCTACAAGTACGGTATAAGGCCTTAAAGGGACTGTACACCAGATTGGAACTAAAAAAGTTTTTTTTCTGTAACATATCTCAGGACAATTATTTAATAGAATGTGTTACGCTTTTATGTCATAATTGTAAAAAAAGTACAAACATGTAAAAAAAAATGTGTCACCGAAATTGAAGTCCAGTGTTGTATCAACTGTGCTACGAAGGCTTACTTCAATCAAGTGGTATATTAAAGCTATACACCTAACTTGGTTATATCATGTGATAACATCGACTAGCCAATCACGCATAAGAAATTAATTCTACTAGGTAGACATACCCAGTAATCTTTTTGAATGGAAAAATATGAAATAACTGCTAAACTTAATAAACTTGCAATTTGATCATCTGGTGCACACTGTTGCTTTAACAGCAATTAAAAAAACAACACATTCATGAAACAAATTATATAATTTACTTTGCCTGTATATAATTATTTAAAACTATATTTATTTATTTTTAATTATTTTTCGTTTTAAATACAGAAATGCTTATGCTGAGGACTGCTGAAAGTTCTATTCTTACACATGGAAGTGGTGCAGAATGTATCCATTAATAGCCACGGCCGCAGATGTAATTCTGTAGATGTTTTCATGGCTGCTACTGATATCATGGACTCAACGGCATGGTCAACTGTTGGTCCAGGCAGCGATATATCTGCCATCTCTGTGGAAGGCTCTGGATGAAGGGCGGCAAAGGTCCATGACCAACTCCTAATAGCAAAATGAATTATTATTCAGAGTATGAGATGCACTATTTATTGAACATGTAAATGTACATGGGTATATCATTTTTGTTCTCACTCATCAACTCAATACTCTTTAAATCGTTGTTTATATTTCAATCCTGTACTTGTGTATAGACCTGTACTTGTTCATAGACATTTCCTTTAGGCCTGGCGGAAACAATAAATGTCTTATCATACAAAATTACAAACACAAAGCACAGTCTTACCAGTTGGCGTTTCAACACAGTTTGTTCTTCAACATTCCAGAAGCAAGCACGTGTAGACAGACACCAAGCACACACTTTAGGGTGATAGTGGTGGTGGTCATTTTGTGCTATTGTGCATCTAATAGCTTGTTAACTGCTACAGGTCTTTTTAGGCCAAATCTAAAAAAAATGAACATCTGTCAATTGACCTACAGTGCATGAGAAAGTCACCTTTATAGAGTTATATGGTAAGAGAATTTAATAAAAAAACAGAGCTTTTAAGGTAAAGTCCAGTCAAAATCTCTAATATAAATGTGTATGGCCAGTGGAATAAGAACACAGCTGAAGACAATATACTTCCTGCCATATAAACCAGTGTTAGGTATAGATATGTACCGGAGTATATACAGTCATCTGTTAAACTACAGTGCTTTAGAACGTGTCCCCCAGTTTTTATCACTCGTATAGAGATATACAGTCATATGTCAAACTACAGTGCTTTAGAACGTGTCCCCCAGCTATAATCACCAGTGTAGAGATATATGGTCATTTGATAAACTACAGTGCTTTAGAACGTGTCCCCCAGCTATGATAACTAGTATAGAGATATATGGTCATTTGATAAACTATAGTGCTTTAGAACGTGTCCCCCAGCTATGACTACCGGTATAAAGATATATGGTCATTTGATAAACTACAGTGCTTTAGAACGTGTCCCCCAGCTATGACCACCAGCATAGAGATATATGGTCATTTGATAAACTACAGTGCTTTAGAAAGTGTCCCCCAGCTATGACTACCAGTATAACGATATATGGTGATTTGATAAACTACAGTGCTTTAGAACGTGTCCCCCAGCTATGACTACCAGTATAAAGATATATGGTGATTTGATAAACTACAGTGCTTTAGAACGTGTCCCCCAGCTATGACTACCTGTATAAAGATATATGGTCATTTGATAAACTACAGTGCTTTAGAACGTGTCCCAAAGCTATGACTACCAGTATAAAGATATATTGTCACTTGATAAACTACAGTGCTTTAGAACGTGTCCCCCAGCTATGACTACCCGTATAAAGATATATGGTCATTTGATAAACTACAGTGCTTTAGAACGTGTCCTCCAGCTATGTCTACCCGTATAAAGATATATGGTGATTTGATAAACTACAGTGCTTTAGAACGTGTCCCAAAGCTTTTACTACCAGTATAAAGATATATGGTCATTTGATAAACTACAGTGCTTTAGAACGTGTTCCCGAGCTATGACTACCAGTATAAAGATATATGGTGATTTGATAAACTACAGTGCTTTAGAACGTGTTCCCGAGCTATTACTACCAGTATAAAGATATATGGTCATTTGATAAACTACAATGCTTTAGAACGTGTCCCCCAGCTATGACTACCTGTATAAAGATATATGGTCATTTGATAAACTACAGTGCTTTAGAACGTGTCCCCCAGCTATGACTACCAGTATAAAGATATATGGTCATTTGATAAACTACAGTGCTTTAGAACGTGTCCCAAAGCTATTACTACCAGTATAAAGATATATGGTCATTTGATAATCTACAGTGCTTTAGAATGTGTCCCCCACCTATGATCACCAGTATAAAGATATATTGTCATTTGATAAACTACAGTGCTTTAGAACGTGTCCCAAAGCTATTACTACCAGTATAACGATATATGATCATTTGATAAACTACAGTGCTTTAGAACGTGTCCTCGAGCTATGACTACCTATATAAAGATATATGGTGATTTGATAAACTACAGTGCTTTAGAACGTGTCCCAAAGCTTTTACTACCAGTATAAAGATATATGGTCATTTGATAAACTACAGTGCTTTAGAACGTGTTCCCGAGTTATGACTACCAGTATAAAGATATATGGTCATTTGATAAACTACAGTGCTTTAGAACGTGTCCCCCAGCTATGACTACCAGTATAGAGATATATGGTCATTTGATTTAGAACGTGTCCCCCAGTTATGACTACCAGTATAAAGATATATGGTCATTTGATAAACTACAGTGCTTTAGAACGTGTCCCCCAGCTATGACTACCAGTATAGAGATATATGGTCATTTGATAAACTACAGTGCTTTAGAACGTGTCCCAAAGCTATTACTACCAGTATAAAGATATATGGTCATTTGATAATCTACAGTGCTTTAGAATTAGTCCCCCACCTATGATCACCAGTATAAAGATATATGGTCATTTGATAAACTACAGTGCTTTAGAACGTGTCCAAATGCTATTACTACCAGTATAAAGATATATGGTCATTTGATAAACTACAGTGCTTTAGAACGTGTCCCCGAGCTATGACTACCTGTATAAAGATATATGGTCATTTTATAAACTACAGTGCTTTAGAACGTGTTCCCCAGCTATGACTACCTGTTGAAAGATATATGGTCATTTGATAAACTACAGTGCTTTAGAACGTGTCCCAAAGCTATGACTACCAGTATAAAGATATATTGTCACTTGATAAACTACAGTGCTTTAGAACGTGTCCCCCAGCTATGACTACCCGTATAAAGATATATTGTCACTTGATAAACTACAGTGCTTTAGAACGTGTCCCCCAGCTATGACTACCTGTATAAAGATATATGGTGATTTGATAAACTACAGTGCTTTAGAACGTGTTCCCCAGCTATGATCACCAGTATAAAGATATATGGTCATTTGATAAACTACAGTGCTTTAGAACGTGTCCTCGAGCTATGTCTACCCGTATAAAGATATATGGTGATTTGATAAACTACAGTGCTTTAGAACGTGTCCCAAAGCTTTTACTACCAGTATAAAGATATATGGTCATTTGATAAACTACAGTGCTTTAGAACGTGTTCCCGAGCTATGACTACCTGTATAAAGATATATGGTCATTTGATAAACTACAGTGCTTTAGAACGTGTCCCCCAGTTATGACTACCAGTATAAAGATATATGGTCATTTGATAAACTACAGTGCTTTAGAACGTGTCCCCCAGCTATGACTACCAGTATAGAGATATATGGTCATTTGATAAACTACAGTGCTTTAGAACGTGTCCCAAAGCTATTACTACCAGTATAAAGATATATGGTCATTTGATAATCTACAGTGCTTTAGAATTAGTCCCCCACCTATGATCACCAGTATAAAGATATATGGTCATTTGATAAACTACAGTGCTTTAGAACGTGTCCAAATGCTATTACTACCAGTATAAAGATATATGGTCATTTGATAAACTACAGTGCTTTAGAACGTGTCCCCGAGCTATGACTACCTGTATAAAGATATATGGTCATTTTATAAACTACAGTGCTTTAGAACGTGTTCCCCAGCTATGACTACCTGTTGAAAGATATATGGTGATTTGATAAACTACAGTGCTTTAGAACGTGTTCCCCAGCTATGATCACCAGTATAAAGATATATGGTCATTTGATAAACTACAATGCTTTAGAACGTGTCCTCGAGCTATGTCTACCCGTATAAAGATATATGGTGATTTGATAAACTACAGTGCTTTAGAACGTGTCCCAAAGCTTTTACTACCAGTATAAAGATATATGGTCATTTGATAAACTACAGTGCTTTAGAACGTGTTCCCGAGCTATGACTACCAGTATAAAGATATATGGTCATTTGATAAACTACAGTGCTTTAGAACGTGTCCCCCAGCTATGACTACCTGTATAAAGATATATGGTCATTTGATAAACTACAGTGCTTTAGAACGTGTCCCCCAGCTATGACTACCAGTATAAAGATATATGGTCATTTGATAAACTACAGTGCTTTAGAACGTGTCCCAAAGCTATTACTACCAGTATAAAGATATATGGTCATTTGATAAGCTACAGTGCTTTAGAATGTGTCCCCCACCTATGATCACCAGTATAAAGATATATTGTCATTTGATAAACTACAGTGCTTTAGAACGTGTCCCAAAGCTATTACTACCAGTATAACGATATATGATCATTTGATAAACTACAGTGCTTTAGAACGTGTCCTCGAGCTATGACTACCTATATAAAGATATATGGTGATTTGATAAACTACAGTGCTTTAGAACGTGTCCCAAAGCTTTTACTACCAGTATAAAGATATATGGTCATTTGATAAACTACAGTGCTTTAGAACGTGTTCCCGAGCTATGACTACCAGTATAAAGATATATGGTCATTTGATAAACTACAGTGCTTTAGAACGTGTCCCCCAGCTATGACTACCTGTATAAAGATATATGGTCATTTGATAAACTACAGTGCTTTAGAACGTGTCCCCCAGCTATGACTACCAGTATAAAGATATATGGTCATTTGATAAACTACAGTGCTTTAGAACGTGTCCCAAAGCTATTACTACCAGTATAAAGATATATGGTCATTTGATAATCTACAGTGCTTTAGAATTAGTCCCCCACCTATGATCACCAGTATAAAGATATATGGTCATTTGATAAACTACAGTGCTTTAGAACGTGTCCAAATGCTATTACTACCAGTATAAAGATATATGGTCATTTGATAAACTACAGTGCTTTAGAACGTGTCCCCGAGCTATGACTACCTGTATAAAGATATATGGTCATTTTATAAACTACAGTGCTTTAGAACGTGTTCCCCAGCTATGACTACCTGTTGAAAGATATATGGTCATTTGATAAACTACAGTGCTTTAGAACGTGTCCCAAAGCTATTACTACCTGTATAAAGATATATGGTCATTTGATAAACTACAGTGCTTTAGAACGTGTCCCCCAGCTATGACTACTAGTATAAAGATATATGGTCATTTGATAAACTACAGTGCTTTAGAACGTGTCCCACAGCTATGAATACCTGTATAAAGATATATGGTCATTTGATAAACTACAGTGCTTTAGAACGTGTCCCCCAGCTATGACTACCAGTATAAAGATATATGGTCATTTGATAAACTACAGTGCTTTAGAACGTATCCCAAAGCTATTACTACCAGTATAAAGATATATGGTCATTTGATAATCTACAGTGCTTTATAATGTGTCCCCCACCTATGATCACCAGTATAAAGATATATTGTCATTTGATAAACTACAGTGCTTTAGAACGTGTCCCAAAGCTATTACTACCAGTATAACGATATATGATCATTTGATAAACATCAGTGCTTTAGAACGTGTCCTCGAGCTATGACTTCCTATATAAAGATATATGGTCATTTGATAAACTACAGTGCTTTAGATTGTGTCCCAATACTATTACTACCAGTATAAAGATATATGGTCATTTGATAAACTACAGTGCTTTAGAACGTGTCCCCGAGCTATGACTACCTGTATAAAGATATATGGTCATTTGATAAACTACAGTGCTTTAGAACGTGTCCCCGAGCTATGACTACCTGTTAAAAGATATATGGTCATTTGATAAACTACAGTGCTTTAGAACGTGTCCCAAAGCTATTACCACCTGTGTAAAGATATATGGTGATTTGATAAACTACAGTGCTTTAGAACGTGTCCCCCAGCTATGACTACCAGTATAAAGATAATATGGTCATTTGATAAACTACAGTGCTGTAGAACATGAGGCCCAACTAGGACTACCATTATAAAGCCAATTGTCATTTGTTTAACTTGTTTAGGTTAGTTTAGGTTAAATGTCAATACATTTTGTAAAGGTCAAAATTCAGCTCATTCCCACCAAATCACTGTGTGCTTTGCTGAAAAAAAATGATTTGCAAGCATCAATAGTTAAATAATGCATAAAATTATGGAAATATTTAATACCGTCTTTCCAAAATTCTTCGTACTAGAGTCAGGCACAAATTATCTTGCATTTCCAGATCCTGGATTTTCCTTAAAGCCTCTTCCAAGGTTTTACAAACCAGCAATTTTGTTCGCTGTGGTGTACTCATGTGTTTTACACAGATATCAATGACGTAATTGTGTAAACACGCACCTGCCTAAATCCACACTGTCGTTTATCAAAATCCATACTGTATTTAATTTTTACGTTGTAATCAATTGCTACGTCCAATCAGAGAGCTCGTTACAAAACACACGGAGAGCGAAAATCAAAGATGGACGACAAACAAATCACAACTTGCTGCACAAAATTATTTGATTGAAAATATCTATGAAATGGCCTAATATTACTATCATGACATTGACAGGCAAATCTTCTGGTCGTTCTAATATAATGGAGTGGAAGACGTCGTTGAAAAAATATGTGGATAGGAAGAAAAGTATGCTTTCTGATGACTTTTAAAAAAAATAACTATATAAAATCTGAAGGTATATAAATTCATAATGCAAATAGCCTAGCGTTCACTGTCACGGTTTTGGCAAAGTACCCCCCCCCCCCCCCGGATTAAAAAAAAGAATTGTCCCAAATTGTTGGCATGATCATGACAACATATGCCTAGTTTATAAGTTCTTATCTTTGTGAATAATTTCAAATGTTAATCTATTGAAGGTATGATGCACCAGTCAATTGTAACCACGGCTAGGGTATGGGGGGATAAAGGCTGTGTTTTTAACCTCCATGTGGCCCTGCAGTGCCGAGTGAATGTGGTGGTTTTGTTTTTACGCGGTTGAAAATAGCAGGAATGGGCTTTACCTAGGATGGCTGGGGGTCACGGGTGGTTACAAATGACTGGTACATTATATTGAGTAAATGTTTTTAATGTTAATTACTGTCAACATCAATGTCAAACCATTTCTTGATGTTGCTGCACATATAGAGCCGGTGGCAGAAGAGGAGCAGAAGGCAGAGGAAATGCAGCAGTTCACAGAACTGTACCATGACTGGAAGGGGGTGGACCACAGTCACCACACCCTCAAACTGCCAAGGCTCTATGATAAGGTAGGCTAGGTTCTGCTGTGATGCAAATCAAAATTCAAGCTAAAGCACTTGGTATATGATTCAGCTTCTTTAAGATTGTAGAGTCCAACAGAAAGTATGTATTATTCTTTTAAATATATATATATATAATGTGTAATGAGTGATTTAAGTATACAGGGCTTTTTCTGCCCATTTTGGGAAAAAGACCCTAGACATTTTGGGAAATTTTGCTTCGTGAAAATGCCAAAACTGGGAAATTTTACAGTTAAAAGAAAAAGCTGTCTAGTCTCCTGCGAAATAGGTAATGATTTAATATTAGTTTTTTTTCCCTTTAAAAGACCCGCAAAGGCTGAAATATCAATCCTTGGGGTGTAAATATCTATTGCAATAAATCATGACAGATAATATTTCATATTTCCGATCTCTGAATGTGATGAAAATCAATGATTTCTGAGTTCAATTACCAAAAAAACTTCACATGACATAATTTATTAGGATGTTGAAAATGAACCAGTACAGGAAAAAATAATTTCTAAAAAAAAAAAAAAAAAATTTTTTTTTTTTTTTTGGATTGGGATTTTTTTCTGAAGATTGGGAAAAATATCTTATATTTTGCTTTGGGAATGGGTCTGATAGTCGGACCCGTGGGTACTATAGAAAAAGCCCTGAGTATATATATATATATATATATATATATACTTAAATCACTCATTACACATTTTTAGAGTTAGGTCTTAATGATCAACAGTAATTTTTATTATCATAATTAACTTTATTTTCCGTAAATTTTACTGTTTGATTGTTTATTCAGTTGCCTTCTGAAGAAGAACCATTGTTGTTGAAGTTGCGAGAAGAATCTCGAGCAGTGTTCCTTCAGAGACGAAGTAGAGAATTGTTAGACAATGATGAATTACAGGTACTTGATGATGCAATACATCATAATATGTATTATCAATCCCTTAAGTGGGAGCTCATCATTCTTTCAGTTCAATTCTTTTAACTAGTTGTTTGCTCTACCTTGAATCTTTCGAGGTTGATTTAAAGTTTTATTGTGGCAGTGTGATAATGAGAATTTGATGATTTAAATGATTAATGATTTGTTCACTTTTATTCTTCGTGTACCTTAATGTTCTATTAAACATGCAATGTGCGTGTCTTTTTGAGAATACTGCGCTTAATAAGAATCATTTTTCCTGATTTATCTTCTTAAGTCTAAATTTGATGATCAGTTACGTATGAAATACCGACTTCACAGCAAGCAGTTTCTGCTGCATTGTATCTGTATATACATACACACTTAAGTGTGTAAATTTATGGTTCAATGAACACCTGGCTTCTATATATTAATACACAACTTCCGGCAAGAATGAGGAATGACTTTTATCACTCCTGTCATTGCAGATTCTCTAAAATGAGGGCTGATGGAATGCTTTTCATCGGAATAAATTGCATTGTTTTGGAGTTTAGAGATAAGATAATCATTGTTTGTGTCATAGAATCGGAAAATAGATTCATGAAAAGAGCAGAGTTTGAATGGTTGAATGACAAACAGCGTCATGTTTTTTGGGTATACTTGCTTAGTGTTTACCATGTACCCTTGGTTTATTGAAAAAAAATCTATTACAGCGCCTCTGGTTCCTGCTTGACCAGTACCACACACCTCCCCTGGTCGGAGATGACCAGATGATCAACTTTGAGGACTTTCAGAAAGTCGCTACTGAGGCAGGACAAAAATGCCAGTCAGTGATTTCATTTGTTTTAATATTATCTGTAAACAATCATACTTGTAATGTAAATTTTCTCTGCCATAATTGCCCTCTGTGTGTTGACAATATACATGTACTAGAAATAGTTATCAGTTCATATTTTGCATAGGCTTATTTTTTTCAGGCAATTTTTCAAATCCAGTGTGTTCACGAAGTTGTTACAAACAGATCCTTATGGTAGAATCTCCATCATGCAATTTTTCAACTATGTGATGCGGAAAGTCTGGCTTCACCAGACCCGTATTGGTCTGTCATTGTATGACGTTGCTGGCCAGGGCTACCTCAAAGAATCTGTGAGTTATACAATGTACTAGTTATATACATCTTGATCACTTGAAAAAGAAAGATATAGTATTTGCTACATTGTATTCAAGTATAACCTGATGTATTCAATTTGGACACTTGGGTATCTCAATATTACTACAGGTACCTTTTTTGACTACTTTAAGTTTTTTGTGTTGTTAAAACATGCAGCTTTGAATTGATGTACTTGCTAACAAATTATTGCTTTTGAATATGCTTTGTAGGATTTGGAGAACTACATTTTGGAACTTATACCTACTTTACCCCAGGTAAGTGTTTCTTTTCCAAATACATGATAATCTACCCGGTAATACTTTTTGCTGTTTTATGTTTTACTGAGTGACCAATTGTTTGTTGGTGTTTTTGATGCTTTACAAATACATGTTTATCCAAATAATTAGATGAAATTATATGTGTGTTTTAGCTTATGATATATTAATAATCATATACATGTTTGTATGTTATTATGAAACAAATATCTCTAACGATTGTTCTAAAATTGTATAGATTCATAACCAGGTAAGAGGCCCATGCCGCACCATGGCATGCAAGTTTCACCACAACTTATTTTGACATAAATCAATCTTTTGGTTCAATAATGATGACCGCATGTTACGCAGTTGATTTATTTGCTTGAAATGCGACAAAAAGTGCTATGATTGCTAAATGGCTGAACTCTATTTTTTCTGGGTTGCATAATTACATTCACCAATGACATTATATTATGAGGGATATTCTTTTTTTTAATTTTCCCCACCTACTTTTTTTACCAGTTCTGTCATGGGAATATCATTTTTCTGAAATTGAAAACATTTGCTGATACAATAGCTTTAATACGGTACATAAAAACTGCAATGGCATGTATACAAACTGAAACTTTGCACTGCCTACATGTATATATGCTTTCTTGACAGATACATATTTATATAAATAAAAATGGCTAATTCAGTTTCTGTATTTTCTAGTCTCAGCATTTGACTCTTTGTAAGGAAATAAATGACATGCGTTTCAGACTTAAGTAGAAGCATGCCTAGACAATATTGTATTGTACAGATGAAAAATCGCTTTCAGAAATTTTCAGAATGTGTGTTGAGTACCATGCAGCCTTAGGCACCTTTTAGGGAAAAACTCTTATAAGCTTTGATAACTCTTCATTCAGAATAAAAGATAGTGATTATTTTTAAACAGATTAGTAGCCTCCAAAACTTAAGATATTATCATTGATTCTTAAGGATAATATTAGTCATATGAGGCTTACAAAATCTCAATTTATTCCAGTACAGCTATTTTTATCAACCATTTGCATTTTACATTTGTAGTTGAATGGTCTGGAGAAGTCGTTTTACTCGTTCTATGTGTGTACAGCAGTGCGCAAGTTTTTCTTCTTCCTTGATCCAATGAGGAAAGGCAAGATAAAGATACAGGACATCCTTGCCTGTAGCTTCCTAGATGACCTGCTTGAGGTAAGTCCATGTGTAACATAACATTAAGATACAGGACGCCCTTGCCTGTAGCTTCCTAGATGACCTGCTTGAGGTAAGTCCATGTGTAACATAACATTAAGATACAGGACACCCTTGCCTGTAGCTTCCTAGATGACCTGCTTGAGGTACGTCCATGTGTAACATAACATTAAGATACAGGATGCCCTTGCCTGTGGCTTCCTAGATGACCTGCTTGAGGTACGTCCATGTGTAACATAACATTAAGATACAGGACACCCTTGCCTGTGGCTTCCTAGATGACCTGCTTGAGGTAAGTCCATGTGTAACATAACATTAAGATACATGATGCCCTTGCCTGTAGGCTCCTAGATGACCTGCTTGAGGTAAGTCCATGTGTAACATAACATTAAGATACAGGATGCCCTTGCCTGTAGCCTCCTAGATGACCTGCTTGAGGTAAGTCCATGTGTAACATAACATTAAGATACAGGATGCCCTTGCCTGTAGCCTCCTAGATGACCTGCTTGAGGTCAGTCCATGTGTAACATAACATTAAGATACAGGATGCCCTTGCCTGTGGCTTCCTAGATGACCTACTTGAGGTACGTCCCTGTGTAACATAACATTAAGATACAGGATGTCCTTTCCTGTGGCTCCCTAGATGACATGCTTGAGGTAAGTCCATGTGTAACATAATATTAAGAAATTAAGCAAACTTAAGCAAAATTGAAACTAAAGCAAATAAAACTATCTAATTTGCTTGTATATTTCCTCAGTTGCGTGATGAGGACCTGTCGAAGGAGATGCAGGAGTCTAACTGGTTCTCTGCTCCATCAGCTCTCAGAGTGTACGGCCAGTACCTTAACCTAGACAAGGACCACAATGGCATGCTTTCCAAGGAGGAACTGGCAAGGTACCCGCTGTGGTGTCTATGATACTGTTACCTATATAATTTTTTAAATAAATGCCTGCTTAACATTCATTTCATGTATGCATGTACGACTGTGCCTTGTGTCATTGCGCAGAAAAAATCCTGTCTCCATCAGTATTGGTTGATGTTTTGCTAAACTTGGAGAATCTTCATAAAATGAGCAACAGATGTATTGGCATGATCAAGTTTGTAGAGATGCTTTCTAGCTTGTCCAGCAAACTGATCTTGGCACTTACAGGCTATTTTCTATAATGTTTGTCTATAAAACTGGATTCTTAACTTATATTACTGTGAAAGAAAATGGAGACTTATTATTTACTTATATTAAAATTGTTTTTTTATTCACAGATATGGGACTGGCACTTTAACAGATGTGTTTTTAGACAGAGTGTTCCAGGAGTGTCTCACATACGAGGGAGAAATGGTAAGCATGATATTATTAACTATATGAGAACTTCTTCTTTTTTAAATGCTGAAAGTGTAAGGTATATTTAAACATAGTTTTACACATTGTAATTGAATTGCATGCTACTTTCAAAGTATGCAGCAAGGTAGAAATAATTTGTCAATTATGCAAAGGTAAAATTATGTTACATCTACCGTACCTTGCATTTGAAATTAGAATCGCTGATACATACTTCTATTGTCTACCCTTCAGGACTACAAGACATACTTGGACTTTGTCTTGGCCCTGGAGAACAGGAAGGAACCAGAAGCCCTGCGTTACTTGTTCAGGATCCTCGACGTGCAACAGAGAGGCCACCTCAATGTATTCTCACTGAACTATTTCTTCAGGGTAAGAAGAATTATGGCTTACTTTCTGTAGCCCTATTGGCCTGGTAAAGGCTATGGCATATGAGTAGGGGATCAATTGGGAATGTTATTTTGATGAATATGAGAAAATGTCATAGCCATGGTGTCATGGTCTAAGTTTAAATACAAAGAGATGGTGAAGACAACGTGTACTGGCTAGTGAATTACATTTTCTGAAAGACATATTGTATGGGCTATTTTGTATGAACAGGAAATATAAAAATAAGCTTTTTAAAAAAATAAGGTTGGGGTATTTCAATGGCCTTTGTGTCATTGGCCAAAATTTCAAGATATTCAAATTAAACTTGGTGCATTTGTTTGCAAAGACAATACGCTCATATGAAGTAAGCCTCCTTACTCTGGCTTTAATAATTTTTATGGTATGCCCCTAACTGAACTGAAAAAAAAACAGTTTAGGATTGAAGTTCAATCTACGGCACTCTTGTTTACAATCTATTTTAACAATCACTGTTAATCCGTGCATAACTTGTATTTGTAAAAACTTTTCATGCCAAATTTATTAGGGGGTCATGAAAAAATATGCGGCTGAAATCCCAGTAAGTATACCTGGCAAAATGATGAAGCTAACATACTTGCTATGCCTCCCTGGTTCAGGCATCATGTCACTTGACAAGGATCTACTAGTACAACTTCATTAAAAGATATCCATGTATGTTTGACGGTGTTTTAATCAAGATAATTAAAACCTAAATAATACTCTCTTTTTTTCAAATGTATGTGATGTTGATTTAAATGAACATTCATTACATATTGTAAGTTTGTTAATCGCATAGTGGGACAAATTACTTGGAAATTGAGCTCTGTGTTTCCTTGTAAAACTATATATGGATGCTTTAGAAAGAGTAATTTGGATTATTGTTTATAATTCCTCAATTTGTTCGCATCAGTTGACTAATTTGCAGTTTTGTTAAACCTAAAACACACATTGCAAAAACTACTTGTCATGAAATGAAAGCGAGCTATCAATCTTGCTACATTCTGTCCTAAAATTATTTCCAGCCTTTTGTACACTAAATCATTACTTTATTTGCAAAACACTCAATTATTTATAGCTTCAAGAGCTAGAAACTTAAGATAAATGTAGAAGTCTGTTAGCTTCACAGATTTTATTTTTAGTAGTTATTTAGACAGTTTTCATTAATAATAATGATTTTTTTATTGCATCTACTTAATGCGCTGTGTTTCATCATCATACATTTTCATGAATTCTGATAATATCATCCACCATGCTAACACCAGAGATTAGATTTAATATACTATATGTTTGTAAATTTTAAAATACATCACAATGCTACATTCATGTCTTGCACAATTTTTATATTTCAACACTTACGGTACAAAGCTTGAATAGATACACGTGTTTGGTTGTGATTCAACCTTTAATTTTTCTATGAAGAATGCATTATAGTGCTCTAGACGTCCTGTAATACCTGTAGCCAGTGTACCCTAGTAGACACTCATCAGATAGTGACACAGACAGTCATCGCGTAGTGACACTCCTGTTTGGATTCATCTGTTGTTTTGTAACATTTTGCTTGGTATACTTGCATTTTACCATAATTTCATCTACTTACATATGGGTAACATTTTGTGTTTTCAATACACGGACCCATTTACATTTTACTCATCATAAATGAATGTGGATTAAACTATTTAAATATGATTTTTTATAACTTGAGTGTAAGAACAGTGACATGATTCTCTGGGAAGAAAGAACAAGCAATCATAGGAGTTTCAAACAAACAATGTACATGTACTTAACATTTACCAAAAAAATATAAGTTTACCCCGCACACTTGGAAGAGGAACATTCATGTTGCATGTCGGTGTGTTTTCAACCATATTAAATTGTTTTGTGTGAAAGAAAAACTACTTATTTTTGTGGTTGACGCTGTTGTTTGAAGGTATGTTTTTTTTAAAACTGTGAATAACAGCATGGTAGATGACCATATATTGTATTCGGACCCTGACTGTTTTCTTTATTGCATTTTACCCTTTGTATATTAGAAAGAAAAAATATCTTTCGAGAGTGCTAGACACTGCTGCTGATATTAATCTTTCAAACTTACCGGTAGCCAAAATTTGTTAAAAAATATCAATTTACCTGCTGATAAGTTAAAATGAAAAAATGCTGACAAATCAACTTTAAAGTTAAAACCTGAATTACCTCATCAACCGTTGGACTATATTGAACAGCAGTAACTTTGAATTGCTAGTAACTGTATTTGTGACAACGTGTGTAATAACATAATTATGCTCCCATGGCAGGCCTACCATACTTTACAACTGTTGTCTTACCCGCCTTGCAGGCAATCCAGGAGCAGATGCGAACACATGGTCAGGAGCCTGTCTCCTTCCAGGATGTAAAGGATGAGATATTTGACATGGTGAAACCAGTAGATCCTCTACGACTATCTCTAGATGATCTAGTCACATGGTACTCACTATGATCATTTATACTATTTGAAAATACATGTATCAACTTGCAACTACTAGAAAAAGTAGGCTTATGTGTAGCAAGGCCCATATCTTTGGCCATGATAGTTAACTATTAGTCAGGTGTATCCTTGTGGTAAACGAATAAGTGTTTTGCATATTGTTGTGATGCTCTTCAAGTAAGCTTCCTTGCCACAAAATAAAACGCACAGCTGATTGCCAGGGTTCATTTCCCTGATGATCTCCGGTTCTGCTCAGGTATCCATTATAAGAGGGCCACAGAATAGGATGATCTTAAAAACAGAAATCCACCTTTTTATTTTACATACCCGGTATGTTTAATTTTGATAAGCTAACTGTTTTGCCGCTTGAATAGAAATCATTTTTGTATGTAGACTGAAACAGTACATAATATCTGGAGTATATATTTTCTATTTCAGTGGGAAGGGGGACACAGTTGTCAGTATTTTGATAGACCTGAATGACTTCTGGACTTATGAAAACCGTGAATATCTAGTCCCTGAAACCACAGAGGAGGACATTTAGCTGACCTATGGCTGTTTTCCTCTGTACATAACTGACCAGTGGCCAACACTGACCTCTCTGTGATACTTTTTGTCTCAAATATCCACTATATGGACATACAACCAGATTTTTCCAAAGTTCATATTCACTAGTGTCTTGATTGACGTCGGAAGAGAACAAGGCGATCAACAATCGTATTGAGATCATTGTTGCATACATCAGGGATTTGAAGTCATCCTCTGGACTCTTGGATAGTACTGTGTAAGGCTCTGGCCCGAAGCAAATCTTCAACCCATGTGAGTCTGAGATCCAGACTTAAATCTGCGAATTTGAATTTTATTGTAAATTTGCTATTAGCACAGCAAATGATAATTTTTGCTGCATATGTTACAATAATAATAACTTCATTAGATAAATATTTCGTAACATTTTTAATTTGCTATTCTGAGTCGCAAACTTAGTCTCAAGACGTTAGTGGCAATGACTCAGTGTTATAGTTTAGTTTACATCAGAGATTTATACGAAATAGGCATTGAAAACACTTATTCATAGACTTGCAATATTTTTCTGACAGATTACCTCTGTTGAATCATATGAGAGATTCATTTCATGATTTTATATATATATTTAGTTTTGGCATATATACTCCCAAGAAGTTGCTAGACCGGGCCCCAATATCACAAAAATGCTTGAGTCATTTCTCAATGTCAAGTGATTTAAAGTCTTACATGTTTTTTCCTCCTGTGAGCCACTGACATAGAATTTGTTGATTGTAAATTTGGTCAGTATTCGGAAGAAAAACTATTACCGGTATGCAGGAAAAATGTAATACAGTACAATTTAAGAACTCATTTCAAGTACATTTTTTCCTTCTCTTTTTAAAACATTGTGACAAGTTTTTTTTCAACACATTCAATGAGCACCTAAATACACTTTTAAAAGGAGTAAGAACGTGTTGAGATGGCAGTATTTTTGTGATATTTGGGCCAGGGTCCATGTTTACGAACAGTCTCAAGTCGCACTTGACGGCAAATCTTCATCTCATTGTAACGCCTTCTAGCAAAGCATTCATGATGAACTTGACGAAAATCTCAAAGTGTACCATTCTTTACATATATTATTTAAAGGAATGGAATAAAATGATTTTCGGAGTCAGTGTCTCCGACTTTAGACTGTTCATAAACAGAGGCCCAGAGTTCTGTTTTAGATCACTATTAGGGTTAATAGACTTAGATCTCATATTAACATTTGAAATCCTATGGTATCTAGTTGTCTCTCAAGTTATTTTTGTATAAGTTGAATTGTTCAAGATAGTTGAGGCAATATCATCGGGTTCTGATCAACTCAACATCATACATTGTGAAATGGCAGCCTATCATTTTGGTATCTTAGTTTTTATTCTAGGTACTAGTCAGTGTAGGCCAAAGAAATCTGTTTGATATGTTTATCCTATACAATGTATAGTGTAGTCTATTATAATGTTTAAAGTGTATAAATGAGTCAAATTGAGAGCATTTTACCATGGTTATGGTTCTTTTAATTGAAAACTGCTCTCAGTTTATTCTTGCTTAATTGAGAAAGTCCTTTTAGTAATGATTTTTTTTAAGGATGTCAATTTCATGTTTATTTTTATTTGTTAGAATAGAAATTAAATCAACATAAGGAATCCTAATGATTGTTTGTGAGGAACTTATGTTTGGACATAGCTGTATCAAGATAAACGTGGATGACACATCCGTCCAGTGTTATGTTTGGACATAGCTGTATCAAGATAAGCGTGGATGATCCATCCGTCCAGTGTTATGTTTGGACATAGCTGTATCAAGATAAGCGTGGATGACACATCTGTCCAGTGTTATGTTTGGACATAGCTGTATCAAGATAAGCGTAAATGACACATCCGTCCAGTGTTATGTTTGGACATAGCAGTATCAAGATAAGCGTGGATGACACATCCGTCCAGTGTTATGTTTGGACATAGCTGTATCAAGATAAGCGTGGATGACCCAGTGTTATGTTTGGACATAGCTGTATCAAGATAAGCGTGGATGACACATCTGTCCAGTGTTATGTTTGGACATAGCTGTATCAAGATAAGCGTGGATGACCCATCTGTCCAGTGTTATGTTTGGACATAGCTGTATCAAGATAAGCGTGGATGACACATCTGTCCAGTGTTATGTTTGGACATAGCTGTATCAAAATAAGCGTGGATGACACATCTGTCCAGTGTTATGTTTGGACATAGCTGTATCAAGATAAACGTGGATGACACATCTGTCCAGTGTTATGTTTGGACATAGCTGTATCAAGATAAGCGTGGATGACACATCTGTCCAGTGTTATGTTTGGACATAGCTGTATCAAGATAAGCGTGGATGACACATCTGTCCAGTGTTATGTTTGGACATAGCTGTATCAAGATAAGCGTGGATGACCCATCTGTCCAGTGTTATGTTTGGACATAGCTGTATCAAGATAAGCGTGGATGACACATCTGTCCAGTGTTATGTTTGGACATAGCTGTATCAAGATAAACATTGATGACCCATCCTTCCAGTGTTATGTTTGGACATAGCTGTATCAAGATAAGTGTGGATGACACATCTGTCCAGTGTTATGTTTGGACATAGCTGTATCAAGATAAGTGTGGATGACACATCCGTCCAGTGTTATGTTTGGACATAGCTGTATCAAGATAAGCGTGGATGACACATCTGTCCAGTGTTATGTTTGGACATAGCTGTATCAAGATAAGCGTGGATGACACATCTGTCCAGTGTTATGTTTGGACATAGCTGTATCAAGATAAGCGAAACGTGGATGACACATCTGTCCAGTGTTATGTTTGGACATAGCTGTATCAAGATAAACGTGGATGACACATCTGTCCAGTGTTATGTTTGGACATAGCTGTATCAAGATAAACGTGGATGACACATCTGTCCAGTGTTATGTTTGGACATAGCTGTATCAAGATAAACGTGGATGACACATCTGTCCAGTGTTATGTTTGGACATATAGCTGTATCAAGATAAGCGTGGATGACACATTCGTCCAGTGTTATGTTTGGACATAGCTGTATCAAGATAAGCGTGGATGACCCATCCGTCCAGTGTTATGTTTGGACATATCTGTATCAAGATAAACGTGGATGACACATCTGTCCAGTGTTATGTTTGGACATAGCTGTATCAAGATAAACGTGGATGACACATCTGTCCAGTGTTATGTTTGGACATAGCTGTATCAAGATAAGCGTGGATGACCCATCCGTCCAGTGTTATGTTTGGACATAGCTGTATCAAGATAAGCGTGGATGACACATCTGTCCAGTGTTATGTTTGGACATAGCTGTATCAAGATAAACATGGATGACCCATCCGTCCAGTGTTATGCCCATCTCCATGAATATCCATTTTGCATTTATTTTTGTGTGCCCATTTAATTGTGGTTCATTGTTTATGTGACCTATTGAACACATTTAGTACTGGTATTATTATTGATAACTATGTAAAGTACAGTAGAACATTTAGTAATAAATCTAGTTTAAACATATTTTTAACAGATAAGATAAGGGAACAATGTTGTCCACATTAAATATTATCATCAGAAATTCAGAATACAACCCGTTCTATCAACACATTGGAACAGTTTATATTCCCTGTGCTAAACCAATACATTAGTGTGAGTTTTGTGAAAGTCTGATTTAGAGACACATGTTGCTGTATATGTCTTTTTACATGTGGAAAGGAGCTTGTTTGGTTTGTACATGTATATTTCGGACCAGCCTGTTCCACTAACACTGCCTTTTATGTTGTTTTTCTGATGAACAGTCTTGGTCATTTGTATTGTGTCCCCAACTCACAGCATTTATTTTGTGAATAAAGTAATTTTAACAATTGTATTACTATTGTTTTGCCTTCGATGGAGATATACATGTATTTTTATTGTGATATTGTCTCCCTGGTATTCCTTTAAATCACAGTTTTATACCATTGCCAAGACTATTGTGATATTGTCTCCCTGGTATTCCTTTAAATCACAGTTTTATACCACTGCCAAGACTTTGTGTACTGTGAAAGTAAAAAAATGAGCTCTGTTTCAATTGGGACCAATAATTACATCATACCCCCAGGTTTTTGAATAATTTAAATAATGGAGTGTTTTTAGCTAACCTGAGCACAAAGTGCTCAAGGTGAGCTTTTGTGATCGGTCTATGTCCGGCGTCTGTCGTCCGGCTTCCATCGTCAATAATTGGTTATAATCATCTTCTCCTTAACCGCTTGGACAATTTTAATGAAACTTCATAGGAATGATCCTTGGTTGGTACTTTTTCAAAATTGTTCAAAGTAATTAATTCCATGAAAAACTCTGGTTGGCATGGCAACCTAAAGGAAAATGTCAACAATTGGTTATAATCATCTTATCCTAAACCGCTTGGACAATTTTGATGAAACTTCATAGGAATGATCCTTGGTTGGTGCTTTTTCAAAACTGTTTAAAGAAATTAATTCCATGCAGAACTCTGGTTGCCATGGCAACCTAAAGGAAATTGTCAACAATAGGTTATCATCTTCTTCTCCTAAACCGCTTTGACAATTTTGATGAAACTATCATAGGAATGATCCTTGGTTGGTGCTTTTTCAAAATTGTTCAAAGAAATTAATTCCATACAGAACTCTGGTTGCCATGGCAACCTAAAGGAAAAATGTCAACAATTGGTTATAATCATCTTCTCCTAAACCACTTGGACAATTTTGATGAAACCTAATAGGAATAGGAATGATCCTTGGTTGGTGTTTTTTCAAAATAATGTAAAGAAATTAATTCCATGCAGAACTCTGGTTGCCATGGCAACCTGAAGGAAAAATTGCGGAAGGAAAGATTTTTTTTTTGCAAATACAATGAAGCATAGTGCTTAAATATTTGGTGTGTAACATCGTTGATTGGTTATTTACCATGTTTATTCAAATTATGCCCGTGGAGATAGATTAGCTTCAGACCGTGGGCTACAAGTTCATTATAAATACACTTTGTTAAAATCTGATAGTTATGTAAAGTTTTTTCTTGAAGCAATGGCAGCAAGTCTTGCTATATGGTCTCCCTTTTTGTTGGAGATTCAAATTCTGTCAGTGTGCAGGCAACTGAACAAAATCCTGTCAGTGTGCAGTCAATCGACAAGTCCTGTCAGTGTGCAGGAAACTGTGACAAGTCCTGTCAGTGTGCAGGCAAATGGGACAAGTCCTGTCAATGATTATCCAGGCAACATGTTTGACCAGTATGTTTTTATGACCCCGAAGTTGGGTATATTAAAATCGCACATTCCGTCCATCCATCTTTTCTTCCGTCCGTTCGTCCCTCTGTCCTGTGTCTGGCTCAATAACTTGTGTCCGTGCTGTAACTTTCTCTTGTATGAACAGATATTAATATAACTTGCCACGTGTGTTCAACATACCAAGATGACATGACGTGTGCAAGACCCGTGTCCTTACCTCTAAGGTCAAGGTCACACTTAGTGTTTATTCACAATGGAATGCTGCATATAAGTACATACAGTATAAGTTATCATGTCCGGGCTGTAACTTTCTCTTGTATGGACAGATTTTAAATTGACTTGCCATGTGTGTTTGACATACTAAGACGACGTGTTGCGTGCAAGACCTGTGTCCCTCCCTCTAAGGTCAAGGTCACACTTAGGTGTTTATTCACAATAGAATGCTGCATATAAGGACATAGAGTATAGGTTGTCGTGTCCGGGCTGTAACTTTTTCTTGTATGGACATAATTTAAAATGACTTGCCACATGTGTTTGACATATCAAGACGAAGTGTGGCGTGCAAGACTTGTGTCCCTACCTCTAAGGTCAAGGTCACACTAAGTGTTTATTCACAATGGAATGCTGAATATGAGGACATAAGAGTGTTGGCTGTCAAGTATGGTTGGTATTTTTTCTATGCTCAGAGGCAATTTAAAATGACTTGCCATATGTATTTGACACATAAAGGCAAGATCAACTTTTTATGTACTTGTTCATAGGTCAATGTCACATTCAGGGGCATTTGTCACATACTGTGACAGCTCTTGTTCAATATTCTTTGAGAAACAAGCTATATTGATAACAAAGGTTAAACTCTTTTACCCAGATGAGCGATTTAGGGCCATCATGGCCCTCTTGTATATATATTCTAGAAATGTTGCTGAATAACCCTAGTAACATACCATTATCGGTCACTGAACACAGATGCAACTTAAAGGTTAAAATTGCCTACTAGTTGACCAAGATGCCTAATAGTTTCTGTCTGTCAGGTTTGGACATCTTTTCTGCTATGATTGATGTTTTGTCATTGATGCTAAAATTAAATAGTCATTAATCTGTTATTAACGCGTTGATCAACTGTCTAGTGACGTATTCACGATAGGAACGTATTTTGATAACCAGGCACCAGGATCATGAAATAACTTAAGACAAATCTCTGACTCAATCTCAAAGAATGACCTCAAAACAGGACTCATTTTAAGTCAAAACTCATTTCAGTCATCCAAAAAAAGTCTCAAGTCAAACTTGAGTTTGAGTTTAAGGTTAAGTTTTGAGTTATTTCGTGATACTAGGACCAGGTGTCCATTGGTACAACTTTATCTCAAAATCATGTTGAAAAGTGTAGTAACAGAAAAACAAACGTTTCATACAATTTTATATAGTTATTGCATGCTCAGTAATACTGACGGTATTGAAATAAATCCTAGATGCATGTGTTGAAGTGTTTCCGTGGGTCATGCACATGGTTCATCATGTGGCGTCGTCTGTAACAGATTATGACGTCACGTTCATACTCGGCAGCCCACGGAAATACTTCAACGTGATAAATGAGGACATAACTTGTGCACAACTACATGGTAATATATGTTTGCCATTTTCTAAATATTTTACTCTCAGATGTTGTCCTGATTAAAAAGTTCTGTTTTATCCAAAGGTGCTGAGGTTATATGTCATAATTCACAATATCATCCGGCTGTTTTGCGATATACCATGTTTTATTCAATTAACTACGTTTTCTTAAACTGCCTTGGAAAAGTCTCTATTAATGTTAGAACGCAATGATTAAACTTTAAACTTGTCAATTAGTTGTTGGATATCATGTTGTATGTTCTTCGTCTGGAAGTATCGACTGTATCTACGGAAGGGCACTCCATCTGGAGCAATAAGAAACTTCTCGAAATTCCATGCAATGTCTGTTCTCGTCACGGGCTCCCAAATGATGTTCTTCGAATTGTTCATAAATGAGACGCTATCGTCACTCGGCGTTTGCAGACGATTTCTCAAAAAATCGAACAGCTCGTGCGCCTTTGCTCCGTTGACGTCACACTTCTCCATGAGTTGAAAATTAGGCTCGAACCCTCCCCCAGGCCGAACGTGCTTCAGGGAGGCGTAAATCTCCTCCCCGCTACCGTTTTCCTGAAAATCAAACATACGGTCATAGCACTGCAAGATATTTACGTTTGATGACGTCGACGATTATGAAATATAACTAAAGAGTAGGCTAAATATAGATGGAAACGCTATAAGTAAAATGAACATTATTGTCTTTTGTGACCAAAATGAAATTAAACTAAAAATATGTTATTCATATTTTACTCCGTCGGCTTATATAATATATATATATATATATATACGATAACGGAAGTAACCAATCAAAATTCGTATGTTTGAAAAAATACCTGGTGTCCGAACTGGTTACAGGGGAAGGCGATGATGACGAGCTTATCAGCAAACTTGGCGACCAGCTCGTTCATCTGCGTGTAGTCACGCGTCGTCGTTCCTCAGAGCGACGCCACGTTCTCCACCAGCACTACCTTCCCCTTGAAGCTGCTCAGCGCCACGTTCTCCCCACGGAGGTTCCGGCACGTAAACTCGAACAGCGTCTGAAGCCTCGCCGGTCCGCGCGTCGCCATTGCTATGTTTGGTGGAAATGTATAATCCTTATTTTCGTAAAAATTGTATGTGAAATATCTTAACGTTTAAACACTATTTGCGCGTAACCTGTCTTATCGCTTTAAATATTGATAATGTCGCTATAAATTAATCTGGGATTTAGAATGTCTGTGTGGGACTTACAATGAGAATTGCTAATACAGATTAAGACAGGTTTTTACAGATCAGTGAGTGCTCTGAAATATTCGATGACTATCATAACCGCGCGGCACACTAAAACAATGGCTAGTTATTAATGCTCTTAAAATACCAGTCGGAATACATTATCTACAAAACACAATAACCATGACATACATGTCACAGTTAACCTCTGTCGAAAAGCTTATATAATTTGATTTTTTTGTTTTTAGTAAAAAGATGAGTGAATAGTTAAAAATCATACAAAACTAAGCAAAAAAAATACATATGTAATACGTCAACATTTAAATATCTATGTTTTAGCACATAATAGACACTTACATACTAATTTTGTAGCTGAAAACAACATGTTAGTCTGAAGTTCCTTCCCCTTACACTCGTTTTCGGTACTGTATGGGATACCAGTAAGCAGGGAACCAGATAAAAACAAGTGAGCTGCATCAACTGTGTGGTTTACCTCTCTAGAGGCTATGTATAAAACACCTGAACACATAATGTATAAAATGCATAGCTGAATGGAGGTTACTTTTCTGGTGGTCATATAGCATACTATAAATGTCGATAAAGTAGAATTTTACAAGACGCTTTGTGTTTATATATCAGAGGTATTAACATTGATTAAAATAATAAACGCAACAATCATGCTGCTGTCTCATCTTAGTCACAGGAGCAGGTTGCGTACAAGGATAATAAAATAAAAAAAATATTTTTTTGCCAATTTTCACAAGTTACAGTTACCACATCATATTCTTACTAAAATTTGATAAAAAAACAAACAAACAAAAAAAAACGGACGGGGGCGTGGTGTGTCAAAACAACGCAACCTGCCCCTGTGATCTTAGTCATTCTAAAATGCCGTCTAGGCTTTTTTGAATGATGTTTAGCCTGGACTAAACATCAATATAAAAAAAGCCTGGACGGCGTTTTAGAATGGCTATGTCTCATCTGTGTGTCCCCGTTTAAAAACAGCGCATTGTGGTTTTCCAGTTTAAATCATATCTGTTTACGAGTACAGGTAAATATACGAACGCCATTTTTAAACGTACTGTGTTTTACGTGGTAGACAACCCCAGTAAAATTCGATTTGGAAAAAAATGCGCAAAAACTGCGAAAGATGCATGTGTCGTAAGCGATGTACGTGATACATCAGTAAGTAAGATTCAATGTGTTGTACACAACGATGTCAATTTTATGTAAGTTGTTGACAGTTTTCATTATTTGACAAGTGTATCATTTCCGAGTGTCTAGTCTCTTTAAGCAAATGCAGCGCTTAATGCGTGAGTCCGTTCCGTGGCTCAACTTATTTCCGTAAATATTAAAAATGGAGAGACGGAATTATGTATTTGCAAGAACTTTCCGAATCCAATGACGTCTGATGTGTGACATCCAATTTTCTTTGTGAAATTTTAAAACCGCCCTTTAAACGATGCGATCTTTCTTGAAGTGCAATATCGGCCCTGGAAATATTGTTCCATAATTCAAAACCGAAAAGGACCGTTGGAAGCGACGTTTTCTTGAAGATGGATGCAATAAATAAGTGATTCACACCTCCAGTATTTTCCTCGACAGAAAAGAGAGAGGATCGTCCTTTGCGCAAGCCGTTCTGTAAACATATACATGTATATAGCGTTTTGACATTAACTATTTTATTTTAAGAACATGCCATCATGTGTACATTTAAAGGTTGAATTGGTGTTTGGTCCGTTACATATCATCTACACTAGCTGAAAAATTCTCTCGAAGTAGAAATTAAGGCACCAGGTATGGTTTAACTCGAATATTCGCATGAAGATTATCATACCAGCTGTTCAATATCAAAGTACAAAAGGCTAAGTTTAAAGGCTCGTGATCATAAGCCATCTTCAGAAACATAAAAAGGATAATTAAAGCTAATCAATTTCGCAAAGGTTTGTTTGCCGTCTCACTATGCGCCAATATACTTGCAACAAAGAAATTAAGGCACAAAAAGTCGAGTGATAACCATCAAGTTTAAAAAGATTTGGCTGCAGCTCGTTAAATCACGATCTATTTCGCAAGAACATCGTTCCCTCGCAAGCATGTCTCTTTGTGGAAGTAGAATCTGTTCGTCACTTTATGCTCATTTGTCCTCTATTTAACATCAATAGAACACTTATGCTAACAACAATACACTCGCTGGTTCCTGGAACAGTTATCACCTTAAGGTTACTCTTAAATGGTAACGTACGTTTTTCTGATTGTACTAAATCTAAAATATTTTCTTCCGTATAATCCTACATTGATTCTACTAAAAGGTTTCGCCGAGTTCAATTGTATTTGCTGATTTACATGTGACTCAAAATTCATCTGTTTACTGAAAGACACAGAAACATTTTTTATTATTCAATGATTATTCGATATATAATAAATTTCATGGATCTGTATACATGTTTTTTCCATTAACATATAAAACATTTGTTAATTTCCATTGCTATATGTAATGTATCAGTTGGCACTTGTATAATTTCATGAAATAAATATGTTTAAACATATTTGCGGAGAAAATAACAAATAAAGTGGCTAAACGTATGTCTTTTTAGAAAAGATTACCGATTACCACTATTAATTAAGCTACCATTGACATTGCATGCCTTTCGAATAGCAAATGGTCGAGCGTGTTCATACTCCTGAAAAACAAAGTCTGTGGTGTTGCCACCTCACATGGAATACTATAAAACGGTACTAGCGGCTTCCAGGCTGTTGCGGTGGATCCTAGGTCGAGCGGTAATCATTTGACTGTCAACGCCAGATGCCTCACCTCGCCTAGAATGTATTATCATCTTCCGGGAGGAACGTTGAGTGCTAAGCACTGGTGCATTTTAAAGACACAAGGTAACCAGTACACTATGACCCACAACAAAACAAGTCGTTTTCTGTCACTCGGGTTGACGCACTTGGACGGGCCAGTAGCGCCCATTCGGAACACCTCGGCCATTTTATCGAAAACAACCTCGGATGTATGCAGGTACATCAGTTGAAGTAGTTCGTAAATTTTTTAATTATATCATTAATTAAATGTAATGTTTTATAGTTGTATTTATTGATCTAAGTTTAAATTGATTGCCATTGAATTGTATTATTGCAAACATAATTAAGAATCCCAAGAGTTAAGTCACAAAGTGTAACTCCTAAATAAAATTACTACGCGATCTACTTACGTACCACTTTTTCAGTATGTAAACCGTCCAAATACATCCGAGGTTGTTTTTGAAAAAAATGGCCGAGGAGTTCCGAATGAGTAGCGCCCTGAAATAAACTCAACATGCTCGCCCTATTGCTCTAACCCAATGGTGGCGGTAGTACCGCTCGCCCGTACCCTGGATAGTTTAAACGTTATATATTTTACAACGATTGTGAAGAAAGCTATGACAGCTTATACAAAGTTGTGCGACAGTGTGGTCTTGTGATGTGGGGAAACCGGAGTCCCCGGAGAAAACCCACTTGTCCGGCTTGGTGACAACTAACCAAACTCACATGCGCCCAGGCCGGGAATCGAACCCGGGTCGCCTTGATGATCTGGATCTGGATCTGGATGTATACGCTGCAGAGCCTTTCAGCATGTACGCAGCGGGAGAGAGAACACTTAGTAAGACTGTTGGACTGCTCTTCTGAAGCAGTTCACTGTATCAGCACACACAATGGAAGGGTCCAGGTTATTCCACTCGGTGATAGTCTTAGGTAGGAACGATTGCCTAAATTGTTCAGTTTTACAGTTTATATGTTTGTAACACTTTGAGTGGTTTATTGCGTGTTTTTGCACTAGGTTGTTTGATACAAAGTCTTTAAGATTTCTGGGTTTAATCAGGCGTTTGCCACTAATGGGAGTCAGATAGGCATTTGCTGGCATAGCTGGCACCTTTCCCTCGGTCATCTTGTAGAGGAAGGTCAAACGTGACGTTCGTCTTCTATCTTGTAGTGGTGGCAACTCAAGGGTCTTCAGCATGTTCGTCACACAGCCTGGATCTCGGGAAGAGTAGTCGCCGGTTATAAATCTCGCAGATCGGCGCTGTATCTGTTCAATTTTGTCGATATCCTTTTGGAGGAAAGGGTCCCATACAGTAGAACAATATTCCAAAGAAGACCTAACTAGGGATACGTATGCTGCCTTTCTGCATGATAGAGGGCAGTGTTTGAGATTTCGTCTAATGAACCCTAGGGTGGAGCTGGTCTTGTTGCAGATGTTGTTTATGTGGTTTGAGAATTTCAAGTTTTCAGTGATCATAACACCAAGATAAGGGTTTTGCTCGACTTGTTGTAAGATGTGCCCGTCGAGTTGGTAGAAATTTGATGACTTATTATTTATGCTCATGATGTAACATTTTTTAGCATTAAAGCGCATACCCCACGTTTCTGCCCAGACTTCTAGTGCTTGTAGGTCCTTCTGTAGTTGAAGGTGGTCATGTTGAGACTTGATATGTCTGTATAGGAGACAATCGTCAGCGAACAGGCGAACGGTGGATCTGACGCTGTCTGGAAGATCGTTTATGTGGCAGAGGAAGGCTAGGGGGCCTAAGACAGTGTCCTGTGGCACGCCGGAGTCTACTGGTACAGATTCAGACGAATCACCTTCAACTACCACTCGCATCCTCCTATTTGTCAGAAAGTCTCTTAACCAGAGGTTGATGTTGCCATCAATGCCGTAGAGATGCATCTTATGGAGAAGACTTTCATGAGGGACAGTGTCAAACGCCTTCGAGAAGTCAAGGATGATAACGTCAACTTGGTCACCTTGGTCGTAATGATGGAGTAGGTAGTGAACTGTTGTGAGGAGTTGAGTCTCGCATGAGTAGCCCGATCGGAAACCATGGTTCAAAGATGTAAGAATTTTGTTTCGTTCCAGATGGTCTAAAATATGTTTACTGATGATATGTTCTAGAAGTTTATTTGACACACAGGTGAGAGATACAGGTCTGTAGTTTTCAGCAGAATGGATGTCTCCTTTTTTGAAGACAGGTGAAATGTTTGCGCTTCTCCAGTCTTCAGGCAGTTTACCTAGGTCAACGGAAAGTTGGAATATGTGGCGTAGCGCTGGAGCAATGCTCTTCGCGCAATTTTTAAGGAGGATGTTCGGGATATTGTCAGGACCTCTGGCCTTACTGATGTCAATGTTCTGAAGAAGTTTTTCGACTCCTTTGGTGGTGATATGGAGTTTTGAGATTGATGATTTAGCCCTCTTCGTGGTATTCGGTTTTGAAGTGTCTTGTTTAGTAAATACGGACTTAAACTGATCCAATAGGATCTGCGCTTTGTCTTTACCACTGCTGAATAACTGGCCCTTTCTTTTTAGGGGGTGCACTCCTATGCTCTCCTGTCGCTTGGATTTAACATAGCGCCAAAACGGTTTGGTGTTATTTTCTTCGAGTCCTTTCTGAATGGTGTTGTTAACATGGTTTATTTCTGCAAGTTTAAGTTCACGTTTACATTGTCGTTGGTAAGCTTTGAAGTTGGTCCAGATACCTGTCTCTTTGGCGTGTTTGTACAGCCGGGCTTTGCGTCTAGTCATGCGCTTGAAGTGGCCATTGAACCATGGGAGGGACTTTCTCTTTTTGCTTGTACATGATGGTACATGTTTGTTCAAAATGTTGTTTATTCCATGCTTCACTTGGTTCCAAACGTCTTCAATGTTATTAGTAGGAGAACTGATTACTTCAGAGGTGAGCTTATCTACTTCGGTATTGATGAGTTCCCAGTCCGCTTTGGAATAGAGATATATTTTCCTAGGCTTTTGTTTAATATAGTATGGTATGATATCAATGTCGGTGACAACCATGGCGTGATCGCTAATTCCAGGGAGTGATGATGATGACTTAACTAGTGACGGGTTTGTAGTCAGGACAAGATCAAGGATGTTGTTATCTCTTGTAGGTTGTTTGTGTACTTGGACGAGTCCATGTTCTGTTATGAGGTCAACCAGTGCTTGTTGGACTTCGCGGTCAGGGGCGCCTTTGTCAACTGATAGGGTTTCCCAATTAATATTTGGGCAATTGAAGTCTCCCGATAGGATGATGTTTCGTTCTGTCGCACTTTGTGTTAATTTCTGCAAGGATTGGTTGAGCTGATGTAGACAGTTACTGTTACGATGTGGCATGTAAAAGGAACCAATGTACAGGTCTTTCCTGTTTTTAAGTCGAAGTTTGGACCAGGTCAGCTCACAGGGGGTTGTTAGGTGTGGCTGGGCCTCTTGGGTTATGTTGTCGTTTGTGGCAATGAATACTCCTCCTCCAGGGCCTTCGTTTCTATCATTTCTATTTACCGTTAAGAAGTTGGGGAAAACTTCTGCTGTTTGGATGGCGTTTCTGTCGGGGTCCTTACCAGATTGTATGCCTCTAAGCCAGCTTTCTGAGCCACAAATCACATCTGGTTTAATGTATTCCAGGGCTGCAGCAAACTCGGCCTTCTTACTTCTGATACCACAGCAGTTTAGCGTCAATACTCGCAGGTTTGCTTTCTTTGTCGGGCATCTGCCGTTAGCTGTATATGAGACGGAGGGGTGCGGTTCAGATGATGAGAGTTTACTCCTGTAGCGGCTGGCAGTGCTACCTCTGCTGCAAGGGCTGCTAGCATGGCTGAGAAACGAGTGCGCTAACCACTGCCATAACAGGACAACCATGTTGTTAGGATCACATATACCTACATATTCTCGACTTCACCCAACCCCCTACCTGTGGGCGTCATGTTGAAGACACGAGAGTCTCTTGGAACAAGTAAACAATTGTAACGTGACGAAACCTGGTCCCTGTAGAGGTATTATATATTGACACGGTTTGAACACAGCTCGTCGTTCTTGATAAATGTGTTTTCATGAACCCTCTCTGCATTACAATTCAGCTTTTAACACTAAATGTTCTCGGATAAGGGTGGGTGTCATTCCGTTAGTATCAAATTGTCTCAAGTTATTCCTCTAAGAGTACATGTAGCAAGTAACAGCAAGGCTGAGTATTACTTCTTGATCTAATTTTCTTTTCGCTAAGCATTATACGATACATTATTTATTTAGCAATACATGCCTTTTCATAACAAAGCAGCAAGAGAATAATATCCAGATTATTACACTACTGAAATATTAACGCAGTGTATTACTTTGGTAGACGGGCCTCATTCAAACTTCAAGAGTTACTCCGCCTTCCGGAAATGACAGGTGCCCGATGGAATCTTTAACCCTGCTTAGCAGTACTCTACCGAATTGAACGGAGAACCATTGTCAAGATAAACACTTTGGCTTCCCTGGTTACAGATTGTGTGACTAGTTCATGAGTTGAGAAGATAATGAAAATGTGATAGAACTTTAATCAAATTATGTATCTTTACTGGGTTAGGTGATCATCACTTTTGTTTAAAAGGTAAGACTGTCAAACAAATCATTCAAACATAATTGTGAAATAAACTGTTGATACTGATGGTCCTATCACTGTCATAATAAAAATATGTTGAACTTCCGGTAACAAAATTACTCTATCTATCTCTGTTTAATGTCAACTCCTCTTCCGAGTGTTACTGACATAAACGGTGCGCGCCGGCTTGTTAGTGAAAAAATAAAACACTGATGAGGCAAATCACATCAGAAAAGTGAGAACTAGGGTATAAAAGAGAACACAATTTAGGTAACATATAGTGATTGGTGAACTGGTAAAAGGATAAAAACACTGCTCGCTGATCTAATGCTTAATGGTTGCCACAGCCACCTTGAATGTGTCAGGGGTGGGGATAGTGACAATATGATTTGGCAAACTGTTCCAAAGTACAACCGAGTGAGGATAGAATGAAAATTTGTGATAGTCAGTTTTTACTTGAATTTGTCTGAAACATAGTGGGTGCATTAGTCTGGTAAATCTTATTGGTGTTTGAATATAAGATGGCAGCGTAATAGCAACATGATGATGGTATATGTTGTAAAACATTACAAGTCGGGAATCTAGTCTACGTTGTTCAAGTGAGCACCAACCAAGACTTTCCTGCATGTTTGTAACACTGAAGAGAGGAGAGAAGTCATGTTTAACCCAACGGATAGCCCGACGTTGAACCATTTCAATTTTATTGGTGTTTGATTTTGTGTGTGGGTGCCAAATTGTGCTTGCATATTCTAACTGTGGACAGACAAGGGTTTTGTAAGCTAAAGTCCTGACACTTTCTGTTTTTGTTTTTATATTTCTTTTAATGAAGTTGAGAGTATTATTTCCATTGGTGGTAATTCTCAAATATGAGTGTTCCAGGTGAGGTCTGCTGATATGTCAACACCAAGATATTTAGCACTTCTGACTGGCTCTAAGATCTGGCCATGGAGAATGTATCGATTTCTGATGATATGCTTATTCTTTGTTATGTGCAAAACTTGACACTTGGAGGGATTAAACTCCATATCCCAATCATTTTCCCATAATTCCAGTTGTTTGAGATCATTTTGAAGGATAGGACAGTCAGAGGGAGAATTGATGGTAAGGTAAACAGCAGTATCATCTGCAAAAAGTCGAACTTGTGATTTGATACTAGAAGGGAGGTTATTTATGTAAATCAAGAAAAACAAGGGACCCAGTACAGAGCCCTGAGGTACACCAGATGTTACGGGTACTTCTTCAGAATGATCGCCATCCAAGACTACTGTCTGACTTCTATGAAGGAGAAATGCCTCAGACCACTTGAGAACCTGTGGACAAACACCATAATCCTGTAGTCTGAATAGAAGTTTGAGATGATATACCTTATCAAAAGCTTTGCTGAAGTCCAAAAGAATTAAGTCAGTTTGATTACCTGATGAAGTGATTCTTACAAGATCGTCGGTCAGCTCAATAAGTTGAGTTTCGCATGAGCGCTTTTCTCGAAAGCCATGTTGTAGGTCATAGAGAATATTGTGTTCGGCCAGATGTGCAGAGAGATTTGAGGCAATAATGTGTTCTAATGATTTACATAAAATACATGTAAGTGAGATAGGTCGATAGTTTGCTGGGTTGCTGGAATCACCCTTTTTAAATAGTGGGAATACAAAAGCCTTCGTCCAGGCAACAGGGATAGAGTTTGTGGTTAGTGACTTTTGAAAGAGGACTGTTATAATATCAGCAATCTCGTTTTTTAACTCTTTAAGGACAAGAAGGCTTATACGGTCTGGCCCTGCAGCTTTGTTGGGTTTTAAATTGGCAAGAAGTTTCAATATGCCATTTCTGTGAATGGTTATATCACTCATCTGGGGATAACTGCAATAATTTTGTGGTACAAGGGATCTCAATTTCTGCAAACAAGCTTGTTTTAAAGATAGAGGGGATGTTTTTGAAAATACCGATTGAAATTGGTTATTCAGAATGTTTGCTTTTTCCGTGTTATCAGATTTCAGGCTATCTGTAACGGGATCTTTGAGCAATGACAAACTCTGAGAGTCTTGTTTAGAGTTTTTTAGTAATGAGTATAACTTTTTGGTGCAGAACTTGCTTGGTTTTTCAACCGATTGGTCATTGACTCGCTGTCATTGACTTACCTAAATCTTGAATAAAATACACCATGAATAAGCATAGAGCTCAATTAGAATCTTTGTCATGTCTTTGAATGAACTGAAAAGAAATATTGACTAGTCAGGTAGTTTGGAGTTTTGTCCAGAAAATGTATATAAATATATATGTTTATCTCTGTGTGTGTATATTTGTTTAGCTATATGTGTGCTTTTGATTATTGCATTTATCTTTAGCACTTGAAACTTTTGGTTGTCTGGGTAGCGCAGTGGTTTCCTCCTGGTATTCAATCCCCCACATCACAAGACCACACTCTCGTGTAACATCATGCCAACGAGAGTAATTAATACAGTAAAATGTTGTAATAACTTGTTTCACAATTGTTGTAAATTAAATAAGTTTAAACTAAGCTAAGCACTTGAAAACCTATTATATTCTAAGGATTTGTTAACTTCAGGTGAAGACCAACACAAATACAAAATGCCACTTGCACAAACCAGACTAGAGACCCTTCAGGTCTGCAAGCTGCTACAATGTGTCCGGGATAAGGACAAGGCACAGATTGAGAAGATGTCAATGCAGGGAGTTCCACATCTCATTAACTACAATGATGCTAATGAGGGGCACACTGCTCTCTCTGTAGCAGCAACAGCTAACGATGAGGACATGATTGACTTTCTACTGAGCCTTGGTGCTCATCCAGATGTAGTTGACTTTAAAGGTCGATCTGCAGCTATGAGAGCAGCTGAATATGGACATGTGGACTGTCTTGCAAAACTGGCTGAGAAAGGAGCAAATATGAAATTAACAGACAGGGAAGGAAAAGGTGAACCATGATTTTTATTTTATGTTTTTTTTTATTTTGTTTACTTGCAAATAATTGTAATTCTGCTTTTTATTTAGCCTTAGTATTTGACTTTTCAACTACACACATTTGTATGTTGCCTTAAAGGAAAAAGTGAATGTCTTTACTCTTAAAATTTAGATTAAATATCATACTGAAACAGGTATTGATTGTTTTGCAGCTGTTGCACCACCATTTGGTTTAGTCATTCATTGTGCAATAATGATTCATATTCTCTTTATAGGCATTTTGTTTTACTGTATTTCACCAACACAACGTCATGCAAAATGCCTCGAGATTGCTGTGCTGAATGGAGCAGAACCAAATAACACAGATAAACAGGGAATCCCGGTGCTATTGCATGCCTGTGAGACAGCCATGGACAATGAAGATATGTGCTTACTTCTAGTACAGAAAGGCGCAGAACCAAACTCCAAGCAAGAAGTATTGATATGTTATGTTTGTCAAGTTCATAGCAGTATTATATTTTGATGAAAATGATACTATCAAAACAGTCTAGATTGTTTATGCATGTTCATTTTTATGATGTCTGGTTTAAAATATTAGAATACTTAATCATATCTGTTTTTATCAATGATAATTAACTTATTTGATAATCAACAGGAAGCAGAAGAAGGGTTTGGTTCCGAACCTAAGAAAAAAACCAAACCTCAAAAGAAAAAATCGAAAAAAACGAGTTAAGGGGTTAAAATTTGTAGACCCAGATGAGGCAAGAAAATCTGCACAATGTGTTTTTTTATATGCAGGGCTTGGACTCTTGCTTGGGCACAATGTTTGTGAAACACATTTCTTTTGTATCTTAATGTGTTCATAGCAACTTGCAAGTGATATTTCCAAGTATTAAATTGCAGTGATTGTCAAGGTTTGTACTAAATGTCACAGGGTTTGATGCAGCTGATACAGATTGATGTATTTTGTTGTTGTGTGTGTGTGTTTACAGATTGATATAGAGACAACAAAGTTACCTCCAAGAAAATTAGCCAAGGAGAAGGTAACCCCTGATACAATAGCCATTGCTGGCTCCAGCTATACTTTATAACTGTAGCCATATAACCTCCACCTATTTATAGAAGAAACATAATGGTACATAACCAGAAACTATTCCATTTTATATACTTTAGTAAAGAGAATACTTTAAAACAAAATTACAAGATGTTTACATATAAAAGAAGCTCAAGTTAGTCAAATGCATAAAAAAAACGTTACTTAAAACTTGTTTTAAGACTGCACAGATTTCTAATAATGTGCCATTATAGTTCCTTTTATTATATTATAACAATAGTATATGATATGTAACATCATAGCCAAATTATAATTACTATGCTGCAAAGAAAAAGTTTGTTCCAATCCTACAGCAATATACACAGATACATACTACTAAATACTAGTAAGTGAAGGTAACTTCTGTTTTAGCCTCAAGACGTAGTATTTGTCTTATATCTAGGAATGTTAAGTTACATGTAGTGCTTCTTTACCAAAATTATATTATAATATTTCTAACTGTTCACTATAAGTGTGCTGGACATACAGTACGTTTTGAAAGAAAGAGGTATTTTGTGTAAATGTCGAACAAAAATCATGAAATAGTGTTCCCTTTTTACATCAACATACTAGTACTGGTATGAAATTCTAAGAATAATGAATAATCTTGTGTTTTAAGGAGCAGTATACTGATGTTCATCATATTTTAGTATTTTTGCATAGGTGGTACATGTATATTATTTTATTATAATAAAGAACAATTGGGGTCTGGGGGTGATATTTTATTGATGTTCATTATTTCTTTCTTTTGTTTTCATACAGTTTTCATTCCTACCCAATTAACTGTCTATGCCAAGTTGCATTAACTTAGTTTTTAAACCCTTAGGAATTAGTATTAAATTTTGATTTCTTTTCATTCTTATGACAAAATTCAGTTATGAAACTTTCAGTTTGAAATAAGTAAAAGTACTTGCAGTAAGTATAATTGAGTCATTGTAATATTCATTGTTTGTAATTCACAGGTCAGTTGATGTAGCTTCAACCTTTCCAACATTATGTTGCTGCTATACCTGTCATTTCACTGTATACAAGAGGCATCTTGACACATACTAAAACCTTTGATATTAAACCTATCTTAGTACCTTAAATCTGAAATATTTCCTTTGTTTCTTACTCTCACTTAATTTGTTTATATTTCACATTATCACTTCACGTTCAACTTGCATGTAAACAAAACAGTTTTTCCACACTTATGAATGTATGTTACTATGATATCTGGAATGGCGATGCTCAACAATATCAAAATGGAGTTACAATACTAAGCCATTTCATGGTTTGAGATAAAATTATATGTTATAAAGTTTTAAATTACTTATTTTTAGAGGTGAATAATAAACCATAAGTATCTAGTTTTTGTCATTCCATCTTTAGAAAAGAACAAACAATAATGCTAGTAGATGTAACAAATAAAATAACAAAAATATTATTTCAACAGAAAACTGGGAAGACGGCCCTGATGGGGGCAGCTGCCAGTGGGAGCGTGAAAGTGGTGCGAGCCCTTCTCCAGAATGGGGCTGATGTCAATGTCACCGATCTCAGACATAACCATGCATCACACTTTGCTGCTGCTAATGGCCATCTGGAAGTGAGTACCCATGAAGATAATGGTTTTACAGTTTTTACTGACTGATAAAATATATATTTCTGTAATTTATATGATGTCCTCAAATGTCTGTTAAATTAAATCTAAGATTCCTAAAGTTACGTATATTACTCTTTAAAAACTATGTTTTACATGGGTGACAAAAGATATATTCTTAAACATATATGTAATAAGTTAATTCATTAATATTGATTCCTGAAATTACCCTGTAACATTTTCACAACTTAACAAGATAATGTATGTTTTCTAAGACAAGTTTGACCTCCCTTTTCAGGTGTTGGCATGCATGGCTGGATACGGGGCCTTGTTTGACCAGGTGAACGCTGAGGGGAACACCCCACTCCACAATGCTGCGGCAGGCGGACATGGCATGTGCCTCAAGTTCCTAGGGCAGAGAGGTTTGTCTCTTTTCATTGTTCATTGGGTTTTGGCCTTGGGCTTTGAGCTTCATATACAAATAGTTCTTTTAAAAGGCAGATGTATTTTTTTAACAGGTAATTTGTGCCATAATGGTACTTACTCTTAGTTGATACTACACATACATTTATATTTCAAATTCAGAGCAAAACAACATAATTGCATCTTATGATCATGAATTTTATATTTGTATATTGTTCAGTTTGAATTATAAACATAATGTCATCCTATCATCATGGTTTATATTATATATTAGTAATTTTGATAATAATTATTGTGCACAATAAGCACAAACTAAAAGAAATGAATCTGAAAAAATGTATGTCCTAAAATGTTATGATGATATGCATTGGATAACTTTATTCAATATTGTTTTAGGTTGTAATCCAAAACCAAAGAACAATGAGGGTAACACAGCTAGAACCATCGCCAAAGACATGGGAAACAAGGAGGCCATGAAAGAAGCAAGAAAAGCGGAAAAGGCTTTCGGCAAAGTTGGCAAAAATAATGAACCATATGCAATTGCCTTGTATGACTTTATATATGAGAGACAAGATATGGTGAAAAACATGTTTCAGAAGTATTATGACCCTGATGAAGAGGGGACAGTGAGTAAAAATGAGTTCCTGGACACAATTATGGGCATGAGCCCACCAATTAGTGAGGAAGAGCTGCGTCGAGTGCAGGCTGCCCAAGACAAGGGTGGGAAAGTGGACTATAACGAGTTTATTAGTGGTAAGAAATATGTGAATAAAAACTATTTAATGAGTGCATTTGAAGGTAAGAAAAAGAAAGGAAAGAAGGGCAAAAAGGGTGGTAAGAAGAAGGGGAAGTTTAAGCTTGTCATGCCGATATGCACATCAGAGGATGGTCCTAGAACATATGGTGGGGGTCCCCCAGAAATGTTTATAGAGAGGCATATCCACTTCACTGACACGGGAAGGTTTGACCGAGACCACCCACCTAAACACCCATTGCAGGATGACTCCGCCTGGTACCTCCAGCACCCTGAGAAAACATACCTGAACATCAACGATGCTGCCCGCAGTGGGGACTTTGACTCGATGAAGAATGCTTTCCAGAGAGGTGTCTCTGCAGACACCAGGGACAAGTACTACAAGACTCCTCTTATGGTGGCAGCATCTTCTGGCAACATGGAAATGGTCAAGTTCCTATTGGATAATGGGTAAGGGAATGAGACTTGGACATTTTTCACAAACATGAAATAGAATAAAATTTGCACATTTAGTTTGTTATTTATTATGTGCTTGTTAGAGAATTTTGGAAATTAAGAGTTGGTGAAATTTAAGGACAGGGTTAAGGATGCCTACCTTCATATAAGCAGAAAAACAAAGAAATGTAGGGTATCTTTACATTGTAATTTTTCTCAACAACCTATTTTTTATGTTTAATGTACTATGCTTGACCTGTGATAAATATGTATGCCTACAGAGCCTCAGTGAATGCACGTGACAACTTCAAGTGGACACCTCTACACCATGCCGCTCATGCGGGCCAGCTAGACATCGTAGAGACTCTCTTGGCTCAGGGTGCAGAGATGGAGGCCACTGCCATGAGCGGAGGCACGCCCCTCACCCGCGCTATTGAGTCGTCACGGGAACAGGTCGTTGAATTCTTAATGAGCAAGGGTGCCAGGGTGCAAATAGAAAATAAGAAAGGTATAACTAAAAAGCTTGTCAAGCTTGTTGGTGAATATTCATAATAATATTATAATGATGTTAATAATGGAAATAAAGAGCAGAAAATTCATGCAATGTAAAGCAGATAAGAACAATTATGTTTTTAAAGCATAATATCAAATTTGAAAAATCTTAATTTAACCTAGCATAATTACGACACATATATTTTTTATATATTTTATTTGATACATGATGCATAGCACGTTAAATCACAATTGATAAAACATGTTAGAACTTGCACAAAATCATTCTAAAAATACTTGTACACCAGCATTGTATAGTTACTAAATTTTTCATACACATACAGGTCATACTCCTTTGGACATTGCTCAGTCATGGGCAGACCCAAGGGTGTTGCAGTGTGTGCAGTCAAGGTTTGACAGCCTGCCACCCCTTAAGGACGGGAAAGGCAAGAAGGGTAAGGGTGGGGGCAAGGCTACACCCAAACGCCCCCAGTCGGTGCCTGCTGGAGACGGGGACCTAAAACCTCCTGGAACTGCCAGGGTAAGTTGAGGGAGTTTCGTGACCTCTAGAGTGACCCCTGCTGTTGTCAGTAACTGTTCACAAATTGAAATTCTTACATTAAAAATCAGTGTGATATGTGATTGAAAAGTCGAAATGCACTCTGCAGTTTTGCTTCATGCAGTAGAAACGCAGGAGGGCACATGAGTAAATTCCAAATTCCATGAAGCATGTTAGCGCTTGGAAAATTTGCAAGGATGCTCTCCAGCATTCATACAATATGTAAACATTAAACAGAATGTTTCAATCCTTATGTTAAAATTTCAAAAAATTATTCATTGTGACCAAAGATAAGTTATGATTTCTGCAGCAATTCAGAGAATTAATTGTTTATGAAAGGATATCAACAACATGCATTTGTATAAAAGAATAGATGGTGATTGCACCATTGTATGCCATTAGTTCGCTGCTCTAACCCTATCAGAGAACAGTGTAATAAACAAGTATGTCCTAACCTCATGCAGGTTATACAATATGAACGTCATGTTGTTAGACTAGGTTAATGTAAATATACAGGTTTAAAATTCAATCATCTGTTAGTTCAGGATAAATTTTTTTATAAAATAAGGCATTCATGATTGAGTACTCTGTATTGAATATTCTATTCTTGGAACCATTGTAGAGTTATGAGGCTTGAATTAAGGTAAATGATTCCTAAGATTTGCTAGATGTTCCACTAAAATGTGGGGCACATGCATACATGTATGTTGATGTTGTACCCCCCAACTGTAAGCATATCTACCAGAGATACCTGAACTTCTTAATGATGGTGTCCTATGGGCTGGTCAGTGTATTAAAGTTCCCTCCCTTCTTCCCTGGGAACTCATCTTATGTACATGCATGCATTTGTCCCATTTGGATTTGTTTGATGGCAAACCTTCTGTAATTCTGCTCTCACAGTTGTGTAGCTTTTGTTTTCTGTAACTTTGGTAGATCTGCTTACACTTGCGGTATACAATTTATGTTTTAAAGAGCTTGATTCCCTTTAACACGATGATTATTTTCTGATTTCGTTACACCATAACAACATACATTAATAACAATATAGAAATGACCGATGTCATTACTTATCTGTCTTTTAAAACCTAAATTAGAAATGAAGACATTTTGTAATATGCCGTAACTAAAGTTTATTGAATAGGAAGCTTGTTCATTAAGATCAAAATCTGTTATGATTGTTGACTTGAAATGCTTCATCTTAACAATGAAGATGTACATGTACCCTACTGACACCTATATTTGTACCCTTCAAAGGACAATCCTAGCAGTGCCCGAGCCCTAATGGAGGAGGGGCAGCCTCGTCAGAGAAAGGGCTCCATTCTTCGGGCAGCATCTGCACTCGCGGGTGGGCTTGATGAGCAGGAAAACATCACGTACACACCCCTCAAGGCCTGGACCAAACAGCCAACCACAGGGGAACTTATTCACGAGAAAGTCGTCAATCGGGATCGCTTCGGCTGGGAAGTGGATTTCGAGGACTTTGAAATGCCGTTTAAGAAAAATGTCTCAAATAAAATTCAAGAAATGGGCGGGGTTGATGATGATTGATCATAATATGGACACATAGAGACTATTTCAAGGGGCTTCTTCCACTATGAAAGACTTGTGTCATGTAAAGACACATTTGTTTAGTCATTTGGCAATATACTTTGAATAGTTAATTCAAGCATTATTTTTATTATAGTGTGTGGGCTTTAATCAGTTCCATTGGTGAGTTGTAAACCTCATGCTCTTGATACTTCTACATGTAGTTAAACAGTTAAGTTTTAACATATAGCCTAGCATTCGGGGATTTTTCGTTCACTCCTGTTCTTTATTTTTGATACTGTCCACTTTATTGCCATGTATTGGAGTCGGTCTGTGATAATCTGAGAATGTATATCAGCTCATGCATACAGATATTTTGTATTCTCTGTGATAACTGCTGATATATGTGAAGTCATCTGTGAAAATGAGTTCTTTTATCGAAAAAAAACTAAATTAAAAGTAATGAATAAACTTACACAAGATATAAAAGTATTTCAAAAAAAAAAAAAAAAAAAAAAAAAAAAAAAATATATATATATATATATATATATATATATATATATATATATATATATATATATATATATATATATTTATTTATATATATTTATAGTTTTTGCTTGCTGAAGAGAGTAGATTTAAAAAAAAAGTGTCACCTTTTTCTCAACAGGACTCATTTTTGCCGACAACTTCACATGTGTGTTGTTTGTTTGTGTTGAAGATTATGTAACATATTTTTTGTTATTTTGTTCATGTACGATATTAATATATTATATGTAATTTAAAATGCTTGTTCATTCATGCAAATAAAAATTACTATCTGATTTTGTTGGTTATATCACTTTCCTTTTTATAACCTTCCATTCCTGACCGTACCATATTTGAGAGTAACAGTTCCGTTTGTTTTTGTTTACCGGTATACAGTTATTCTCATATTAGAATGGTATTTAATATGCAGAGCTTAAAATGTAAGCGTCCCATTCACTATTAAGTAGTGGTATATTGAAATCTGGTAAATTATCCGCATGCTGCTTATTTCACGGTAGCATTTCAACATATAATACATATATACGAGCGTAACAGTTTATGTTTGATTGACAAAACACTTACTGCATTTACGCTCATAATTCAAATCACACGCTATTCGTGCATCCCATTGGTTATGTATAATTTCAAATCTCAGGTAGCAGATGCACTATCAATTTAAAGGTAAAGGCTAAATGTATCAAATTAGTAATTTGTGGATACAAGAGAGCCGTTGAAAATGTATATATCATTCCAAATTTCAAAATAATCCACAGTTATTTCTATATCAACAGTTGAGTCGACATGAAAGTCTGACAGACAGCAGGGTGAGCAGACAGAAAAAAATAGTTCCTAGAAGTAGATATAACTAACTAATAATCTTATCCAGTTTTGCAAACAGTTGTAAGACCATGGTTGAGAAATTACCTCATTGAGAAGGAAAACCAGAATGCATATGCATAAACTTGATTGCAACATTCACCAGTCACCAAAAATCTGTAGGTTTAATTCCTAGTTAATACACAAGTGGTTTGTTTAGCAATGCTCGTTTATATTGAATTTAGAACAGGACTTGAATGAAATTCACATTGATTGACCATGAATGTCATAGACTGTTTATATCATAAATCCTTATTTTTAAGCTTTATAGCGGTAATCACATCAAAACATCATTATATAACATGCTCAGTTTACACTGCTATTTATGAAATATGTCACATTAAGAGTAATTAAACTAGTCATATATAAAAAATATATAATTAGTGAATGTTACCTTTGTATGAAAACGTTGTGGGTCACTGCATATTTTACGAAGTCCTGAGGACTTAACATGCACTGACCAAGTATTTTCATACGCTGATTAACGGCAGTTCTAAGATTTTAAAGGGGTTGATATTTACACTTATGCTGGGTTTTTTTCTGGAATAATCCAACTATGATGCTGAAAACAACGCTTACAAGAGAATTGACGTTATCATTAAATTTGGATCTTTGTCTCGACAACATCACATTCTTTTTTCTTTCATGAAACATCATTTGTCCAAGCACAAGAGCCATTTTGTACTGTCAGGGGTATCCCTAAGATTATGCGTCTTTCAAAAAAAAGTCAACAATAAAAGCAATACGAAAAAATCATGTTTCCAATGAGTGACAGAAGAACTTTAGTCTGTGTTGTGAGAATTAACTAAGCTGTTCTATCATTAAAGTAACAGTGTCTTTCATCTTGACCAAAGGGGCCCCAAATGCACTCCAATGAAAGGTCTCCATAAACTCTTCCTATATACCAAGTTTGGTCACAATATGTCAACCCGAAACTAAAGATATTAAGTTTCAACTGTTTTTCTACTTTTAGTGACAGTGACCTTGACGGCTCAAAAAGCAATCCCATGAAATGTTTCCTTAAACTATTTCCTACATAACATGTTTGGTCACATTATGATTGTCAACCCCTAACTAAAAATATTCAGTTTTATAGGTAGGTTTGATGCCGCCCAATACCCACATGCACGCCTAACCAAACAGCGTCATTCTAATAACCTGGCCCCAATTTCTCAACACTTCTTAAGCTTAACAGGCTTAAGTTGCTTATTTCTATTAGCCAAAATAATATTTATAGTGAATTTGTATAAATGAAAAATGGTTTATTGTGATAATCATAACGATAATTCCTATCTTAAGTATTAAAACATTTAAAGGAGTATATAAAACGCAAAATATTGAAAGACAAAAATAGTGGGTTTAGCTTAATCCTGTTAGAAGAGACTTAAGAAGTTTCGAGAAATTGGGGCCAGGTTTTACAATGTGAAAACCCAGTTAATTTAAAGGTTTTCCGTTCTAAGGAGGCGTAATAAGAGTGTAATTATTCACGATGACAATTTTATTTATGATACAAACAGTTGTAATAAATGCAAATACAACAAAAGATCAATTGTTACCAATTTTATTAATCAATGTAATCTAATTTGTTTGACATGATCTAACAATAAATTACAAACCACTGATGTGACATAGAAAGACTCGCTAGAAATGTTTAACACACATGGAAGAAAATGACAGTTTCAGTTTATACACAATACCAGTACATCACAAAACTAAATTACAATATTTTTTAAAATAATTTCCTGCTTGCATGGTAGGCTTTTGAAAGACCATTTACGGTTTTCATTACAGAGCGAATGAGCGTCTTATGTACGAAAAGGAAATTACCAAATTCATTATTTTACCCTTTGGAAAAGGTAGAGCACTCAATGTTACAAATATATTTCAAATTGGTTCCAGCATTTTAAAAGGCAATCCTCAATACAAAACAAATCAAAATATATAAATTAACCGAAGTAAAAATAATTCATATATAATTCATATAACAACAAAAAATATCACAAACAAATGATCACAGCGAGTAGACATATAATCATGATGCGTATAAATGCTTTGTCTAACTAGTTGAAAAAATACATGGCAGAAACTATTGAAACTGTCAGTTTGTCAAGCCATTTTAGCAAAGAAACAAAAGTTCTAAAACAAAAAATAACACTATTTGTGCATAACCCCATTTGAAAGAACCATGTCTTTAGACCTAAAGAGTTTTCTGCATAATATATTCCTACATTACCAAGTTTGATCACCTGAAATTACATGCTGACCAAACATAAAAAAAATCTGTGGAGTTCTAAGGTATTGGCAACATACTCTTACATGTAGAAAACTGTAATCCCACAGCTATAGTGTGGAGAGGCTCTATTTACAACTGTTTGAAAATAAACTTCGCAGTTGAAGGTTTTGGAGCATTGAAATATGGTGGCTTTTGCTCCACCCAAATACACTAAAAGAATTCAGTTACAGGTACCCTAAATTCTGAATGAATTGCAACATTTATGACCTGTCAATCAACTTAACACATCACAGAAAGCCACATTCAGCATTTGAGCATATTCTCTAACATATCAATGTGGAACATTCTTCTAAGGGTTGTGCTCATACTCCTGCAAGTGATCCATATAATTATGTACAGTTTGAATTGGTTCATCAACCCGCCAATCAAATTGTAACCTTAAATGACACTCTCTGAAGTGTCCAAAACTTACTGTTCGAAAATACTTTTGTGGCAGTACAGATGGAATGTCCCTTCAAAAAATGTATCATGATTGTGCTTTTATTAGCTGATAGGTGAGAAAGCTTTGCCAAGTTTATTTGCAAACAGTAGTAATAACAACAAATAGCAAGAGGATATGCTGTAAACAATAAAACACTACATCACAGCATCATCTCCATCTTGTAAAAATGAAAAAAAGTAGTGTGTCAACTATATACAGTTTTAAAAATACCAACTGTTTTAACTACCTATACAAATGTTTACAGTCTATTATCACAGATGTTCTCACAATTTGACATTTGTAACAGCACCAAATCTGATACAGTTTTATGTGTCAATGCAGGCAACATACAGGAAAGAAAACACATACATATCACAAGGCAATATCAAACTTAAACGTAGATCTTGTGATCATTTAGTGTTCAGTATCATGCCTTCTCTAATAAGATCGCTGGTAGGATTCACATTTAATCATTTAGAAAGCCTATGGCTAGTACTGTGAGCACTCAACACTAAGGAAGCTTTTGTGTGTAAATAAAGTTGGCACCAGGGGTGTGCTAGACATGCCAAGTTAATTGCTCAGAAGACCTAAACTAAACCCTATGTATTACATAGTGTGAAGACCAAATGAGAACAAGAACGCTGGGAATCAAATGCCAATACTCAACTGTTTTCTTCTGTCAAGAGGCATAACTGGTTTCTGGGTAATGGCCAAGGTTAAAGTCTGCAGAATGACACCGAGGCTGATGACAACACCAGGGGTTTCACAACATTTTTGTTCGAAAACAGTAGAGCTGATGAGGTGAAAAGTCAAACTAACCTTGTCTGAATTTAACCTCTTTTGTTCATAGAAAGAGATTATCAGATAGAAAGTTTTTATCTAAATTTCATATTTAGTTATTGAGGATTATGGTGTGTATTCAAAGAGATCTGTGAGATGGTGTGGTCTCCTGTTGTTGTTTTTCATAAATTATCACCCAAAGTTCTATTTTTATGCCAAGATTGTGTTATTATTGTACTGTATATGTCCATCTGTTCAACCTAAATGATACTATGTTCTATGTAATAACAGCGAAGATATATAGGTTCTTTTTTTAGACATGCTTTACAATTTCTTTTAATTTCTAATACATACACAGTCTATGTCACTAAACTCATGATACTAAATTATTGAGTGTAAAGCTTGATTACATATTAACATATAACTTAAAGACTGACATTATTGGGAAATTCCCTATTGTAAATGCGAGAAAAATGTAATATCAACTTAATCTTTTGTGGTATTAGAAAGTGGTAAACATTTTTTTATGAAAGCTTGGAATTGTCAATAGTTTGTTTCTTTAAGGAGACTCACTCACTTTGTTGATATCAACTTATTTTACTTTTATGAACAATTAATTACCAAACATCAAGTGGCAGACTTCCATTTGAACAGTAGTGGTATTCTGTAAATCAAAGCTTAGAATAATTCAATTTTCAAAAACTTCTCAGCAAAATAGAGTATTTTTTTGTCAATTATTTTTAATACTTATTACAATAAAGCCCTATTTGATGATGTTTTACCCTTAAAGTAAGCATTTCCTCAAAAGTCTTACCCTATAAAACATCAGAGTCCCTATAAAAATGAAAGTAAGATTATTTTGTCATGAGAACCGAAAGTCTAGTTCTAAATGCGAGAACAATTACATGTACAGTATATGAAAATGCATGTTAAAATGTGTGTATGTAAGGATTGCTTTCATGATTGGTCACAAAATTAGCATTTAAAAGGCACATTTGTATACATGTATTAAGGTTTGAGCAATTATTAGAATGATAGAAATAAATTAAATGGCTTTTATAGGAATAAAATAAAAGAATACAACTGATATTTGTAAATTTCGCAACACTTAATTTCAATAGGAGTGCCTTGGAGTGTAAGCTTACACTCATCTGGGCTTCTTTCTAGCAAATTAGGGGAGTATATTGACAATTATTGAAACAAGAGAGGGTCTTGCTATACAGTCAAAGACCGTTGGCTCGAACTCCCTAGGAACAGTATAAATACTTGAGCCTCGGAAAATTTGAGCCAAGAAGAATGCTTACATTCAGTAGAATGAAATTGGTCCTTTACATCCAGTTCAAGCCAACAAGGAAATTGAGCCCAGCATGTTTGAGCCAACAGGATACAACTATATATACTCGGCAACATGCTAACAAAGTTTCATCACAATATCTTGACCCTTTTTTTTGGCAAAATTGAAGTTCTTGCACAATGATGCCTATGACACCAATGAAAGCCGCAAGACTATCACAATACCCCAACCATTTGTCTTCAAAAACAGACGAGCTAATCAAAGAAAGATAAAATTGTTTGGTATTACTGAAAATGTTCAAATCTATCAGTAGACATACATTGTTAGTAAGGCAAACAAAGTTACAACATCTGTCTTTGGTACCGATATGTAAGTGGATTGATTAATTCCATTTATATGACATTATTCTAAAGCACTGGTTTTATTAGTATTGTATCTTTACAAACAATATCTTGTTTTTGATATTTGATAATGTAGAGTATCATTAAACAATTTCTTCAATACATTTGGGTTAGAATGAAAGATTATTATACTTCACATGATTTTGCCTTTAAAGAATTACATAATAATTATAGTCATCACAAGGTATACTGTAATGTCTAATGTGACCATTTTAAATACTGCCTTACATGCATTAAAAAAACACCTGCCTTGTATGGCATTCTCTTTCTGGGGTTGCCATTTACCACTTTTCCCCTTAATGAGATGCAGTATTTATATGAGATTTTAGCAAACTAGAGGACCAACATAGATTGGTAGGTGTCAAATAATTTCTGATTATCTACATGTGCAACTGAATCAAGTCATTCAGTATAAGAATAGAAATACAGATAAAACATGACTAAATCCAATCTTCTTTCAAACACCCTGTAGCTTTCATGAGATTGCATTAAGGAATGAATGAGGAAAGGTATTTCCACAGAGGCACTGCAGCTATTGGGTAACACCTTGAATATAAGGGAGGTTTCAAAACGCTTCTTGTACATGCATGTGTAGGCAAGTGTACAAGTGAAGTTTCAAACCCATTCCATTATCACAGCAGCTTGAACTTTACTGGCTTCCTGTTAACTTCTGTCCCCCAAACTCCCATAGTACAATTTTTCCAAGAATTATTCCTGAATTTAAATCTCCAGGTCACTTGTATTGGTGAATCACCGATTCTATGATATTCACAGCAAATGTATATGTACACCCCACATTTACTGTCAATGTGACAGGGTAAAGAATGCCTGGAATTCATCAATAAATCTTGGATGAGTCCATAATACTAGAAGCCTGCTCCACGTCTGTCCAGAGACGGCAGTTGGTAGTGGTTGAACATGTTCTTTGTTTTTGTACTTGGATTCTGGAACAAAAGCAATTATTTCATTATCAAAACTGTAGTATAACCTATAAGATTGAAACCTCAGGCAGCAATATGCAATCCAATGAATATGATCAAATTCCTTACACTCTATTTTGTAACATCTTGGGCTAGCCACAATAAAGCATTACCACACATATTATCTTACTACTAACCTTGTGTGACTTGTATGTGGAGTTGATGGAGGGAAGGAGTGAGAGCTGTCCGGAGGTATTGTGGGACGAAAATGTGCTCGGGAATGATGAGGAATGGTACGATGGGTTGATCGTGCTCGCGTGGATCGGCACCTTCGGGAAAAAACTGCTGCTGTATCCGTTTGGGTTCTCGCCCAATCGCCGTCGACGCTGGAAAGGTCAGCAAATACATGAGTAACTTTGATATAAATATCAGTTGCATTATGCATATGAGGAAAGTGCATGCATTTGATATAGAAACCACACATCATTGTTTTATTGACAAGCATTAAACCTGCTATAATCATACATTTTAACAGATTTAGAAGTGAAGCCATTTATTGCTTTCAAATGTAATAAGTAGTGTAAGAAATTTGGGAATACTTGCATGATAATAATCAAGTCACAACCTGGGAGAGAAAATCGGATGCTCTCTTTGACTTGTTCAAATAGCTTTAATAAATCCTCATTAAATAATAAAAATAATATCTGAATGAAAATACTGTAATGTATTATTTTCAGGAATAATATAACTACAGCACTTCTACTATAAATGTAATTCCACAATAAGCTAGAGTGTTGATATTTACTCTGTAGAGTTCCAATTAATTAATTGGTTACTAAATTCCTCAAAAAAGACAAAGGGAATTGACCTGTTTGTGTTAGACAGCCAGAAACTAAAAATAATACAAACATATCACATTTAAAGCTTGATTACAGCGTATATTAATGTCAATTATCTAAGATCAGGACTACAATTTTATCAAACAAAAGCACTGCAATAATTATGCATGTCTGTAAAATTTTTTAATTATACACAGAAAAAAACCTTGACTAATATTACAGCCAGATTTATGGGCCTAGATACAAATGTGAATATTGTCCTTGGTAACATGTGTTTAATGCCATTATTATGAACGATGTTTTGAATAGCAGTCAAGGTTAAAGTTTTTGTATGATGAGATTGGCAATGCCAACACCACCAAGGTTATCAAATATCTTGACATTTTTTCTCAAGAAAAAAATACTTATCATAAAAACTTAAACCTCACTTGTGTTATTTTCCCAACACCTGGTGAAAATACCACATATATACCTTCTGCCGTTTTGTCTGTAACGTTTAGTCGCTTTGTTAATATTTTAATATAAGATGACAATTTTTCAGCTCTTTAAATAAAGTAAAGTACTAAACCTATTTTTAAAGAAATAAAGAAAGGTTTGTTCGGCATGATAAAATGAAAGCCTTGGTCAACAGTGTCTTGTGTTGACGAGATGCACTATTCCCCTCAATGGGGGCAATATATATACATTATCGAAAAAAAATACACAACTTATACTGCATTACCTGACTGCAAGCCAAGAAGCCCAGTGTGTAAGAACATAAAGCCAGTGAGTATCTCACAGCAAACGTTACCTGGTATACCTTCCGTTTGTCTTTAAACAGCTGGTGTGCAGGCAGGGACTGCGGTTTCGGGAGACTCGCAATGATTTGGATCTCTGATTCCTTCTTTTTGTTCTCCTTGTCAGACATGGCGTGTCTCGGTGAGGGAGATATGTTCTCAACGCGAGATGCAGCGTCATCCTTGTCCTGTACCTGGATCTTGGCCTTGTTCAGCGCTGTCTGCCTTTTGTCGGTTTCCCTGTATTAAATACAAGAATAACATTCATGTTTCTTCAATGAAACAGGACCTTTAGGGAAAAAAACACGATATATTTTTATTGGTGACAGCAGAGTTACAGATAATGTCGTAATTGGCCAATAAAATGCGCCAATAATGATAGAAAATCAAAGATGTATTTATATCATTAAAAAAAAATTGTTAGAAGGGCGTTGCATTACTAAGGTCAATTTATGACATTTCCGGAACATGCAGTTTGACCAAAGATGTCGTAAACTTGTGTAAAATTACTTCAACTCCTACACAGTGATTTCCCTTGATGAGTGTTGTTTCATAATGCAAAGGGACTTTCCTGTGTTAAGAATCAATTAAGTTCTGCATTTAGTGTCAAGCTTATTGATAAGGATGTACAATACACTTTAAAAAATTACATATTATAAGCGTACAATACACTTTAAGTAAAAATTATCTGTAGCTCTGGACTGACAATTCTAGGAAAGAATGTCACTTAATTATATTGTTTCCATCATCACAAAAAAGTAAACAAAAATAAATAGTTCATAGAATGATATGAAGCTTAGATTAAAAATGATCATGTTGGCATTTTTTCATTTTTGAGATACAAAAATGGAAAATGGAGAACAGAATTTTTCTTTAAATAAAGAGTATTAGAAAATGACCTAAAAAAATTAAAATGACCAAATAATATTCAACCTTTAAATGTTTCACCAAGTTAATACTGTTAAGAGTTTTATAAAACATAATGACAACTGCATTTTTAGAACAATATTTGGATAACCGCCACTAAACCAAAGATTAATGCAAACAAGGACCATTTGTTTAACAACAGATTTTGGAATTAAGACGTTAAAGTGTCTTAACCTTTTTATAGCCTCATGTCCATTTCTGTACATGCATAACAAATGGATCAATACATGGATTAACTATTATAGGATCGCCAGCATTTTTAACAAAACAGAATCAAGTCTCGCAAAAATTCGGCAGTAAAGCCTCACAATAATTCAGCAGTAGTCTAACAATAATTCAAAAGTGAAGACTCACAATTATTCAGCAGTGAAGTCTCACAATAATTCAGCATTAAAGTCTCACAATAATTCAGCAGTAAAGTCTCACAATAATTCAGCATTAAAGTCTCACAATAATTCAGCAGTAAAGTCTCACAATAATTCAGCATTAAAGTCTCACAGCAATTCAGCATTAAAGTCTCACAATTATTCAGCAGTAAAGTCTCACAATTATTCAGCAGGAAAGTCTCACAATAATTCAGCATTAAAGTCTCACAGCAATTCAGCATTAAAGTCTCACAATAATTCAGCATTAAAGTCTCACAATTATTCAGCAGTAAAGTCTCACAATAATTCAGCAGTGAAGTCTCACAATAATTCAGCATTAAAGTCTCACAATAATTCAGCAGTAAAGTCTCACAATAATTCAGCATTAAAGTCTCACAATTATTCAGCAGTAAAAGTCTCACAATAATTCAGCATTAAAGTCTCACAGCAATTCAGCATTAAAGTCTCACAATTATTCAGCAGTAAAGTCTCACAATTATTCAGCAGTAAAGTCTCACAATAATTCAGCATTAAAGTCTCACAGCAATTCAGCATTAAAGTCTCACAATAATTCAGCAGCAAAGTCTCAAAGCAATTCAGCATTAAAGTTTCACAATTATTCAGCAGTAAAGTCTCACAATAAATCAGCATTAAAGTCTCACAATTATTCAGCAGTAAAGTCTCACAACAAATCAGCAGGGAAGTCTCACAATCATTCAGCAGTAAAGTCTCACAATAATTCAGCAGTGAAGTCTCACAACAAATCAGCAGTAAAGTCTCACAATAATTCAGCAGTGAAGTCTCACAACAAATCAGCAGTAAAGCCTCACAGCAATTCAGCATTAAAGTCTCACAATTATTCAGCAGTGAAGTCTCACAATAATTCAGTAGTAGTCTCACAACAAATCAGCAGTAAAGTCAGTTTCATCACAGCGAAATTTTGAACTAATCAGACAAACATTAATTTATGAATTAATATTAATACAGAATAGTTTACCTAATACAAACGAATTTGGTGTTTTTGTTGTAAGTAAATAGTGTTGACAGTATCTCCTTAACACTTAACACAAATACATTTAGCATGAGGCTGTCACCTGAGTTCCTTGAAGTATGGATGTCGGATGGCCTGTTTAGCCGTCATCCGCTCATCCGGATCATATGTGCACAGCTTGTATATCAAGTCGAGGGCATCTGCCGAGGCGTTGGGTAACAAACGCTCCACACCTGTACCCTTCTTGGATGGGAAGTTGAAATTCATACCTCTTGACCTGAAGAAGAGTAATAATATGTTGTGATATTTTTTTCCAGATTCATGCTTATATAAGTTATATATGATTCATTCATGACTACGTGAAATACGATATCACTGCCAATCTCATCATAAAATTCAACATAAACATATGGCTTTATTGAAATATTACAAAACATATCATAAAAGAGAATTGTAATGCAAGACCTACTTTTTGAATTTGTTGAGTACATTTGGTTCTGGAGTGCCCATAATGTCATGTATTTTGGCAATCTGGTCCACCTCATTAGAACCAGGAAATAATGGGTGAAGACTGGAAACAAACAAATTCTACATGTAACATAATAATATAATCAAATAACTTTTAAAAACATACTAGGACACCACAAGAAGACCCAGGGAGCAACCAAGACAGTGATATGGGCCGTGATAAATTACATGTATATTCGCATTGGGAAAGCATGCACAAAATTCCATGTGAACATCAAATGTAAAGCCACTTGTAAAATATAACCGTGTGAAATGTATAGCTAGCTCACACTGATACAAACAATTATCCTCTTTATGAATCATGCAGACCTTAGAATTTCAAAGAACACACATCCGACGCTCCACATGTCCATCTTGTACGTATAGTAGCCGTCCGTGAGCAGACACTCCGGGGCCCGGTACCAACGTGTTGAGATATACTCCGTATATGGCTGCTTCGAGTATATACTACGACAGGAACCAAAGTCTGCTAGCTTCAATAAGTCCTCCTAAAATAACAACATTCTTGAAAATGTTGTGTAATAATTTGAGCAGGTGAAAACTATATTCAATAGCATACAATGCAGCAATCCCTATAACTTGCTGATTTTCGGAGTCTTGAACATTTATAAATTCAAGTTTAAGTTATAGTCTTTAAGAGAAATTAAGGGTACATGTACTGTGAATGGATGCTGATGCTTGACCGTTTTCTCAGTAAGAAGGAAAGGGCTCTAACTTGGCAAATAGTAAAGCTAGAGTTATTGGCTTTGCTTCATTGACTTCCTTTATTCTGATCTTTACTAGTCTTTGAGTTATGGCGAACACTTTTTGCAGCACAATGACACCATGGCCATCAAGATAATGACAAAAATCTTCTTCCTAAAACAGGCAAGCTTACAGACACAACTTCTGGGAATTTGTTTAGTTTCAAAAGACAAATGGTGGTGGCAAAGAATACAAAAATATCTAATATTGCATTTTTCCTAAATTAACTTACTTTAATTAAAATGTTTTCTGGTTTGACGTCTCTGTGAAAAATGCCATTTCTGTAAATGAAAGAAGACATTCAAATTTGTAACATATACCGTAGTTTATACTAAGAGTCTATGATCATGCTTCCTCATAATGGATTGAGGATAGAATTCACATTTAATAAATTTGAAAGTCTCTACCAAAAACAACTGCAAATTTTCCATTAACTCATTAATAAGTTTTATTAAATGTTTTTTTTAGAGGAACGTGCATGAGCACTTGGTAGTATAGAGGCATTTCGAGCTGAACACTAAGAAAGTTAGTATTTATTTTTGATCTTCATAACAATCATGTTGGCAGCCTGCCATCTTCATTGTTTAAAGACCAAAAATTAACACAATTACATAGTGTCAACAAACTTCTGTAACACAAGTCAGTATATTTGACATTATAAATGTTATCTACTGAGAGATAAATATTTACTAAAGATTAACGTAACTGATTATCAAAGACATTCAATGTTATATTGGAATTTGATCAATCAAGTCATTAATCTGCATAATTCAATTCAAGTTTAACAATGCATTGATACACAAATATCGGTTTTATCAACGATAAATATAAACTAATGAGATGAAACTCAAAACATTGCGTAAGTTAAAGGAAATAATATAGTAAAATATGCTGGTTCAAGGTTGTATGGCTGATTTCTCTTTAATTTGAAATATTCTGATCTGTAAATAAACTGATACACTAAGCTTACATTTATTTTGGTCCATTATGCAGGAATTTGTGAGTGGTGCAAATCACAAGAATGTTAGTGTTCTCAAACATTAGATATCAAAAGTAAGGGTAGGTTACTATAAGACAATATGTGGATACTACGATACAAGTATATTGTGAGCAAATACATGCACTCATGCCCGATATCATAACTTCGCTAACTGTGAGTTAGTGTTCAGGCTTATGCCTCTGCCAATAGCATCATCGGACAGATTCAAATTTAATCATTTAAAAGAGCTCTGACAACACTAAATCCAAAACTGCAAAATTTCCAATAAGTATCGGAAAAAAGCAGATTTCCATATAGTCATCATGATTATTAAATTGGTTTTATTTAGTGAGTTTATATTACGGTATTTACAAACTCATGCATGCACACTGGCTAATACTGCGGCATTTAGCTGCATTTCGCACTGAACACTAACAAAGTTAACATTAATTTCTAGTCATCTTAACAAATAAGTGGCCACCAAGCTTTGCCCAACCTGCTATCTTGATGGTTTAGAAGACCAAAAATAAGCGCTTACTATACTAAGAAAGCAACATAAAATTTATAAATAATTTAAGCAAAAATATGCAAGAAGTAAGCATACAGTAAGCCATCATCACAACCCAAAGAATAGGCATTACATTTTAAATGCTATGTCTTAATTTTAAAGCTATCAAAATATGTTTACTGTGGGTTCTGAAGATGACGACAGCAAGCTTACAAAGTGAGAAGAGCAGAAGGCACACACGCCCAAGTAAGCTACAACCATTTACCTATGCATATGATCTACAGACTTGCACAGCTGATACATGTACTTCTGCACGGTAAATTCGGGCAACAGGTGACGCTTGCCTACCCAAACAGGGGGAGACAATTTAGAGGAAAATATTTACAACTTACAAGCATTTGGTGGACAACACATGTCAACCTCTAACTATAAAACTTTTCCCTTGTTTGTATGACTATTGCCTTCCACTTAGTATTTGAGGTCGTGATCTAGTCCAAGATACATAGCCTAGCCACCAAGGGAGCACAGCAGATAGTTATTCCATTATTCCATTTGCCCATGTATGACAAAGAAAAATGTAGTATAGTTAAATGGGTTCATGAATTGTAGACACAAGAGGGACATTTTTAGCCCTGTATCACTCACCTGATTAAAATGACCAAATGGTCAGTTGTTATTAAGGATGATGACCGGTTTCAGAGAAGATGTTCAAAATTTTACAATATAAGTATAAAGAAATCCTGGGACTACCGCGTGGGGCCAGCTTTGACCCCAGGGGCATAATTAGAACAATCTTTGTAATAAGTCACTACATGAGGTTACATACCAATTATCAAAAGTCTTGGCCATGTGGTTTCAGAGAAGATTTTCAAAAATTTACTATATAAGTATTTGAAAATCCTTAGTCCCCCCGGGCGGGGCCAGCCTTTGACCCCAGGGACATTACTTGAACAATCCTGGTAAACAGCCACTACATGAGGCCACATCCCAGGGACAAAATTTGTTCAATTTTGGTAAGGACCACAACATGAGACTGCATACCAAATATAAAGGGTCTGGGCCATGTAGTGAAGAAGATTTTTTGAAGACTTTACCATATAAGTATATAGAAAACTTGTGACCCCTTAGGCAGGGCCCTGTTTGATCCAAGGACATAATTTGGAAAGTTTGGTTAAGGACCACTACATGAGGCTGGATACAAAATATCCTGGATCTGGGCCATGGGGTTTCAGAAAATGTTTTAATAAGTGCTCAGGTGAGCTAAAGATGTCAAACAAAACTACCTTTAAATTAGAGGTATGGCAATATAGAGTCACTTTTATTCTACATTGTGAAAACCTGTATGTAAACAAATCTGTTTTTGTACTACACATGCTAATTCATTTTTCAAACAAGGTTTTCGAAGATATCCTTTTGATGTTTTCTTTCTCATATTCTTATCATAAAATCATATTAACAAAGTGGTTAAAAGTTTTAATACACCCTCTTCCCATTCAATTCACTCCATGAAGTCATTGGCATATAGAAACTTTGATCTGACCAAATTTGAATCATACCTTTATATTTACTCTTAAAAAGAATAAATGAATCCAACTAAATATCTTTATTGACATATTTTCTAAAGAGTATATCTAGGCCAATATTTTTCTAATGAACTAAAGAATAAATACAGAGTTTCTACTGCGAGATCAATGGAGAACACAAAGCAATGTTCTGCCTACATGCCAGGCAAGTTTTTAGTGAATGTGAAACTAATTTAATAATTCATCAATAGCAATTTGTGTCCATGCTAGATTAAGCCAAAATGATTGATAGTTCCAAAACAGTATAGTTTTATTGACTAAACAGCTCTTATACATTGTTTTACGTTTTACATTACTGTCATATTTAAAAACAAGGCCTGTTTTTAGAAGTATGAATAGATATTATCAATTAAAAGTGATTTGATATCTGGTCTACGTGTAAAGAAAAACTAAAGAAAACTAGCTGTTATCAAATATCTGTGCATTTTCTCTTACCATGAATACCATTTAAACAGTGTCAAGCCTAAATCAAATTTCTCAATTTCACAAAGAAAGAGTGGTGTGGCACAAGGGACATAACTGCGTGGCACAAGGGACATAACTAAACCTAAAGTTAGAGGCCTTGGTATGCATGTACATGTACGTATTGTTTTGGAAGCAACATATGTAACTAAGATTCATTTCCAATATTTAATAGTTTAAAGGTGTGTACACGCAAACAACAACGACATTGACACCAAGGCTTTGACAAATACCTAAAAACATCTTTGAAATGCAGACTACATGTAGCTAAAAAAATGCCTGTGTCATATGTTACGTTATTGACAAGAAACCGTACTTAAACTGGACCAAGGTTAATTTTTCATGAAACATTTATTTCATGAAACCTTGAGAATTGAATTAAGTCTGTGATTGCCACATCAATCAATCTTCACTGTTTACATATTTGTCACTGCTTAGATATTCATGGTAAAGAGCTGTGTAGGAACTTAAGGGATAGTGGGGACGTGCAAGAGTTACTGCCCTTGAATGGGGCATTCTCTACATAGGTGATCTCCCTTACCTGTGCATATGCTCAACTGATTTACACAGCTGGTACATATAATTTTTTATTTTTCTCTCTGGTAAATAATGCCGTTTCCCTATAATTGGAAGCAGTCATGACATTTAGAAATAATTTATAAAGACTACTATACTTGTAATTATTTATTACAAAAATCAAGATACACCAGTCCCATCTATGAACATCATGTTGATATGAAAGATTATTGCTACCAAAGGTAATATGTTTATGACCATTTATCATTTCAGTTGACACCTAGATTAGTAGACTTCCGAATTTTTCATTGCAATGTCGCTACCGGCCTGCATTAAGACGTACCAAAGTATTGCAGTTATGGCAAATCAAGCGAAATATGTTGATTTAAACATCCACCCTATCAATGTCAGGCATGGCACTTGCCGATAAAGTACACAATATCATCAAGTGCTATTCAGTTGGTATGTTTTTGTAATTAATATTCAATTTTTGATCAATAAAACTACAGTAAATATGATGAAATATGAATGGTTGTCAAAATAAACTCAAATGGTATCATTAAAGCCTTTAAAAAATGATTTTGAATTCCTTTCTAAACAAAACAAGTTTTCACTTTCACCCCGCCTAAAGGATTATTTATCCTGCTCATTAATTCATAAAAAAACAAGAGAACTTTAATCTATTAGTTTACTCTAAAGTGTTACAAATAAAAACTGTCCTAAGTGAATATCAATGTCACAAGGAAACCCTATATTATAGAGATAAATGCTGTGCTGGAGAGTAATTATCTGTAACAGAAACTGGAAATAATTCTATTATAATCAGCCATTTAAATGGTCACTAGTATGATATATTGAACAATCACAGAGAGCCTCACTATAACATTAAATCACCTATTGTAATAAGATCAATAAGAGAGGTATTGTTGAAAGCTTCTTTTTAAAAGGACTAATTTTGTTTTCTGATAAATTGTATACCAAAAAGGTTTTCAAGTGGATAAATTTCAGAACCATGGTCCTGTATGTCTCTTTGATATTTCAATATCTACATGGAAGGCCTATGGTCTTACAAATTAACATTATGAACTGTTCCTCCTGCAATCCAATTATCTACACAGATTTATCACCTATACTGAAACTTGACACAATAATATCAAACATAGGAACAAGAAAATATTAAATTAATCCGTTAATTTTTAAACTAAATATTTGATGAAACATTGTTTGCAAAATGTTTGAACATAGAGGAAAATAAATTTAGCTGTATCATATCACTATCAAACTTTCTTTAGAAATAAAACTCGAAATAGTTTGAGTAACTAAAGAACATCATTTTAATGGAACTGTAAAGAGTTTGACAAGGCGGTACCTACCTCTTATCAATTCATATATGTTCATATCCATTAATTCTAAAATAAGGACTAGAGTTCCACTTTTCTTGTCACTGAAAAGAAAAAGATGACTTCTAAAAACTTACTGAAATTTATTTGATTCTGAAACATTTTAATGTTAATGCATTCATGGTAAAGCAGAGGAGTCAATGATTCTTAACATTAAGAGATTTAATAAGCATTGTTATTTTGCTTTATTAAAACTATTACTTATTATCATCAGTATCATTTTCAATCGCCCCCTCATCAACAAGTCAGATTATTTGAAGTTCTGGGTTTAACCAGGGCTGACTTCTCCAGGTACCAGTCTACATGTTCTTTCTAGTGTATTGCACCAAGCATGAGATTACAAACAATAATTTAAAGTGAGACCTCCTTAACCAGTCAATTAGTTTAATGCGCATCAAGTACTTAGGATATTACATAAGCTGTCATTCAATACAGAATTTATTAAACAAGATTTTGTAATATTGATATACCAAAGCCTTGGTTATTTTTTATCAATTTTAGTAGACAACTTCAATGAATTTTGTGCTGTGAATATCTTTTTATATCATACCTACTCATTTGACGATTGACAACACTAAATACATAAATGTTGCTATACAACATGCAATTTTCAACACCAATTCTTTTATGACGTCACATCAAAAGTTATTACACTAGTTATATCTCATATATTATATCATTAAGGCATTATTTAATGATGGCAACTTCATTATGATATCAATTTTACATTTATGATGATGTGAAAATAGCTAGCATATTTACAAGATGACTTCCTCGAGTTCGAGGATATTGCTGTGGTTGGCGAGTCGCCGCATTGCCTGGATCTCCCGCAGGTTGTTCACCTGGTCCAGGCTGAAAGGCATTTGTAAACAGTGATTGGTTGATTGCATATAAATCTAAAACACTGATTGGTTGAAGTCCATTATGTAAAGCACCAATGAATGGTGTGATAAAATTTATTGAAGTGACTACTATGCATTCTGACGAGGGGGAGGGGGGAGGGGTCCACTTGATTTACGATCCATTCCCTGGTCCTCCAGCCATAGTTCTTTTTGTGTGTGTGATCTTGACTAGATTTCTTTCATAAAACCATTTCTTACAAGACATACACTCAATGGTGGTTTAAAATAAAAACAGATTTTACAAGTACAACCGGAAACAAAAATGTCTTCATCAGTGGAATTACTGTTGATCAATGACAATTCCCAAAGTTGAGAGTAAATCCCTTGAATTTCTAATCAATCCCTTGTGCAGCCTTTAAGAATATGGCATGCATGCACAAAATAACATAACACACTGAGGCTTCATTATTCTATGATTTTCAAAGTTGACTTTCAGTGTGATTTTTTCACCAAAAATAGGGCCTAATCACAATTGCAAAGACATTAAAAAAAAAGTTATAATTTTACATCTGATATTCATTTTCTTCCCTAGATGTGTTAATTTCTTCCTATATAAGATTAGTGTTTTGACATAGAAGTCACAGTCAACTATCAAGCTTCCTTCTTTATAAAAAAACAATGACTGCATTTTCAAAACAAATTTCCCATCTTTCTACTAGATTCACCAATGAAACATGATATGCATAATGATATGAACTAAATAATAGAAGTAGAATTTATTTGAAACCTTTCACTTGTAGCATATATTTTGCAATTATAATCTTATAAAATCATAATCTTTAAGATATATTATTAAATGAGTGTAAGGCCTGATTTTACCATCAATAAGGGACTGGCATTTCAAAATGACTTCAGTGGCAAGTGAATTATATACATAATTTATCAGCAAAGAAAAACAAGAGCCGTCGTAAGACAGCGCGCTCGACTACGCCGCTTTGACTTAGCATACAATAACGATGTAATAATACCAAGTTTGGTTTCGTTATGTCAAACCTAACTAAAACTAGAGATTGCTTTTTTGAAAAAGCGCTTGTCTCCCCTATTGTGTGGTCGTAGCTGAGAAAAAATAAATGATGGACATGAAATTTGTAACTTTGGACTGGAGACAAACCAACAGTGAAGTTTGGTTTATTCGATTATATTAAATAGTGAAGAGAAGAAAGTGTTGTTGATTAATCATGGAAAATGTAAACGAAGTTTGCATTGTATGAAGTTCCTGGGCGCAAGCGTTATTCAATTATTGATCGGAAACCATTTTTCAGCTCACAGTCATCGTGACCATGACCTTTTACCTACTGATCACAACATCAATAGGGATCATCTACATAACCAACTTGCATACCAAGTATTAAGTTCTTGGGTGCAAGTGTTCTTTAGTTCCTGAGCGGTAACCATTTCTTCAACTCAAGGTCATGGCAACCTTGACCTTTGACCTACTGATCTCAAAATCAATAGGGGTCATCTACTAGTCATGACCGACTAGCGTACCAAGAATGAAGTTCCTGGGTACAAGCGTTCTTAAGTTATTGAGCAGAAACCATTTTTAAGCTTAAGGTCACCGCCAACGTATCATTTTTTACCTAAAGGTAACCTTGACCTTTGACCTTTTGATCTGAAAATCAATAGGGGTCATCTTCTAGTCATGAACAACTAGCTTACCAAGTATGAAGTTCCTGAAACCAAAGGATCTTTAGTTATTGAGCGGAAACTTTTTCTTCACTTCAAGGTCATGGCAACCTTGACCTTTGACCTAGTGATCTCAAAATCAATATGGGTCATCTTCTAGTCATGACCAACTAGCATACCAAGTATGAAATTCCTGGTTGCAAGCGTTCTCTAGTTATTGAGCGGAAACAGTTTCTTCACCTCAAGGTCACGTTGACCTTGACCATTGACCTACTGATCTCAAAATCAATAGGAGTCATCTACTAGTCATGAACAACTATGAAGTTCCTGGGTACAAGCTTTCTTTAGTTATTGAGCAGAAACCATTTTTAAGCTTAAGGTCACTGCCAACATAACATTTTTTACCTGAAGGTAACCTTGACCTTTGACCTTTTGATCTCAAAATCAATAGGAGTCATCTAATAGTCATGAACAACTAGCATACCAAGTATGAAGTTCCTGGACCCAAAGGATCTTTAGTTATTGAGTGGAAACCGTTTCTTCACCTCAAGGTCACGTTGACCCTGATCTTTGACCTAGTGACCCCAAATTCAATAGGGGTCATCTACTAGTCATGACCAACTAGCATACCAAGTATGAAGTTCCTGGGTCTAAGAGTTCTATAGTTATTGGGCGGAAACGAAGTGTGACGTACTGACTGACTGACTGACAGACTGATGGACTGACTGACGGACAGGGCAAAAACAATATGTCTCCCCATGAATGGGGGAGACATAAAGATATTACACGCAAATGATTTTTACATGGAAGGTCACCACGACCTTGACTATTGACCTTGTTACCCCCAAAACAATTGGGATCATCTAGACATCATGACCAACCTCACTTCAAAGTTTGGTGAACCTAGATCAAAGCATTCTCCTGATATTGCACGGAAATATTTTTTTACATTAGAGGTCACAGCGACGTTGACCTTTGACCTTGTGACCCCCCAAAATATAGGAGTTTTCTAAACCTCATGATCAACCTCCCTACCAAGTTTGGTGAACCTAGGTCAAACCATTCTCAAGATATTGAGCGGAAATGTTTTTTACATTGGGGGTCGCCGCGACCTTGACCTTTGACCTAGTGACCCCAAAAACAATAGGGATCTTCTACACCTCATGACCAACCTCCCTACCAAGTTTGGTGAACCTAGGTCAAACCGTTCTCAAGATTTTGAGCAGAAATGTTTTTTATATTGGGGGTCGCCGCGACCTTGACCTTTGACCTAGTGACCCCAAAAACAATAGGGATCCTCTACACCTCACGACCAACCTCCCTACCAAGTTTGGTGATCCTAGGTCATGCGGTTTTCCAGTTATCGATCGGAAACGAAGTGTGACGTACGGACGGACTGACGGACTGACGGACTACCGGACAGGGCAAAAACAATATGTCTCCCCCAGAGAGAGGGAGACATAATTATTCGATACATAAGGTGACTTTGATGCTGCCCTCCCACCAGCCCGCCCAAACAATGACACAAGTCATTCAAATAACTTGATTTCCCGTTATGAAAATGTGGTTAACAATATACAAATATGCCTTTCAAAGGATTTCCCGTTATGAAAATGTGGTTAAGAATATACAAATATGCCTTTCAAAGGAAATAAAAAAAAATGAAAAATAAAAATAATAATAATTCAAGGGCCATAATTTGTATTTAGGCTTAAAATGGAGTTATGTTTCTTGTTGTAAGATGGTCATAAATAATTTTGAATTTTATTAAGTGCATTTAATGAACAGTATAGAAGTTTTTTTATTAAAACCCAACTTGCCCTTAATTTTTACTTGCCTAAAACTTTAACCTAAGTCAATCAGGGGCCGTAACTTGTATTAAGGATATGGAGTTATGTAACCTCATTGGGTGATGGTCCTGAACAATTGTGTGAAGTATTAAGTCAATTGAATGAAGGGTATAGAAGTTATTAAACAATATCCCAACCTGCCCTAAAACTTTAACCTGCCCTAAAACTTTAACCTAAGTCAATCAGGGGCCATAACTTGTATTTAGGATAATATGGAGTTATGTAACCTCATTGTGTGATGGTCCTGAACAACTGTGTGAAGTATTAAGTCAATTAAACAAAGGATATAGAAATTATTAATAAATATTCCAACTTGCCCTAAAACTTTAACCTAAGTTCCATAGTCAATCAGGGGCCATAATCTGTGTAAAGAATAATATGGAGTTATCTAACCTCATCATGTGATGGGCCTGAACAACTATGTGAAGTATTAAAGGAATTGAATGAAGGATATTGGACTTATAAGTGAAAATCACAACTTGCCCTAAAACTTTAACCGGACGCCGACGCTAACGCCGACGCTGGGGCGAGTAGTATAGCCCACCTATTCTTCGAATAGTCGAGCTAAAAACACTTAATCCATAATAGTTGTAGCATTTGACAAAATGCCTGGCTATTCAAATAATGACAAGCTTGTGACATAATATATTTACATTAAGCCTCAAGATGGCATAAGATCAATGGATTATAAGCCAAAGATAGCACAACCACACCAATTAAGTCAGGGTAAACACAGGCGCTGTAAACATGGTTGACATTTGTCTGTAACAATGAAAAACGGCAGGTCAGGTATTGTAACAATGCTGTAGAATTTTGAAAGAAGTTGTACTTAAATTTCCAACCCGCTTGCCCTCATGTGTCTTATAAACACAAGGGTGAGTTAAATATGCTCTAGTTTGAATGAAAAATGAAGAAAACTTGTTGTTTTAAAGTTCATCCTAATGTTACCTAATCCAAGATGAATATCATTTTTTATGAATGCATACAAATGCACATAAACCAGAAATACTTTAAGATATTTCCTGTTGCTTATTTGAGAAAACACATTTTTTGTTTGCAGTACTATTAAAACTACTGAAAGTATGACAAATATGAATTTTGAGTACATTTCGTTTATAAAGATTAATTTGAGCTTGAGTGTAAAGACAGCCGTCATGAATCTCACTCAAGCCTGTTTCCTGGGTAGAAATCAATACATATTTCCTTATTTAAAGACCATCACAAGTTACCCCTGGTTGGTACTGAACCAACAACCACTTGAGTAAGAGGCGGACGCCTGTTCCACTAGACCACTCTCATCATTCTGACTACATTTTATGATCATACAGTTTAATATTACACCATCAAAATTTTGGCAGGTTTGTTTCAAGTGTTTTACTAAGGTATGCATGTGCATCTTCTGTGCAACATATATGGCGAAATATACTGATTATTGGAGCATATGCCAAAAAGTAGTTCCTGAGGCAAAAAAATGCTGTATAGTTGTAATTTTTTTATCATAGATACACACAGCATCATCAATGACAAAGGCGGTCACCTCTCTAGGGCCTCGCGGCACATAGCAATCTTTCTGTCTGTAACTATGTCCTGCTCTACAAACTCATTACATTGTAAAGAAAAATACAAGAAAAGGTTTCTACTTCAAATGTCAATTACTTAGAACTAATTAACTACAATGAGAAGACTTGAGCAAATAACCTTAAATGTTCCCTTTCTTCAACGTCAAGGTCACACTAAGACTCACAGAAAAACATACCTTTTAATTTTGTGCTGGAGGCAGGTTGGTGATGTGGTATATCTTACTAGTTTTAAATTTATCTCCAACCAGTCATTAAAATAAGAGTTTGGGCAAACAAGTCCTAATTTTATTTGTTAAAATACAATATCATTTGACTTTATGCTTGATCCAATGTCAACAAGGCAGTCCAAAGGACTGCTATATCCCCTGCCATTGTATTTTAGTATATTTTGTTTTTCTCGCAACCTGACTGGTACGTTGAATCTGACCAAAATTGTACACAACCTCTGGTCAATAGTGGGAATATAGGAAATACAAGTTGTTTGATCAGTAACCTAAATATTCTTGGATATCTGAACATATTATAAAAGGATATTTGTTAAAGTTATTCATATTGTGTGTAGTGTAGGTAGTGTAGGTAAGATCAATGTCAAGGTTATTTTGGCTAAAAATAGGAAAGAAAATGAGTCCTTGATTTATAACAACGATGAAATAGTAAGCCTAAGGTATTTTCGATTAAGTGATACATATATATTGTGGTGATGTCATAACATTGTTTTACTGCTTTTGAAGAGAAAATAAATGTTATAAATATATTATCACATTTGTGTCCATCATTTTTTTTCCAAATATTCAAGTTCTTGGATCAATTCAGTTACTGTTGCTAAAAGTACATGAAATGTATAAGGTCAATAAATCCAGTAAGAATTGACATGCCTACACTGCTAAATGTAAAAAGCCTGGACACAAGCATATGACCTATGACCTTTAAATGTCATATGTGACCTTGACCTTTGAGGTATGGACCCGGGTCAAAGTCACTGCACATCGTCGGAATAAGAACAACATTTGTACCAAGTAATATGGTAATCCATCAATGCAGACATGAGCATGTGTACTCTGACCTTTAAATGTCTCATGTGACCTTGACCTTTGAGGTATGGACCCGGGTCAAGGTCACTGCACATCGTGTCAATGAGGACAACATTTGTATCAAGTAATATGGTAATCCATCAATGCATAAGTAAGTTATAGTGCGGACACGAAATGTTACTGCCAGACGGACGGATGGACAAACGGACGAAGTGCATTCCTATAATCCCCTCCCCACTCTGTGGCAGCGGATTAAAAATGTCAACAATGCTCTGACAAGGAAACTACTGAATTGAAATATTTTTACCTATCATATGTCTGTTTCATCTTTTTGCAGGCCCAATATGAGCCATCTTTTATGTTTTGGCATTTTAGCACCTCGGAAAAGGTACCCTCACCTTTCTTGCCTAGGATACGATATTCTGGAAACAAAAAAAAGAAAACTTTGTCATGGTGAGAGATATTGGACAAATTAATTCACTTTACTATCAATGCTTTGCCCCATCCCGGGGCAGCCAGAAATAACAAATGTAAGGGACTCTTTACAGGGTAAGATTCTACTGGCGGAGTATATTAAGGAATAAAATATGTTGATAAAAGTTTTATGATTGATATAAATCGCTATTTTGTTTGTTAAACTTATAATTAGCCTTTTGCATAAGTTGGTATTTTTATATTGAAATGCATAGTGAATCTCGCAACCCAGAATCATCTTTCAAATTGATTTTCATTAATATAAAAATAATTTTGACCTATCCGAATGCTGATTGCAACCAATTAAAAAGCTTGGTTTTCAACTTATCAACACTCAGTTTAAATAACCAATGAAAACATCGCTTTGCTCAAGCACTTTTCACATACATAAGGCCAATTTTTTTATAATATTTTCATTCTGGATGCAGTTACCTACAGGTAAACATCAAGAAAGAATTGGTATTAATCAACTTGAACTTTTTAGTTGCTCATCTAAAATATTAACATATTTTAACTGAAAAGCTCAGCTTGGACGTACTGTTTAATTAATAGCTGACGAGTGGACAGGGTTGTTGTTGAAAGATACCATATATCATTTAAAGCCTACACTACTATGCTCTTGCTGGAAAGCTCAGCTATCCTCTGAGGCATAGTAAGTTGCAACTTCAATGATTTTTCAGAGAAAGGTTTGCTTACCTGTTTGATGGTGGAGTGTACTTATATCTAGACTGCTTGCAGACGCAATGAAAGTAAGTGAATCTGCCTTATGTAAATACCAAGAAAGCTCCGCTATCTGGTATTACATAATTATTAAGCGTTCTAATTTGATGAAAGTGACATCGCCGTGTTTTAACCAAGAAAGCCCAGCTTTCTTTTAATTCACAGAGACTACTGTCATTATTATTAATGTCATAGCAGTAGAAATTCATTGTCAATACATTGATCATAGGCAAGAAGGCTTCTTCTATAATTATGCACCAGTCAATTGTAACCACGGCCCCCAGGTTCGGGGGTATACCGGGGATAGCTGGGGAAATGAGCCGTGTTTTTACCTACGCAGGGCGAGGATTTTAGCCGGGCTTGGCTAGACCGAAAGTCAAAGTCCCCTCTATTCCCCAGACCGGGGGGGGGGGGGGGGCTGGGCTGTGGTTACAATTGACTGGTGCATTACTTTGTGATTATTTATTTGGAGCTCAATCAAAGTAATTTGTATACAATCGAAAGGTTAAGAAACCTTGAGGAAAATTATTATATATCGTTTCATATTTTGTCATTTATAAAAGAGTTCTGCCATAAGTTTAATAAAATAGGGTACTACCAGCCACTCGGTACACTCCTCACTCTTTATTTAACCTTTTAAACAAAAAGGAAAACATCTGCTTCTACTTCTACTTTTACCGGTTAATGACCACCGTCATCATGTTGGTCACTAACCGGTAATTTAATCTGATAATTTAAAGCATTCAATTTTAAGAAGGCAAAAAGGGTGTACATGCTGGTGTCTGTCAAGGTAGAGGGATGCTGCTAAAAACGACAAGGCGCAGCAACCTTCTAAACCTCATTCTGTATCCAACTATAATTTAACGGGTACATGCAAGTCAATTGAGAAATACCTACTCTGCAACAAGATGTTCATTCAGACGACTTATACACATTCCTCTATTCTTTTCTCTAAATTTGACAATTGAAGATGACGTCCGAACAATATTGATAAATTATACCATTTTACCAGTTTCAAAAGGAGTAAACTTCACTAAAAATGTTTCATTTTAGCCATTTGACAACTATGTCCACAACTTCGGATACCTTCGGATTGCTATGTTCATTCGATGATGTTCGGCTATCTTCATTGAATGAATCCTATGCTTGAGGCCCGTCCTAGTAAGCCTGTTTAGATAAATCTGGGACCAAGAACAATCCTACTCACATGATGAAATTCATTCCGGATTTCCCAATATAATGAACATGAACAATTTTAAACGATAAATAGTACTTTCAGCCATAAACATTTGTAACTTAAGCACAACTGGAAATCGGGTCAACCGGAGTAAACACACACATCATATGGATAATATTATCCTACATGTGTACATGTTATGCACGAGAGGCCGTCGAGCGAATAAGCAATCCAATGCACGTGTACTCTATACTCGGCCAAGTAGAAGGGTTTTTTCCAGACAATAATGCACACACGAATAATCAGGCTTATAATTTTACGTAACTAAGTAGCGAATACGGAATTTTACATCAAGTGGGGAGTTGTAATTTACATGTAATTCGGAACTGCATTGGGATAGACAGTGCAAACTAGTGGAACCTAATTAATAGGCATCATGTTTAAAGAGCTTTACTCTTTACGTGTGGTTTGTTAAAAAAATATTACACGTAGCATGTGTAATAATACGTTTTGGTTCTTGATTTTGTCACATGCAGGCTTACATATTGAGCGTATATAGTAATAAAAATGTGATTCAGTAGCTTTGTTTAGCATCAGATGTGTCGCTTAAATTAGATTGCAATTTGTTGAAGTTCCCCTCCTCCCCAAACAAGATGGAATAAATGTATTGTCTGTTGCTCTGTCACAGTAGTTCTATGTCGCGAAGCTTATTAGTACCATTGTATCAGTACAATTATAGTTATTTCAAAAGAAAAATAATAGAAAAAAATCAAAACAGAAGAAATACATCTGAAGACAAAATTCTCACTGACAATACTTAGACATGTGACTTACCGCCCTTGCCATAGAGGATGTCCCGACGACGCTTCTCCTTAGGAGTTTTGTCGGGCGTGTTCGGCTCGTCCTTGTCATTGTCCTTACTGTCCTTCTCCGAATCCTTCTCAGACTTCGTCATTACTCCAATACTCAGAATTCACATTCCTTTTTAGCCCATCTTAAATTATTTTGTATTATTTACATTCTTATTTTCCCCATGTATTTTGTACTAACCGCACACATACATGTATCATTCCATGGTTAACTAACACTTTTGTTAGGTTTGAGATTTAATTTTTAATCCTTTGCCTTATAAAAACTGGTCATGACAATACGTTAATTCTGTTTAATAAATGGATTTCGGGGCTAAGTCGTATTGATATTAAATCAATTAAACATGCATTTGCCAATGTATTATGCTTCCAATATATTTTGCTACCGATACAGTGTAGCAGCTTGCTATTTTTTGAAAAATTGAGTCGCAATATTTTATTCTTAACAGTACATTGATATGAATTATAATATAAAAGGTTTAATGTAAACAAAACTAATGGGCTTGAAATTGAATTTCGATCGACATTTTTATACATAAAAAGAATATTTATTTCAATTACATAATCTGTAATGTAAGTAGTTACGGTATTTACGTGGAATCGAAAAACATACACAAAGATCATGACCGTCTTCAAAATATTTTCCATAACACATAATGGCCATTGTTATTTATTTATTTAATTTATTGATATTGATTTGAACAATACTGGGTGAAAGGCATGTACCTGTCATCATAATACTCTCCTTTGCTTCTTCTTCTTCGTCTTCTTCTTCTTCTTCTTCTTCTTCTTCTTCTTCTTCTTCTTCTTCTTCTTCTTCTTCTTCTTCTTCTTCTTCTTCTTCTTCTTCTTCTTCTTCTTCTTCTTCTTCCACAAGTAATGGAGGGTCACAAGTGATAAGTCTCAAAGCAGATTAAAACAAAATGTATGTGGTTACACCAGTGCAACCGCAATCCCCGCAATCCCAGCATCGAAGGCTTCCAAGGTGGGGCTGTGACAAGGCTCACGATTTGTTCAGTACCGCTGTTCTGCAGTAGGGGGTCATGTATCTCATGCCTCTTGTTAACACGCCCGGTGAGTGAAAGCTTTGGCTAGGTACAGCGATTAAGTTGTCTACTACCTTGATCGCTTATAGGTCTAGTTTAATCCTTCTATAAGTGCCCCCCCCCCCGCACCCACAAACACACAAACAAAAACAAAACAAAACCTTGTATAGTTTGTATAGTAAATAACCTCTGTGTATTGATCTTTATCTAATTGCTTAATTGTCTTATCAGATCTCCGATCTGAGTATCCTGCTGTGCAGTTTTGGAGGCTTTATAATAGAAATGGACCCTAAATGGCCCTGAGCCAATAAACAAATACACATGAAATACGCCCCTACTGTGACATCAGTGCAATTAATATTCCTTAAACTAGGCCTTTAAGCCCTTTTCCTCCAAATCTGGTGCGGCTCTGCGTTGCACAACTTCAACCGTTGATGTTGGCATGTGTGTAGGAGTCCCCGGCAGTGACAGCATATTCAACTTAAAGGCTTTGTAACAGGCCTCTTGAGTGGCCCTTGTGTATGATGATAAGTTGCGGCTAAGGAAAGATGTGGTGTTAATTGCCCTTTTGGTTGTCATGAGCATTCCAGGAGAGGTTGTTGGTGAGAACAGTTTCTGACTTGATCAACTGCTTGTCATTGATGGTGTGTTCGGCGGGTATGTTCTTCGCTTGTTAGAGATACTGAGGACCTAACGCTTGTCAGGGTTGAACTCCATAAGCCACTTCTTTTCCCAAATGCTGAAGTTTTTCAAGTAGTCGTGTAGGGGCTGAAAATCTGCAGTGGTCTTGATGATCCCATATGTCAATGAGTCATCGGTAAACAGTCTAGTGGTAGACTGAACATACTGTGTCTGGTCATTGATGTACACCAAGAAAGAGAAGTCCGAGAACGGTTCCTTAGTGGACACCTTATGTTACCGGTGCAGACATTGAGGATTTCCATTCAAGAGAGACCCGCTGGCTTCGGTTACTTAGAAAGATTTTGATCCAATCAAATAACTTTTCATACACCACAGTGTCATGATCAGTTGGGACTCACAGGACCGTCGTTTTCTGAAACCGTGTTGGTACAGGCTGATCAATGATGTCGTGGCAGTCGAAGAACTAAATCTGGAACCAAATACAAACCTACTCACAGACTGCATCACGTTTCTGTGGACGATGTGCTCGAGGAGCTTACAGGCCAGCGAAGTTAGGGAAATTGGTCTGTGGTTTGATGGTTTGCTTTTATCCCCTTTTTGAAAATAGCTGAGACGTTTGCTGCTCTCCAGTCTCCAGCTTTGCCTTGTTCCAATGAGTATTGAAAACATAAAAGTAAGTGCTGGTACCAGATAATGTGCTTTTTCAGAAATCGAGAGATTAAAGAGTCAAGTCCGGTGGCTTTGGGAGTTTCAGGACGACATCGGTGGTAACTTGAATAGACGGGGCATCATGGTAAAGTTAAGGAATTCTCCGAGTTCAGGTGGCGGTGTATCACCCTCATTGGTAAAAACTGACGAAAACTGCTTGGTCATTATTTCTGCCATCATGGTGGTGTTAGTAGTTTATACTCCGGGTCCCGGCGTGAGCACATTGAAGGGTCCCAGAGTGACAGTTCAACCACCGCACACTTATCCTGGGCAGAACCAGTACTAGGTGCCTTCACCTCTGCAAGGAACTGACAACTTCTGTACATGCCATGGGCAGTGGTACAGTGCGAATGGTCGTAGAAAGGATTTCATAACCAATCACAACAGAAGTGACCTGGTCCGCCCGGGAATCGAACCCGGGTTGTCCGATTCAGAGTCCAACGCTCTACCAATTGAGCTAACCGGGCAAACTTCTGCCATCATGGTCGCGTCAACGGGTTTTATACAATCATACTTAAGTGGCTAGTTTGTGGTTCAAACTAAAGTTCATTTGGTATGCACAATCTTTTTCATCTGTTAATACCGTTTTAATTAAAGCCGATTTGACTTTTGTTAAGTGCAATAACTTCTCAGCCAATCAAAACCACTCAGATTTCTTAAATGGGCGATACTAAAAGGCTGACCAGAATTCTGACCAAATAGATATGGATGGAAAAGTCTCCAGAAAAAAGGCTGACCAGGATAATCAAAAATGGAATTGAAAATATTTTGATAAAAAAATGAAGTTTTATGTTTTATTTTGAACTTATCCACTAAGAATAGTTTATTTTTATATGTATTTTAAGAATAAAATGTTATTAAATATTGATTTTATAATGATATTAAATAATACAATCAATCATGTCGATGTGCTACATTCTATATCGTTTGTTGTTGTTAAATAATTAACTTATAGGTAACCATTGATATGAATTTAATATGTATATCTTTGTAAATATGAGTAAATGAAACCCTAAATTAAAGTGACTTGCATGGTACTGGTTTTGTGGGCGTGTGAATAATTCACAAACTATTATCAAAAATGCTATTTGTTTTAACTTAGCGTAATTAAGTCAATTTAAGTGCACTCTTCATCTCAATTTGTATATTTTGATACTTGTCAACCATAACACAAACGTTTCAATAATGGTTTTTACTGAATATAGACATGATTTTCTGAACCATAATTAACTAAGTATTGAATCTTTGATGTAGTTTAAAAATCTCCTTGACAACAGAGTTTAACTCTCTAATCCAAGCATTTGAGTAGGTTTAAATATTGAAAACATCATGTACAAATGTATCTTACTATATTTCTTAACACCGCAACATCTAAATATATTTAAATAGCGACTTTAGCTTGGATTGTGTCGATTAATTTAACAACTTGATTACTGTATTGTTGTAATGGAGGCTATTAGGATTTGGCCTGCGTAAGGATGTATTTATACCCAAATAGACTTACGACACATTCATTATTCTTTAGAAAAAATGGCCCTAGGGTCACACTTTATCGACTATCGGGTTGGTTGTCCGGTTAGCACACTGGTAAGCACGCTCACTTTTCACCAAGACGACCCCACGTTCGATTCCCGGCGTGGGCGCATGTGAGTTCGGTATAGGGCCGAACATTTGGTTTTTCACCGCGTTCTCCGATTTCCATCTGTTATACGAAAATGAATTCACAATGCCCCAGAATGTGTTCATGATGATGTAAACACAATTGAAGTAGCCTTTGAAATTCGGAGTTCAGTTTCACCATTATCAGTGTGTGTATACCACGTGATAAATTGCGTCATAAATGCTACGTCGGAAGGCAATATTTTGCTTCGAATAAAGACTTTAAATAAAGATAACTTCACCATTTTTCATCATTTTGAATGAAACATAGGGCAGTTACGCCGCTTACGGGGCCCCGCCTATCTACACTCACTCAATCACTCAATCACTCACTCATGGGCCATGACAAGAGCACCTTCACGTGGCGTGGCCTGGATGTAGTCTATGCATACTTTTCTATCTACAAATAATAAAAAAATCGATCTTCAACTTAACGCTCATATAAATTATAAAGATATCAATACTATATCAAGTAAAAGTTTCCATTTTCATTTTTCTGATGAGCCTTTTGCTGGCCTGGTCAGCATTTTCCATCAGTATATATATATATATATAATCAGCGCTCTGGTCAGCCTTTTAGCACAACACCGTTTTGACTCTTTGTTGGGGGTAAGAACTTCTCAGCCAATCAAACCACTTAGAAATCTTGACCTTGAACTTATCAGTGGAAGAAGAAATGGCACTGACAAGAATATCTCCGATCTTTAAACAGGTATTTTTGCTCCAAAAGTAATTGTTTTGCTTTGAACATGATTGCATTTATTTTATATGATTGCCATTTACCATATTGCTGGACAGGTTTTCCATGACATGTTTGTTAAATCGTGACAGCTCTTTTATAATTCCGGCCTCATTCGTGGACATCAAACATTAAGTAATACAAGTTTTTTTTTGTATGTTGCATGAAATTGCGTTGACCAGTAGATGACGGTCAGCAGTCCAAATATTTGTACGTGGACGAATTTTTTAAAGAGTATTGTGCGGAAATCCTCAGGGGCAGTGGTTACAATTGACTGGTGCATTAAAGCATATCAAATTATTATGTCTAATAAAGTTCATAAAAAACAAGCTAAATTACCATTAAATAATAATTCATTTAAGTTCCATGCACATAAAAGTAAATATCCTACGAACAATTATGTAAGCAGTTAACATTTAGAATACCTTTGTCCATTTCATTTGAAGCTTTTTTACCACAATTAATTTATGAGGTAAAACCTTTTTTCCTTTTTTTTTAGTAGATTTAATACATATTTTTGTGCAAAATACTTTTTTCAATTACTTGGTGAAATATGAATATAATCTTTTATCTGCTTCAAGCATTAAGTATTAAATACAATTTTGATATTTTCAAAGCCTCCCTGTTCTTTGACAAACCCATTTAGATATTAAGGGATTAATAGAATCGCATTTTGAATGTTTATTATTTTAGACTATGAACTCTGAAATATTTAAGTGGTACATGTAGGTTGCCAATTAGCCATATTGTTTTGAGCTCATTAGCTCAAAGGTCAAGGTTAATGTCAACAGTTTTTATAAAAACTGCTCAATGAAACGAGAATTGTAAGACCTAGAACCATGAATTTTCTGTGGTAAGTTGCCCTTGTTCAGTAGAGATGAATGAGGTAAGTAGGCATACCAATTAGTGTGTAGTTATCAGACAGGAGAAGTTCAATCAATTGGCAATTTGCGTCTCATTTGAATAAATAATGTGCATAAAAGGCCAGAAGAGCTTATGCGATTGTAATGTGTACGTAGTATGTGCATCCGAGCGTCCATGTGTTCGTGCGTCCGTGCATCTGTAAACAATTGCTTGTGAACACGATACAGTCTTCAGGTTTGATTGTATCTCGATGAAACTTGTACAGTATCTAGATATCCATTAGAGCTCGGTTCCTTTCGAAAATCAGCCAGATCCGCCCATGCATGCCTAGATTATGGCCCTTGATAGTATAAAAAAATGCTATTGTGTAAACACTAGCTTGTGAACATGATACAGTCTTCAGTTTTGATTGTATATCGATGAAACTTGTACAGTATTTAGATATTCATTAGAGCTCAGTTCCTTTCGAAAACCAGCCAGATCCGACCATGCATGCCTAGATTATGGAACTTGAAAGTATTAAAAAATCAGTTCGTCTGTAAACAATTGCTTGTGAACATGATACAGTCTTCAGTTTTGATTGTATCTCGTTGAAACTTGTACAGTATTTAGATATCCATTTGAACTCGGTTCCTTTTGAAAACCAGCCAGATTTGCCCATGCATGCCTGGATTATGGGTCTTGAAAGTATAAAAAATGCTATTTTAAGCTAAGTCTATTTTTAGCCAAGACTACATGAGGGAAGTCTATTTTTAGCCAAGTTTACATGTAAAGTCACAATTGCTTGTGAAGGTTTGTTCAAATTATGCCCCTGGGGTCATTACTGCCCCCCCCCCCCCCCCATGGATATTGTCTTGCAAGGGACCAGTGCGGCAAATGCAAACGACTTGGGCGACGTTGGCGGAGGCCCAGGGAAGAGTTCAGAAAAGAAGGGACGGAATCCCCCCCCCTCCCCCCTTAAATTGGGAAAGGTTAAAAACCTTTTTGTCTGAAACCACTATGCAAATCCTTGCTATTTGCTATTTTAAACAAGGCTTTAATTAGTGGTCCACTACCATGTATGTTCAAATTATGCCCCTTGGGTCAAAACTGGCACTGCCCTGGGTGTCACAATTTTCCTAGAGATTTATTTAAGAAATATTTTCAAAATCTTCTTGCTTCAAACCTATCAAAGGCCCATACCTTTGATATGTGTTGTGGAGCATCATATGATGCAATTGAAAACATATGAAATAATGCCCCTTGGGCAAAAGCTGGCCACACCCCTTTTGACTTACTTATTAATTTTTAAAGCTACAGTAATGAAATTTTGACCATGTGAACAGTTTTGCAAACAAGCATTAATGTTGTCCTCAGATGTCCTTGACTTAGACCTTTGACCGACTATTTATTTATTTTTAAAGCTACAGAAATGAAATTTTGACGATGAGTACATTTTTAAAAGCAAATATTTTTTACCCTCAGATTACCTTTACTTGGCACATATTAAAATAGTTTATGCAACTAATCTGCTTACAACACTTCCTGTCCTCAGATGTTGAACGTGCAGCGTTTTTAGCTAACCCAAACACTAAAAGTGAACTATATATTTGTTGCCTATTACTCAAACATACATGCTCTGGATTGAAAATGACCACAAGAGCCATGCCAGTAGAGCATAGGCCCTTTTGGGCCTCTTGTTTTGTGTATATGTGTGCGCGCCTGAGTACCTTTTAGCTATGCCTCATTGTTAATGTTCGATACAGAACGTCGTCAACAATTTGACTGTTAACACTCTAGAGGTCACAATTGCGGCACAATCTTAATGAAACTTGGTCAGAATGTTACCCTCAATAAAATCTTGGTCGAGTACGATATTGGGTCATTTTGGGTTAAAAACTAGGTCACCAGGTCAAATTGAAGGAAAAGCTTGTGTACACTATATAGGTCACATGAATGACTGTATCTTCAGGAAACTTGGTCAGAATGTTAATATTTATGATCTCTAGGTCAAGTTCGAATCAGATCATGTGGGGTCAAAAACTAGGTCACCAGGTCAAATTGAAGGAAAAGCTTGTTAACACTGTAGAGGTCACATTTATGACTTATCTTCATGAAAGTTGGTCAGAATGTTTATATTGATAATCTTTAAGTCAAGTTTAAATCTGGGTCATGTGTGGTCCAAAACTAGGTCACCAGGTCAAATTTAAGGAAAAGCTTGCAAGCACTCTTAGAGGTCACATTTATAAATGTTTCTTCATGAATGTTGGTCAGAATGTTTATATACTAATAATCTCTAAGTCAAGTTTAAATCTTGCTCATGTGTGGTCAAAAACTAGGTCATTAGGTCAAATCATAGGAAAAGCTTGTTAGCACCCTAGAGGTCACAGTTATGACTGTTTGTTCATGAAACTTAGTCAGAATGTTTATATTGATTAGCTCTAGGCCAAGTTCGAATCTGGATCATATGCGGTCAAAAACTAGGTCACCAGGTCAAATTTAAGAAAAAGCTTGTTAACACTCTAGAGGTCACATTTAAAAGTCTGTATCTTCATGAAAGTTGGTCATAATGTTTATATTAATAATCTCTAAGTCAAGGTCATGTGTAGTCAAAAACTACTCCTAGTAATTTGGTTTGTCCAGGCTGTTATTTGACCATAAGATAACTTTTCAATATGTTCAACATGAGAAGACGACATGTTGCATGTAAGAGACATAGGTTAACATTATTCAAAGGTTGTGGGATCATGAATCTGGGCTCATTGGTCTTAAATTTTTTCCATTACTGTCATGCAAAGCCGTTCAGTTTCCACAGATTTTAATTTTCGGTCTGTTTTGTTTTGTAGAATGAATCGAAAAGTTGGATTTTTAATTCAAAACCAGACTGCTCTGTGTAATTTTCATCATGTTTCCTAATATTTTTATGTCTCCCCCATTCATGGGGAGACATATTGTTTTTGCCCTGTCCGTCAGTCAGTCATTCCGTCAGTCAGTCTGTACGTCACACTTCATTTTCTCTCAATAACTAAAGAACGCTTGCACCCAGGAACTTCCTACTTGGTATGTTAGTTGGTCATGACTAGTAGATGACCCCTTTTGATTTTGAGATCACTAGGTCAAAGGTCAAGGTCCCTGTGACCTTGATGTGAAGAAACGGTTTCCGCTCAATAACTAAAGATCCTTTGGGTCCAGGAACATCATACTTGGTATGCTAGTTGTTCATGACTAGTAGATGACCCCTATTGCTTTTGAGATCACTAGGTCAAAGGTCAAGGTTACTTTCAGGTAAAAACGATATGTTGGCAGTGACCTAAAAAATGGTTTCTGCTCAATAAATATAGAACGCTTGTACCCAGGAACTTAATACTTAATATGCTAGTTGTTCATGAGTAGTAGATGACTCCTATTGATTTTGAGACCAATAGGTCAAAGGTCAAGGTCACCGTGACCTTGAGGTGAAGAAACAGTTGTACCGCTCAGTAACTAAAGAATGCTTGCACCCAGGAACTTCATACTTGGTATGTAAGTTGATCATGTAGATGCTTGGGCCCAGGAACTTCATACAATACAAACTTTGTTTACATTTTCCAAGATTAATCAACAACACTTTTTTCTATTTACTATTTAATATGGGTGAATAAACCAAACTTCACTGTTGGTTTGTCTCCAGTCCAAAATTACAAATTTTATGTCCATCATTTATTTTTTCTCAGCTACAACCACACAATAGGGGAGACAACCGCTTTTTCAAAAAAGCAATCTCTAGTTGGAATAAGATTTCCGGAAATGGCATTTTAGCTAAAAAAATTCACATATACACTATGAAGGAATGTAAAATTATGCAGCTTGTGAAAAATCAAACATTATAACTAACATGTTTACATTTTGTCTTTTAGGGTCTTGGGAGGGCCTGTAGATATTATTCATCCGCAGCTGTAAGTAGCAGTGAGACTTGTTATTATTTGAATTTGAATGTTCAAACTTGGTAGGCTTAACTGTACATGTATATTGAATTGTTGTCAAGGAAAGGAAATCATTTGTTACACTTTGTTAAAATCATTTTGCTTATTAATGAAATCGCCAATCAGTTTTCAACAAGTACCATGCTTAGATTTAGGATTTGTAGTTTTACAGCGGAATGAACATGATGTCATTATCACACCTGCTGAAAATAAGTTACAATCTAAGACATTTTGAAAATATCAGTATTAGATAAAATCTTAATGGCTTAAAATGGCTACTGGTAAATTGTGTCGCTTGCTCGGCTCTTCATAATCATTCAGATTTTTCCTATGGTACTTTAACTCCTACTCCACACACCAAGCACCAATAAAAATTATATAATATTATTATTGTACTTAATCACCTTTGTTACAAATTTTGAAGCCAAACAGTAACGTGTGGTTTGTTTTAAAAAAACACATTTAAAACTATTCCACTTGTTCTGAAATTGTTATTGACAGAGGTTTTATTTTCAGCCTACAACAAAACTTTTCCTCAATGGGAAATTTGTGGAATCAAAGACAGACAGATGGATAGATCTACACAACCCAGTAGGACATACTTTATTTCGTAGTTCTGGTATATTAGTTAAGCTTAATTGAAATGTTTAGAAATAGTCAAATTAAAGTAAAATGTTGATAACGGTAATGTTATTGTGTGGTGGCCTAGTTTTCATACACTGCTTAATAACTCATGTTTATCTTTGCTAGATTTTATTCTCCTCTGAGATTAAACACAAACACTTTGAATTGATAATGAGTTAAGGCTGACATTGAACGGTGACATTGAACAGTGTTTCTTCATGTCTGCTCATACATTTGCCTCTTGGCTGAATATATGGTCCAATTAATTTATGCTCTGTCATCTTAAATTGTATATCTTAATTAATTAAAGAAGAGAAACAAAACATTATTTGCACAAGTATTAAAAATACATTTAATTTGATGTTATTATTGTTTGCTACATTATAAAAATGCATGCACTGTCTAATGTCTATTGATGATCCCACATGTCAAATGTATGTCCTGCCTGCATATATACAAATAACAAAAATGCAAATATAAAGCATGATAAGAGAAGCGTATTTAAAGAATTTGTCTAGCATTTTAATGAAAAGGAGTGCATTGAAGTTTTGGTTTACTTAATTTATCATAAAATATCAATTAAAACCCATATCTTTCTGACAATATCACATAAATACATGAACAATTGTTTTTAATCCACCAGAGATTTTATTCATAAGTTATGAATATTATCACAAGGTTTGTAATTAGCTTTCTATTGATGTTGGCGGAAATGATAAAAAGTTTAGAACAAAATTACTTCAAAAGTCTTTGTGTCATGTAAATTGTAAGAAATGTTTATTTTTGCTTAACAAAATAATTAAATTGCATTGGCCTAGTTGCTGACTTAACCACTTAGTAAAGCAAAAATAAATAATAACTTTCTTTGGCATAAATGTCTCTTTGCTAACCATTGCACATTCGTGAACTGCTTACAAAATGAAATTTTAGTAATCATTTTCAAGTTTTCTGAAGTTTTCATCAAGGACCTTCCAAATCAACAACTCAAAATTCATCCTGTAATTCAGGTGTAAGTTGACATATCACAGAACTTAGATATAAGTTGTATTTTCCTAAAGTAATTGCCTAGTTTGTTTGTGCAGGTGTCACTGATGTGTCATGAGACACTGTGTTGGAAACATGGTAATGTAACATTAAAGTATGATTATTAAATTAGTATCTATACAAGGTTATATAATCCTACATGTGTCCTAATAAGGCAACAAACGAGGTGATAACACGGGTCCCCCAAGCAACCCAGGCTGAGATGCAGGCAGCAGTGGACTCGTGCAAGCAGACTTTCAAGAAATGGTCTCAGACAACTGTCCTCACACGCCAACAGTGCATGTTCCGCTTCCAGGATCTCATCAAGAAAAATATGGTGCGTACAGGACACATGCAATATGTACCCTTACAGGGGAATATGTCCATTTAAACACTAGTATGGATTGGTTGGCAGATTTCCAAACTTTGTCCTTTGAGAATTAAAAATGATAATCAAATTTATTATATACCCATTATAAATCCACACACAATACATATCACAAAATATGGTAGTCCGTATTCCACTCCAGTGCAATATGGCCGTATTCCACTCTTGTGACGTCACGTCATAACAAGTATCGTTGCGCGATGTTAAAATGATGTCATAAAAAACAAATAGTGTGTCGTTAAAATGACATTTATTATGAAAACATGTGGCTTTTAAGTGATACAACCAGTAATGTATATAATAAAAGGGTTGTTAGTTCTGCGCTTTGATCAGGAATGTCTGCTTGCGCCTCGTGAAATCCTAATCTGCAAAAATCCACTCGAGTCGAATACAACCTCAAAACGCAGTACTAATAACCCTATTATACAAAAAAACCTGTCTTTTGATAAAACATATATTGGTAAAGAATGTATTGCCAATTTGGGTTCAGTTGCAGGAATAGCTGTATGAATGTAGACAGGTGGCATTTGAATGTAGTTATTTCAAGGTTCCGTCACTTGCTTTTCTTTCGAAAGAAAACTACAGTAAAACTGCGATTGCTTGAGGTCGCAGGGGACTGAGCCTAAACCTCGAGGGAACCGATGTTTCGAACGACCCGATTTTCAATTCTCCAGTCTGTTATGAAATATATTTCAGTGTATTTCAAGTATGAAGTAGTCTGTTTACTAAGACACCAATTATGTGTTGCATTGTGGAAATCGCTCATATGTTCAAAGGCTGTCGTTTACTATAATTATGTATATTAAATATAAAATGTAAAAGAAATATCAATAAATCAATAAATCAATTTTTTTTACAAAATGGCCATATTGCAAAGCAAAGTGCCAAAAAGGAATTATTTTCAGAGATTCCGATGTTGAATTGATACGGTAGTGTTTATTCCTATTTTTATTACTCATTTACATTTCTCACAATTAACTTCTCGTCATTTACGTCTCATCTTCTAAAATGCCCATATCAACTAATATCTGTCATGCGTAAACAGTGTTAAACGGTTTTTCACACCTTATCAATTGCCTTTCAACTATCATTGCAATTTTTACAACTTGCGAAAATTTGGATACCTAGCAATTGTTTGTTTATTTTGGAACACGCGTCCAGGAAAACGTGTGAAATTATGTCCTCGAGGGAGCCATAAGGTTTTGTGCATGAATTGTGTACTTGGGACCGAGAATATTGCTCGACTCCTTGACATAATTAGGTTTCGATGCAGCGTAGGTATATTTTATATGAAAATAGAAGGAAAAAAGTTTGGGACCAAGCTCCGACCTCGAGGGAACGCCGGTTCTCGAACGACCGCTTGTTCGAAAGACCGCAGTTTTACTGTACTGTATTTGTGTGGATGTGGTATCTGACAATAAAACTCCAAATTAAGAAGCACTTGTATATTTTAGGGTGAACTGGCCAAGTCTATCACCCTGGAGCAGGGCAAGACTCTGGTTGATGCGGAGGGAGATGTCATGAGGGGACTCCGTATGTACACAATTGCTATTTGTAGTTTGACTATCTGGCAAAAAGGCTTTTTATACGCCCGAAGGGTCGTATTATGTTATGGCCTCCATCGTCTGTCCGTCCGTTAGCAATTCCGTGTCCGGGCCATAACTTGGTAACTAATAAAGCGATTTTTAAATAACCTTATACAAATCATCACTGCATTAAAAGGATGTGTCGCGCGCAATTTCCATGTTCATACCTCAAAGACTAGAATCACCATGGGGGTGCGTTAGCAAATCCGTGTCCGGGCCACAACTTGGTCACTAATAAAGTCATTTTCAAATAACTTTATACAAAGCATCATTACATTAAAAGGATGTGTCGCGTGCAATTTCCAGGTCCATACCTCAAACACTAGAATCACCATGGGGGGGGGACGTTAGCAATTCCATGTCCAGGCCATAACTGGGTTACTACTAAAGCAATTTTCAAATAACTTTATACAAATCATCTCTACATTAAAAGGATTTGTCAAGCATGCTTTCCAGGTCCGTACCTCAAGGGCTAATTTCACTGGGGGGCGTTAGCAATTCCCTGTCCGGGCCATAACTTGGTAACTAATAAAGCGATTTTCAAATAACTTTATACAAATCATCACTACATTAAAAGGATGTGTCGCGCGCAATTTCCAGATCCATACCTCAAAGACTAGAATCACCATGGGGGTGCGTTAGCAAATCCGTGTCCATGCCACAACTTGGTCACTAATAAAGTCATTTTCAAAAAACTTTATACAAAGCATCATTACATTAAAAGGATGTGTCGCGCGCAATTTCCAGGTCCATACCTCAAACACTAGAATCACCATGGGGGGGACGTTAACAATTCCATGTCCAGGCCATAACTGGGTTACTACTAAAGCAATTTTCAAATAACTTTATACAAATCATCTCTACATTAAAAGGATTTGTCAAGCATGCTTTTCAGGTCCGTACCTCAAAGGCTAATTTCACTGGGGGGCGTTAGCAATTCCGTTTCAATATTGGAAGTTTAAGCCTTTGTTGTAAACACTTCACACCTAGTAAGCAGTATACTAGCATAACCTAAATGTTTATTTAAGACCTCAAGCCGATTCTTCTTCGGGCGTATTATGCTCCGGTTCGCGGTGCTCTTGTTTAAAATTACTTTTAACTCTTGTATTTTAACTCTTAGACTGTTTCATTACATCATTAATATTTGTATGAGGTTATTTGTACCTGATATTTGTTTTCAGGTTCAATTAAAAAATAGTTTTGGGAGCAGGAATTTTAAGTGTTGTTATCCAAATACAAATCCAGTCTGTGCTTATTATGCCCCCGAAGGTGGGCATATTAAAATCGCACCGTCCGTGTGTCCGGCTCAATAACTGGTGTCCGGGCTGTAACTTTCTCTCTTGTATGGACAGATTTTAAAAAAACTTGTGTTTGCCATACCAAGACGACGTGTCCTTAGCATGACCCGTGTCCCTACCTCTAAGGTCAAGGTCACACTTAGTGTTTATTCACAATGGAATGCTGCATATAAGTACATAGAGTATAGGTTGTCGTGTCCGGGCTATAACTTTCCCTTGTATGGACAGATTTTAAAATAACTTGCTACATGTGTTCGACATACCAAGACTACGTGTCATGTGCAAGACCCGTTCCCTACCTCTAAGGTCAAGGTCACACTTAGTGTTTATTCACAATGGAATGCTGCATATGAGTACAAAGAGTATAGGTTGTCGTGTCCGGGCTGTTATTTTCTTTTGTATGGACAGATTTTAAAATGACTTTCCACATGTGTTTGACATACCATGATGACGTGTCGCGTGCAAGACCCATGTCCATACCTCTAAGGTCAAGGTCACACTTAGGTGTTTATTCACAATGGAATGCTGCATATAAGGACATAGAGTATAGGTTGTCGTGTCCGGCCTGTAACTTTCTCTTGTATGGACAGATTTTAAAATAACTTGCCACATGTGTTTGATATACCAAATTGATGTGTTGGGTGCAAGACCCATGTCCCTACCTCTAAGGTGAAAGATACACTTAGTGTTTATTCACAATGGAATGCTGAATATAAGGACATAAGAGTGTAGGTTGTCAAGTATGGGTGGTATTTTTTTTATGTTCAGTGGCAATTTAAAATAACTTGCCATATGTATTTAACACGTAAAGGCAAGGTCAACTTTTCATGTACTGACCTTGTTCATGGGTCAATGTCACATTCGGGGCATTCGTCACATACTGTGACAGCTCTTGTCAATAATCTTTTTTCTGTTTATTTTTGTAGAAAGCAAATGTAAAGCTTTGTATTGTAATATGTTTTGTGTGCTATTTAAAACAAGGAGTCATGGGCCTAGACGTAAAACCAGGAAGTCCTAAACAATTGACTAGCCTAAAACTTCCGGATCCTGAAGAGCCACCCTATGGCTGAATGACATCCGTTAAGAATTTCCTGGGTAGAATACTGGGTAGCATCATGAAATTAATATTACAGAGGTGGTTGAGCACTGCTGTAGCATCACGTCCCTCCAACTTGGGGAGACAATGACTGGAATCGCCAAGGACATGGACACATACACCATCCGAGTCCCTCTAGGGGTCACCGCTGGCATTACACCTTTTAACTTCCCTGCCATGATTCCTCTCTGGGTAAACAAAGAGCATCCATTATTTGTGATGTTTGATATGAAAATAATTTCATTGAGTGATTTATCATGAATTCCTAATCAAATAAACATTATGTTGAAGAGTATTTTGTTTAGTTTAACTAGTTTTATTACTAATAATAGTATGTCAAGTGATAGCGTTGAATTAGATAAATAATGAAACAGAATGTATTAATATCATTTATATTATGAAGTGTAATGCATTACAATTTATAAATTTAACAGAATTAAGAAGTAACCTAATCAGACTATATTCTGTTTAGTTTGTTTGATCACTGTTGTTGTTTTTAACTTAAAACAGTTATTTATAGTTTTAACAGAATATCAGAGATTCATCAGAAAGTGATATAAAATTGTTTTGACCTTTAGTTAGTTATGTAAAACTTGTAGGCTGTAACAATCCCAGCAAATTAAAAAGCTCCTTTGCTCATTTATTTGCCCAGATGTTCCCGACAGCCCTGATCACAGGAAACACCATGGTGCTGAAGCCATCGGAGCGTGACCCTGGATGTACCATGCTCCTAATGCAGTTAATGCAGGACGCTGGATTTCCCGATGGCTGCGTTAACGTCATACATGGGGCACATGATGGTACGTGTAATTGCATGGGAGAAGGCTTCACTGATTGGTTCATTAGTTTGGAATGCAGTTCAAATAAGTATGTGACAATGAATTCAAGGATAAGTAGATGGGCATATTTTTCTTAAGCAGGAGGTGCTTTGAATCATACTCGTTATGTAGGAAAACATGCATGTTATTTGAGCTGTATCTTGGGTCGTATTTAATATAATTCTTATCCTAAGACAAATAATATTAAGTGAAATATAAGGTGGTTGTTGAATACAGCCGTGGATATATTCAAACTAAAACTACATATCAAGACTTTTGTAACTCGTTCTATTTGATATGGATTTAGGCCTGTGTTGTGCTGAGCCCTCAAAGTATTGGCATTTTGATTGTACATTTCTAGGGTTTGAAATCTGTTTTGTATCTTGGCCATATATTCATGCATGAGATTATCTTTTACAGCTGTGAATTTCATCTTGGATGACCCAGACATCAAAGCTGTCTCATTTGTGGGGTCAGACCAGGCTGTAAGTATCTATTATCATAAACTCTGAGAAATAATGTCAAAATTGAAATTTATTTCTCCTTTGTTGGTTGATCCATCAATTTGTCTGTCCCAGGACAACTGGACTTTGATTCTGTTGATGTTACCTAGAAATGCCGAGGGCGGTGATATCTGTTGTCAAATTTGCTGGTGTTTTATTCAGACAATTGTAAATCCATTGATGGATTCATGGGAATTTTGATATTATTAGGGCCTCGAAAAATATGCTACGTTTTTATAACATTTTTAGTGAATTTTTGTTTATAACAAAATATTGTTTGCTTTTTTGATATTTTAATATCATGATAATACAAATACGCTGCTTATCCAGAGCTCTGACTCGTAACTTATTTTATGGAGGTCACTGGGAAGTATGTTGATACATGCTGACATGCAAGGTGTATATTTTGCCTTTGCTTCTTTTTGCAGTTGCAAAAATATATTTGATGAATTTAAGTTTTAATAACATACAGTGCAAACTCGCTATGTCGACGTCGGATATGTTGACTTTCCGGTTATGTCGACTTTTTTCTCCAGTCCCGAATTTATTCCTTCTTATTCTATATAAAATAAATCTGCTTGTGTCGACTTTTTCTATCTCGATTTGTTCGCTATGTCGACCTCCTATTTCAGTCCCAGTGGTCGAATTTCACACATTTCCCTTGTCCCTTATGTCGAACTGTAGATCGAGGTGTAGGTGTAAAAGTTGTCATGGAGGCTTGCGGCATGTTGCTAAATTACCGTGTGTGTCAAAATAACAAACTTTCATAATTGGAGGTTAATGGGTTAGCGTGAATAATTAATTAAAGGTGTTTGTTTATGTTTTTGATTACAGTCTTTTATTGATCAAGCAATACATTAAAACGCACAATTTAAATCGACAAAGACATCATCGTAAAAAATCGTCAACATTGAAAGTTACGTGACGAAGTAATTTCTCTATACTGCACGTAGAACACAAACGGGCATAACATATGTGCTTTACCATTTTCTTACAATATACAAGTGTATGCAATTGTGGTTTAATATTTAATTTGTGTAATCTGTAAACGTGAATAAAATTAATTTGGCACAAATAATTCATTTTTGTATCACTTTATTTTTAAATAATACGTTTGCTGTTTCCACGACCGTAAAAACACCGTTGAATTCCAGTTGGATGTCGGACATGTATCAAACTCATATGTGTTTGGATTGGTTATACTTTTTGTATTTCGGATGTGTCAAATGTTCGTTATCTCGACTTTTTTCCCTAGGTCCCGACAAAGTCGACATAACGAGTTTGGACTGTATTTTCATTCTTTTGAGTTCACACATAATCATGCAGTCAATGTTGTTTTATTCAGGGAAAGTACATTTACGAGAGGGGATCAAAGAATGGAAAACGAGTGCAGTCCAACATGGTAAGATGGGAAACCAAATACATGTAGCTTTAATTTGTAAATAAATATCATATTGAGATATTAATAAAAGTGAAATTAACTCTTGTCTACCATACAAGCTCCCATACTATTCATATATTTTTTTTATCTGAAAGAAAACCCCCCACTATTTTGTGCTATCAAGTGCATTACCAACACTATTCTCATACTGATTCATCCATAGCTTCAAAACAAAAGTGTAGAAATGCTGTGTGTTTTCCAGGGTGCCAAGAACCACGGTGTAGTGATGCCGGATGCTAACAAAGAAAATACTCTGAACCAGGTGGTTTATACAACCTTATTTGGATATTAACTGTAAAATGAAAACAAACTTGGGACAACACTGTTTGTAAAATACTGTTGAAATAGAAGAATAGGTTATATTAGGAAGTCTCTACAGTCTACATGTACATCTGATATTCATTATGAAATAGACTTAAACTTCCTTTACATTTATAATCTTACATTGTCATCTAATTCAAACATGAAACAAGTTTATTAAAAGCCTTCAGCAATGTTGTATTAAATTGGCATTAGCATTTTGTCCTGATGAAAAATATATTGATGTTAAAGTTGGTTGGAGCGGCTTTTGGAGCAGCAGGCCAGAGGTGCATGGCCCTATCTACAGCAGTGTTTGTAGGAGAAGCCAAAAACTGGATCCCAGAACTGGTAGAGAGGGCCAAGAAGTTGCGAGTGAATGCTGGGGACCAGCCAGATACTGACTTGGGCCCAGTGATCTCACCGGAGTCAAAGAAACGAGTGTGTGATCTTGTACAGTCGGGAGTAGATGAGGGAGCTTCTCTCTTGCTTGACGGTAGAAATGTCAAAGTGCCTGGATATGAAAATGGAAACTTTGTTGGACCATGCATCCTCCACAATGTCAAGGTATGGCAGAACTCTCATTTTTACTCATAAAGTAATTATATGTTCACCATATCTCTGCTCAGGTGTAAGATTATAGGAACATTTTTTTATATTTCTTCAAATTTCTCATAGCATTTGCTTATGATATGTGAACAACCAACACAAATTTCTCGCTATGTGTCCTGACACATTTCAGCAGTTTTCCCGATTACATTCCAGCCAAACATGAAGTGTTACACGGAGGAGATATTCGGACCAGTGTTGGTCAGTTTGGAGGTGGACACTTTGGATGATGCCATCAACGTCATTAACAACAATCCTTATGGCAATGGCACGGCCATTTTCACTAACAATGGGGCAACTGCGAGAAAGTTCACCAACGAGATAGACGTTGGCCAGGTGGGCGTCAATGTGCCCATTCCCGTCCCTCTTCCCATGTTCTCCTTCACAGGATCTCGCGGCTCATTCCTCGGGGACACCAACTTCTATGGCAAGCAGGTCAGTATAATAGCAGTGATGTTCCTTTGTAATACAGACACAAATTAGCTACGTTAGCTACCACCTCAAACCTTATAGTGATTTTAGCTTATATTCCTTAAATATATTTTCATGAAGCAAGTAATACTTTAACTAAATGAGCAAACTTGAATTGATGTACTAAATGTTTGTTTGGCCTTTACATTTTGAACACTTATTTGTTCAGGTCCTACAAATATTGATACAGATCAAAATAGACATGTCTTAATTTTTGTTGTCATATTCATTACACATTTTCTGTTTGCAGGGCTTGAACTTTTACACTCAGATGAAGACAGTGACCCAGATGTGGAGAGATGAGGATGCCACTGATACCAAGCCAGCAGTTGCTATGCCCACCATGAAGTAAAACATGCTCTTTAGAAAGTGAGGTGAACTTTGGGTTGAATTAACAACTCCTACTGCAGTTATGAACAAAAACTGTTTCGTTTTGAAGCCATTTGTTTGGCCCATGAAAAATTATTGTTATGGTTACAAATCTGGAATGTTTTGTAAATCATGTGCACCATTTAATATTTGGATTTTCTTTTAATATTTAAGGATGGTGTTTCTTGTCATAAAGTTACTTTTTCAAATCATGATTCACTTTTGAATGTGTTATGTTTTGTGTTTTGTGAACTACTCAACCTGCAAGTCATGTGATATTTGTATATATTGACTATACAAGCATACATTACAGATGTTTTTTCATATGTGTGCATTTTACTGTTATGAGTGTATGAATTAACTGTTATGGATTGAAAAACTGAACGGCTATGGATATTATTTTTTCCGTAAGATTTGAATTTATAGAACTTGTTTGATTGAACATAATTTTGTTTATTGCGTGCCACCAGTATTCAAACAGATCTGTTAATAAAGTACTATCAGTGTCTTTACTTTTGTTACCCTTACATTTGTGCAAGTCAGGGTATTTATTCATTTTGATAGTGTCCCCAAAAACGAATATTTACACCTCAACTTCCATTCCTTAAATGAACTGCCTTTTGGCAATTGCGGTTATCATCCGATGAACGCAACATCTTTGGATATGTTCGGATCGCAATTCATCGCATAACAATATACATGGATTTTTTTTATCTTGTTATTGTTTGTATTGTGTCAGCAGGTGCCGTAAAATTTAGATCAACATTTTAGATTTTTTAATTTTAAGTTTAAAAGTGATTTCAAGTTCTTGATCTTTTCTCATGTTATTGTGACGTCGTTTGATAAAATGTTTCCGGTTACAATCGGATTACTGAAAGTTTTTCTTAAATAAAATGAAGTATTGTTTTAACAATTCTTGAATGAAATAATGAACAATTAATGTAAATACAAGTAATGAATTGCGGGATTGATGTCATTATCGGGGATATGAAGGCAGTTGGGCTGGTCAGAGTATACGTGGAGTCCCCACACACTTTGACCAGCCAAATTGCGTTCATACCCCGAAAATGACATCAACCCCGCAATTCATTACTTAATCAATTATATGCATATGTTTCAATACTTTGTGTTGTGAAGTGAAGGAATTATAAACATATTTACTCATTATGCACATGTCATAAGGTGTACTGTGAATTCACCAGCAGCAGGTCGGTGTCCACTAAGTTGTCAATGCTCTAACATGAGAAGCTTTTGTTCGATCATCAACATGTGTATGATCAGAATATCTAGGCCAGGTCACCAGTCACTCCATAGTATGGGCCTTGAATTGCTTTCATTACACCAACTTTAAACAATGATTATAATTTTTAGAGTTACCATTTATCTTGTGACAGTTTGACACTCTTATTTATTTGAGAGAAAAGGTTTAGGCATTGTTATAGACATTGAGTTGTCATCTTTGTTGGCGTTGTCATGCAAAACCTGTTCTGTTGGCCATAATCAAGAAGCCTTCAAAATCCTTGCCAAAAAGCTGAACTTCGTAGCCAGCTTCATCTGTTTGAGATATTCTGATTTGTTGAGTTATGCCCCTTACTGAGTGAAAGACGAACTAACGAGGGTTGGCAGTCTGTTGCAGTGCTCATGTTTCTTATTAAAAAATCAAGTTTACAGTGGGTATAAAGATTTCCTTGACAGTCTGCATGGACAGATAGTGATGTGCTGTTTATCTGCTCATGCCTTAAGGTTGCACTCTTACTCCCCCAAAAATATTAACACATTTAATACAATTGTTTTAATATACCAAAAAACAATGATTTTTTTTCGAAAACAATGGTTCTAATGATGGATACTGAGTTTAATTTAAATGAAATGTGCAGAAAACTTGGTATTGCTACCTTATGAGACGATAGTAGATCGCAGTAAATCTTTCACCATTCTATCAATGTTGGTTACAATATTTATGGGTATCATATCTGAGAAAGGATTTATATTCAACCTGATCGCCTTATTGACTTCTGAATTCTGGCCCTTTCATTTTCAAAATTTGACCAAATTGTCCCCTCCCGAGGGACCTTCCCATCTTTTTGTTTTTTGTAAAAAAAATGATGAAATTGTCTGCTCTCTCCCGTCAACATTTCCTATCCAGTCTTTCCTTTACTTAGATACAAACTTAGTTACAATGTTGATGGGCAACATATCTCTGACAAGCCTGATAACCAGCCTGATCACTTCAGAGTTATTGACCTTAAATTATAAAAATCTTGCCTGCTTAGACTATTGACCATTCACTTAAACAATTTGCCAGCCTTTACAAATATTGATTGTAATTAATATCTCAATAAGATCAATATCTACTACTTATTATATGAAGAATTTGTTCCTGTGTACTGATGGCTACTTCAACAGCTCTGTCTTGCCTGTGAACAATTTGACTGTGATTAAGGTTACTAGTGTTAAAGCATGTGGCTTAGAAAGCTAATCAAGGTATAAGTATTGAAGAAAAACTAATATTTTTCAAGTTTTCATTCTTGATACAGTTGAAAACAGAAGATACATTGTATAGAGAGAAAACAAAAATCTGTAAAATGATTCATGGAATAACACAAACAGTAACAAATATGAAGAAACAACAATTAAGCAAATTTTGGTCCAAAAGTGAAAAATATCACAGACAGGAGATCATTGCTAAATACAGAAACTGCTGCCTTATCAAAAATCAAATTCAATATGCATGAATGCAACAGTTTAGTGCTATAAAAAGAGTCACAGAAATATTTGGTTTATTGATCCTGTAATCATTGCAACCACATTAATGTTTCAACAAGTTTAACTGTTCTAATAATTCACCATGGAAAGAATTCTTAACAAGTAAAATCACACATGAAAATGGCCATTAAAAATACAAGTACATGTATGTTAAGAAAACAAATATATGTATATCCTGAGAAAATCTGACATGCATTTCACATTTAATTTTAGCTAACAAATAGGCAAGATTATGAACTGATTTGATTGCATCCAACAGTTTCAAGGCCTCTCTATATTCAGCTAACATCGGCTGTCAAGGCTTCTCCGTGTTTCTCTTTCCTGACCTTGCTGCAATCTTAATGTCTGGTTTACTTTGAGTTTTTACTGCCTTTGATTGTGTTGTTATGTTCCCTGAACTAAAAGTCTTTTTGTTAACAGAACTCTGTGATTTGGGCTGATTTTTAGCAGCCTGAGGCTTATCAGTCTTTGACTGTGTAGGTGGGCAGGGCTTATCAGTCTTTGAGTGTGAAGGTCCTGGGCTGGGTTTCTGAACTGGAGGGGGCCACACCACACCTCGTTTAGCATTCTCCTCTTGAACCATAGCTCTGAATTCATCCTGTGTGAAACAAAGTATGAATTACAATTGGGCCATATTTTCTGAAAGAATGAATGACGTACAAAATGATTTAAATTCTATTTTTTAAACTATATTCAACTACTGTTAATGTGAAATGAGTCATCCACTGTCAAAATCATGAAGCACTTCAGACAAAGGTTGTTCTTTGACCTTTAATGCAATTGTTGGAAAATTGATGGCTGTGCATGACAGTACCGAATAATATCAAACAAGTGTATCTGACCAATGAGTGTGACCTTGACCTTTGACCAGTGTCTCATGGTGATTGCTTGTGCAGAGTTATTTTGTCAATGCATGAATAAGTTACATTCAGGACAAGACAAAGTCCAAGGAATTTTGACTTATGAAAGTGACCTTGGACTTTGACATACAGACACGGGTCTTGAACATGACACGCTGTCCTCTCATGATCAACATTTGTGCCAAGTTATTTCAAAATCCTCTATTGTATGATCAAGTTACCGCCCAAACAAGCCAAATTTGGATACTGTTGAATGCGTGCAAGCAAGTTGAACTGCCATTGTGACAACTATATCAAGCTCACTGCTTGCCCGCTTGACAATGAAACAGAAAACAAGATGATTGTCATGTATATCAATTATGATTTTATTAAGTCCTTGACTGAAAGTTCCCATTTTACTTGCAACAGAATGAAAGAGTGATTCATAAATACAGAATGAAAAAAGGTCATACCCCCCATCCGACAAGGTCAGCAAGCTTGAAGCAGGCATCGTCACACTTGTCGCCCACAAACACATCCCTGTAATAAGAAAAAGTGCTGGTAAAATCTGTAGTAAAGTATAACAGCTTTTATTACTTAAATTTGATTTACTTGATTTAGATGTTTTTCATAGAAAAACTATATAAAGCTAGAATTCTGTTGAATAAGACATGTCACTTGTTTGCATTGCCCATTATAGTCAAACTAATTATAATGCAATTTTTTTGTAAAAGGAACAAAACTTTATAATAATTTGAGCTACTAAGGCGATTTATCAGACATTATGCCATCAAACACTGTCATCAAGTTATTGTCTGCATAAGGTTTTGCTAATGCAACGCAGTCACCAATGCCAAAAATAATACCTTGTATAAAATGAAATATAATACTAAAAGTTCCAGTAGGTCACCTTGCATAGTACGCTTGAACACTTAAAATGCTCTCAGTCATTTTAATACACAGCCCATGAATTGTAGTCACTTACTGCACTAAAAACATTTTAAAGCCTACTTAAACTTCAATATACATTGGCAATAACACAAAAAGCCCTGACATTCAAAGAGCACACAAATGCTGTCAAGACTTATCATGCTAATTTTACAGATAGATGTTGTTTATTAATTGTACATAGACAATTTTTCTTTAAACCTGATGTTGTCTTCGTTGTCAAAGTCATATCCTCCACCAAAGAACAGGGCAGTCATTGGGTGTCTAGCCTGGTGAAAGACAAAAAGACTGTGTTAAAGAGATACCACATAGACTATAGTAAGACTTTATTTTGAAATCATACATTCAGGTACATGTAAACATAAACATTTGATAGTTGACTCTGTTCGTAGTAAACACAACCTTTTTTTAGCTTAAATAGATGAGAGATAAAACCCCGTTTTTAATCATTATTAGCTCTGTGGTTTAAATAGAGTGCCCGACTGATAATCTATTCGTTATTAGCTCTGTGGTTTAAATAGAGTGCCTGACTGACCTTTGCTTGACCTTTATCTGCTTGACATATATCTGCTTGACCTATATTTGGTTGACCTTTATCTGCTTGACCTATATCTGCTTGACATTTATTTGCTTGACCTATATCTGTTGACATATATTTGCTTGATCTTTATCTGCTTGTCATGATTCAAGTACTAAGGAATGTTGTAATGTTTACACTTACCACTTGAGGTTTTTCCAAGTTGATATACAACCTTGGAACATTGAACTTGGTTCTGTGGAATAAAGAAGCATTCACATATTAACACAATACAACCATTTGATTTAAGTTAAAGAAATGTATGAAATGCTGATCACTTGATAATCAAAATACTTGTAAGTTAAGTAGATACAATGTACATTTATAATGGTGCTGGTAGTGGACCTACTACAATGAACCATTCATAACAGACTATGGCAAGATATTTTTATTAGTGACTTTGTAACTTAAACCCGCCAAGCTGATTTTTGCTATTTTTAGAAAAAGCAAGTACAAAAATTGTACCAAATTCAAAAATTCTAAGTTAAAAATGGGTCATCAAAACATCTAATGGTGTTAAACATGTATACATGCTGGTCATACAACAACAACCTCCCTATTAAGTTTGAGGTTCTTTGGTGATAAATCTCTTGTTATCAATCAGACAAGGTTTGGGCAAACTACCAAAAAGACTGTTATTTTCAAAGCAATTTACACCCAGTGTCTTAAAAAGGGGTATAAAAAATACTTTTGTTTTATTAGGCAGTTAATTTTTGGTATATTAACAATAATGATAAATTTATACTTAAAGAATTGGGCATAAATTTGACAAAAACAGACCCTAGAATGACAATTATTCCCAGCTGATAATTATCAATAACAAGCATATTCGTGGAAATCGATTGTTGATGAAATATATATATATATATATATATATATATATATATATATATATATATATATATATATATATATATATATATATATGAGTTTGAGTTTGATTGCAACTGTTTGAAATAAAAAAAATATTGTATATAATGTAACATTTAGAATTGACCAAAAAACCTAGTTAATGACTCCATGTTACCGAGTTCCAAACTAATCTAAGATTTCATCAAGGCAAACATTCTGATCAAGTTTCATGAAGATTGGTCCAGATATATTGCAAAAATCATAGGCTCTAGAGTGTCCACAAGTTTTTTTTAAGATTTGACCCAGTGACCTCATTTTTGACCCCACATGACCTACTAGTTTCAAACTGTTCCAAGATTTCATTGAGGCATTCTGATTAAGTTTCATGGAAATTAGAGCAGATGTATTGCCTCTAGAGTGTTCCCAATATTTCTGTAAGATATGACCTAGTGACCTAGTTTTTTACCCAGATAACATACTTTTAAAACGCAGTCGAAATTGAACCATAAAGGACATTCTGACCATGTTTGAACTTAATCAGATCAATCACCACCATAAAATAGTTTCGGCCAAGATTTTTGAAAGATTTGACCTTGTGACCTAATTTTCGATCATATGTGACCCAGTTTCAAATAAGTCCAAGATTTCATCAAGGAAAACATTCTGATTAAGTTTCATGAATATATGACCATGTATTATGCCTCTAGTATGTTCCAAGATTTTTCTAAGATTTGACCTACAGACCTAGTTTTCAACCCCATGTGACCCACTTTTTTAAGTGGTCTATATTTCATCAAGGGATACGTCATGACCAATTTTGAACATAACTTGACCAATCATTACCATGATATGGTTCTGGACAAGGTTTTTCTAAGATTTGACCTAGTGACCTAATTTTTTATCATTTGTGTCCCAGTTTTATTTATGACCGAGAATTCATCAAGGAAAACATTCTGATTAAGTTTTAAGAATATTTGACCATGTATAATGCCTCTTGTATGTTTCAAAGATTTCTCTAAGATTTGACCAAGTGACCTAGTTTTTGACCCCATGTGACCCACTTTTTTAAGTGATCCATATTTCTTCAATGGGTACATAATGACCAATTTTGAACATAACTTGACCAATAATTACCATGATATGGTTCTGGACAAGGTTTTTCCAAGATTTGACCTAGTGACCTAATTTTCGATCATATGTGACCCAGTTTTATTTATGATCAAGAGTTCATCAAGGATAACATTCTGACTAAGTTTAAGGAATATTTGACCATGTATAATGCCTTTACTATGTTCCAAAGATTTTTCTAAGATTTGACCTAGTTTTTGACCCCCAGTGACTCACTTTTAAAAGTGGTCGAGATTTGCAAGGAAAACATTCTGACCAAGTTTGAACATTTTCTGATCAATGCCTACCAAGATATGGTACCGGACGGGGGGACGGACGGGGGGACGGACGGAAGGACGGACGGACAACGCCAAACCAACATCCCCCTCCCGAAATCTTTGATTAGGCAGGGGATAAAAACTTTTCCTCATAAACCTGAACAAACCAAAAAAAGATGATTTTTTTTATGTATATTTTCCCTCACCCAGGAGATAGAATGTTGATATATGTCTCTGTTCAAAGGTAAGAAATGATGATCATTTTAAAATCAGAAGATATACTGAAGAATTCTTTTAATTTGTAGAGTATACATACTTGATAGGAAGTTTGCTAAATGGCTGAACCTTCATTGCTGTACCCATGATCAACATGAAGTCACAGTTTTCAATTTCCTGTAAAATAAAGCAAAACAACAAAAAAAAGCATTAAATACAAGAGTATAAATGATCAGAAACTAAAACATATATGGAGGCCCATTTTAAACAACGCTTAATGTATGCACTTATGACTTATATGTACACAAAGAGCTATACAAGCATCCAAGACAAGACAAGACAACCAACACACTGGAGACAAGACACCCAAGACATGACAATAACCCCAAAATATATATGTTGCTGCTAACACTGAATAAACCAAGGCTATGACAAAACATTCCTTCCAAAAACATTCGGGCTAAAACATTATCAAATTTATACAAATATAATATATCATCATCACTTCACAAATCTGCCAAGCTACATCAGTCACCCAGTCCTCTGCAGATTAAACACCTACCTCAGCATCATCCATAAAGTTCCTCTCGAGACTTTCACCAAACATGACAATATCTGTAAAATTACAAGTCACACATTAAAATGAAATGGCATTCAACATCATTTTGCTTTTATTTTTTTATCTTGGTTTTTCTTAAAAATTGGTGGTGAAAAATAGCTTAATAAAAAAAATTGAAATAATATTTCTCTTAATATAAGGGTTCCACAAACTCTTTGGACATACCTTGTTACTTGTATGTAGATAAATCCAGGCATTTATAATGCATCAGTTTATTGTTTCTAGGCTAAAAGCCTTCAGTGTCTGGAGGCTTGTTGTTATGCCTATGGCACAATGTGATAACATCAAACCTCGAGTATCAATTACATTTGTACAATATATGGTTCAAGCTAAACTCTCACAGATTGAAAGTTTTTTACATTTTTTTTTATTTAAAGATGCACTCTTACTCCGAAATAAGATTTAACACAATTAATAATATTGTTTGAGTATTCCAAAAAAGATGAATAAATGTCAAAAAAATGGTTCTTATGAAGAAAAAAAGAGTTTAATTTGAAGGAAATGAGCATAAAACATGGTGTTTCTACATTCACCAATCATTTAATATTTTTGCGCTTTCTGTTATTAAAACACGGTTACAATCTTATTATCAGTAACTAATATTTTCCATAAATGCATTATTTAGTACGTAGTTAAAGATTTATCAGTCAAAATTGATGTTTGTTATACAGTTGAACACCGTTAATCCGAAATCGTAGGGACCCAAAAATTTATTTTGGAATAGCGATATTTAGGTTAAACAATTTTCGGAAAATGACAGCGTTCCTGAATTACAGATGACGTGAAATACTAAGTTGTGAAGATTGCAATGTCGGTTGCACATTACCAATACGATACATTCGGTTTGAGTGATCTTTCGTATACAAAAATATTTGTTGATTTATTGTTTAATAAATGACAAATAAATCGTTATTAAACTTATTTATTAAAACAACATAAAACAGTTAAAACAAAATGACAGCACATGTATGTATTTGGAACATAACACAGTTTATAAAAAGCATGTTTAAATAGCACTGAATTTACACATTGTTTACTCAGTATCGTTCGGTTTTGTTAAAGAATGATGTGATGTCTCGCTGCACTCTGTTGATTCTGTTGATGTGTTTCTTAGTCTCGTATCCGTCCAGTTTGTTCATGAAGTCGTACACCACATCACCAAAATGAATCACTCATTTTCTGACATCGATGCTCGTAACATACGCATGCTCAATGTCATTCTTTAACAAGCCCTTATTGTGCTTCATTGTCACCTCAAGCCGATGCCCCAGAGCATACGCAGTATGGTGTGAAAAACTATGACATGGTCGAGTTTGAAGTAAGAATTGATAAATAGGTGTGAATTACCAAATTGGGACCGTTATTTTTACTTCAGAATAGCGATTATTTCTGAATAGCAATTTTGGATTAAAAATTTATTTAAACAAAGAAGGAGTAAAATCAGGACCAAAAAATAATTTCGAAATAGCGATAGTTTCGGATAAACGGTGTTTGGAAAAGTGGTGTTCAACTGTTCATGTGTACATGTATTATTTTTTGAATAAGTGTGTCACTTTAAAGTCTCAGAATAAGTTGTCTTGGCCCAATGCTATCAATTTAGTCATATTAGATAACTCCAAAAAGAATAGATCTCCATTGTCAGGAATGCGGCAGAAAGTTTAATTATTCTTAAAGTGTTACTGGGTAATAACACTTTGAGCCATAAATCATCAATTTTTGAACATAACATCTGCAACTTTTTGTCAACAGTCTTATAAAACTTATTTCCAGACATTTACCTAAAAATTGGCTTATTCAAATACAAAAAAACAACAACAAAAAACATCAAAACAGTCAGGGTTCAGCTTAAAGGCATTACAAGTTAGTATTAAGAGTTATGTATGAAAGCACAATTATATAACACAGATGTGAGTACCTGGTTTCATGAACCCATCACAGTCTTCCTCCGTACAGTAGGGCACCAAGCTGTCCTTGTGTGCATACATCTGGGCTGCAATCAACATACAGTCAGTATAGCTGTATCACATTAGTATGACATATGACAAGTGGAGTGACTGTGGACTATGTTTCAAATGATTGTATTAAGAATAAGCCATTCTTTGCATACTTACTGGCAAGCCGTATGAAAACTAGATATGAGCAAAAACTAAAGATCATACATCAAGCAGTAACATACATGCCCATGGTTGACAAAGTTTGACATCTTTGAACTTTGGTTTAAACATATTTTATTGAGCAAAATTAATCATCTTTGAACTTTCTGATTCTGAATGGATAAATCTTAAGAAAACACGTTGGGGACAGCTATACCTGGTATGTATCACTTTCATGTTTGTTTCCTGGGTAGAAACTAGTACTGGTTTCAAGGGAAAAGAGACCGTGCTCCTTATGGGGCTTTAACTTTGACCCCTTTGGTGGAAAGCTAACATCTAATGCCTCGATAATCTCCTTTCTGCATTATGTAAGTCCATTTTAAAGCCAAATTGTCTGTTCTAGCCTATGTATATGTTAATATTTAAAAATAAATAAATAAATAAAAGGTTAAATGAGGTCTCTTGAAAGCTTCTCATTAACTACTGCCTGATAGCAAAAAGTGCCGACAAAAATGGTAACTTCAAGTATATTCAAACAGCCACAACCAATAACAATAAACATTCAAATCATGGCAGCTTTCATTTTCTGACAAATTCTGCCACTATTAAAAATTATGTTAAGATGTTAATCTCAAAAACTAGAGCTATCACTGAAGGTGATTAATACCCCCGAATGCCGCCTCTCATTATGATTTATCATTGTATGAAGTTTTATGAAATTCCATCTAGTAGTTTTCAAGTTACTGTCCGGACAAAAGTTTGACAAAAAAAACACAGAAAAAGGCAATAACTCTGTAATTTGCTAAAATAGTGTAATGATTCATGTACACTGAACTCCTCATTGTGCTGTACCATTGTATAAAGTTTTATTACATTCCATCTGGTAGTTTACAAGTTATTCTCCGGACAAGAAAAAAGTAACAAAGGGCAATTACACTGTAATTGGCTGAAATAGAATTGCGGTTCCTGTACACTGCACTCCCTCTCATTATGATCTATCACTGTATGAAGTTTTATTTAATTCCATCCAATAGTTTTCAAGTTATGCTCCGGACAAGAAAAAGTAACAAAGGTCAGTAACTCTGTAATTGGCTGAAATAGAATTGCGGATCCTGTACACTGCACTCCCTCTCATTATGATCTATCACTGTATGAAGTTTTATTAAATTCCATCCAATAGTTTACAAGTTATGCTCCGGACAAGAAAAAAGTAACAAAGGGCAGAAACTATGTAATTAGCTGAAATAGAGTTATGGTTCTTGAACACTGCACTTCCTCTCATTGTGCTTTACCATTGTATGAAGTTCCAATGATTTCCATCCAGTACTTTTCAAGTTATTCTCTGGACAAAAAATAGTAACAAAGGGCAATAACTAATATAAGTAATAAACAAGAGTTATGGTTATTGTACACTGCACTTCCTCTCATTATGCTCTATCATTGTATGAAGTTTAATCCAATTCCATCCAGTAGTTTTTAAGTTATGCTCCGGACAAGGTAAATTGCAACGGACCGACCGACAAACCGACGGACCGACAGACCGACCGACCACAGGGTGACTCCAATATACCCCCTTCAAACTTCATTTGTCGGGGGTATAAATATCTGCCTATATGATGCGGTGGATATGGTGTTCGATAGAAGACCCCAGTACCTAAGTTTGAACCCTGCGTACAGCAAACTTTTTGATTTTCTGATATTAATAATGTTTTATACTTTGATCACATCAAATGGCAGCTAATGGGCCTTTAGCGTGTCAGTCATCAAAATTAATTATTCATATCATTTAAAGAACAACAGGCCCAAATATATAACAAATTCCAGATCATTTTTACAAGCCACCACTAAATTCCTGCTTGCAGGCTTATGCTTATTTCAATTACTAGCGTGTACCTCTCATCTGCTCCTTTGTGTAGTGTTTATAACAGTATATACAGTGAGCTGTGTCCATGGTGCCATGTGCCTCCACAATCCTGGCAGGGTCCAGCCCCGCCTGACCATGTAACCCATCTATGTTCTACCGAGAAAGGTGTCAAATTTGTCAATAAGTTTTACCATTTGAAATATTCCAGTGGGTGTAAGTCCTCCATATTCTGGACAGACAGGTAGGAAATGTGTCAGTGGACTAACTGCCCTAGCAATTTCCAGCCCTACCTGCCATTCAAGCCCTTCTGACAGACAAGGTATGAGGAAACCAGTTGTCTAATATCAACATTAAATATAAAACTCACTTTTTAGCGCTATATTTAAATCCAATAATGATTACAAAATAAAAGACTTTAGAAATGTTGTAGCACTGGTGAAACTTTTACAAATACTTGTTTTAAAACTTAAATGATATGATCAGAGAAGTATGCCTTAATATACCAGAAGAGACTGTTTTTAGAACATCCTACAAAAATTCACTAGAAACTTTTCTCAAAGACTACAGTAATCTTGTTCATTCTAAAACTTATATACATGGGATAAATAGAATATTCTTGAACATTCTAAACAAATCTTGACAAACACATGCTAAAAATATCACAGGGGAAAACATAACTTACTTTAATGAATTAAGGTCATTATAAATAGAAAACAAGACAATTAAATTAGAACAATGCGGTAGTGCATTCAAAATGCATATAGATGTTGCACATGTCACTAAAAGAGTTAAAAAAAATATGGAACATGCCAAATGTCACAAAATATGCCCGTCCTAGTAAAAGGACATCAAGTTTGGTTACAAGTGGTTGTATGTTAAGACAAATTTAGAGAGCGGACACTGCAAATATAGTTTGTTCCAAGTCATGGGTCATAACACTTAACAACATACTGGATGCTGCCACCCACCTGGCTTATCCAATATCATTTGGCTTAATCCTATTTAGCAATGTCCACTGGAGCACTCCTGGATCATATTTAGATACGAAAATCTTAAATTTTCATACTCTATACATTCATAGTTTTATCACTTGAATAATTTTCATCTTTTGATTAATGAATATCAATTTTGATTTGTAAAAGCTGAACGATTACAAATATTCTGATTTAGTTGGGTAAAATTTGAAGTTTGTGAAAAATGCATTGGTTATACAAGAACAATTAAGTAACTCCGTATGATGTATAGAGGATATCTGATACCTGAGTGTAGAGTCTGAGAAGTTTTCCTTTCACCTCCAGCAGTTTGACAAAGTAGTGGCTCGGAGTGGGCTAAAAATACAACCATGATTTCTTATTCATTAAAATTCTCCAAGTTGCCCATTAAATCAAAATTTATGTTTTAATTTCAATTTCAATATTATACTAAACACATAAAAACAGTAGTGCTGATCAAGAAATTCAACTTAAACAAGAGCTGTCACAGAGACAGCGCGCTCCACTTTTCCGCTGCTTTGAAGTGTAAGGATTGCAGAGTTTTAGTGAAACATGCATGGATCACAGTAAAATTAGGGTAAATGCCAACTTTAACCAGAATTTCTAAGTCAAATAATAAAGGTGCAAAATTTGCATTATATGAAAGATAAAGTTACCAAACTTGATTGTATAAAGCTTCAATGCCAGTGTGTGTATACCATGTGATGAATTATGTCATAAGGCTACGTCAGAAAGCAATATTTTGCTTAAAATGAAGACTTTTAACAAAGATAATTTTCCTTTTTTTACCATTTGAAATGAAACATAGCGCTGTCTACGCCGCTAACGGAGCCCCGCCTTCAGACTTTTACCAGAGTTTGATTGAGAGTTTAGTTTCTTAAAACACTTCAACAAACAATTTTGCAATATGGCCGTCTGATGGAGCACTGTCATAACATTATTTTGGAAACAGGTTTGTCGAAGTGTTTGATAAAACTAATCACCTTACCAAACTCCAGTAATAAAACAAAGGCGTGGCTCTTTATGTGTCATAGACTGCCCTTTGTTTCATTTAAAATGGTGTAGTAAAAGAAAAGTTATCTTTGATTTAAGTCTACATTTTAAGCAAAATGTTTCCTTCGGACGTAGCATATATGACATAATTTATCACATGGTATACACACACTAAATGCAATAAATGAGGTAATTGCTGAGATATCGACTTAAATGCAGTTGCAAAACCTTAATTTCTAAGTTGAAAAATGAAGGGCCATTATTTCGGAAAAACAGTTATCTAACTTGGTTTTTCAAGTATGGTAGGTTGGATGGTTGAGTACTGTTGTATAAAGTCTCAATGCAATACATCAAGTAGTGGCTGAGATATTAACCTATGTGTGCTTACATGCAAAACCGTAACCATAATTTCTAAGTCGAATAATAAAGGCCCAATATTTGAAATTTATTCAAATAAGTGTTATCTTACTTCATTAATTAGTAGGTTGAATAGTTGGTAATACATATCTAAAGTTTCAATACAAAAAAGATGTATTTGCTGAGATAATGACATGAAGGTTCTTACATGCAAAACTTTAACCAAGGTGTTACACCGACACTAGGGTGAGTAGGTTTAGCTCTTCATATTCTTCTAATAGTCAAGCTAAAAAGTACATTTTATGGATTCCAATTGAACGTTAAGAGCGATATTGTATGGAATTTAGTTTAAAACAATACATTTGTGAACAAACCTTATAATCTATTGCAAACATGTCCTTTCGGAAGGTGAAGAATGGTTTTGGATCTCTCTGAAAAGATGATATACAACATTGGTATGTAGCATGTGTAATAATTGGTTTATTGTTCAAATGCTGAATGAACTATGAAAAAGTGCAGTTCATACGCTGATAATATGGTTCTTAAAGATGTAATATTGCATCACTTTAGTTATAACAAACCTAGAGATAGGTTGTTAAAATAAAAATATCAAGTAGACATTATTGACACAAGGAACAACAATTTGTGGAAATATTTGTCACATAGCAACAAAATAATGGATGAACACATATTTTTAAAAAATTGGAACATGTTTAGCCAAAATTGATACCTATTTATACATACAATAAAGTACTCCAATTCCAGGAGTTGTTTTGGGTCCTTCATTTTGGGGTATTTTGCCTTGACTGTGGCTAGGAGACCAGTGTTGGGTGAACGGTAATCTGGAATTCCTGCAGCTGGTAACAAAGGTATAATTTAATGTCCTTGTTATACACATTCAAACCTATTTAACCACTCACAATTTTAACCAATGAGTTTTAATTCCCAAATGCAGAAGATAACTGATTTCTAAACAATTCAACACTGAGGTATCCACGTCATGGTAATTTTTTCATATTTTTTATTCACATTTTGATATAAATATTAAAGAAGATATCACCAAAACCTATTCCAAGGGGTACATACATGTGGAAATCCCAGCCCCCGTGAGCACAACAACCTTGGAGCACTTGTCACTGGCCAGGTAACGTGCGATGCCCTCAAAACTGACCTCATCCAACAAGGGCTCATTGTCAGGACCAAAGTATACTCCCAGTGACTTTGCAAGGTAATTTGTAAACCAATTCTCTGAAGATGATGCAGGGAAATACATTTTTACTCCAATTATGTACTTTATCCTTTAATAAAACTTTATTTAAACAAGGGCTGTCACGGGTAATTGACAAATCCCCCCAAAATTCTGATGATTAATTTAAATGATATGGCTAAGATACAAACTACTGCTAGGAAATCCATAGTATGGATTCCATACTGTGCATTATTGACTTCAACTGACCTTAAAAACTGACAGTGTGACACATCTTTCTTCTGGGCTCTACATACATGTAACATTTGGTTGAGATCCAATCAATGATTGTAAAGACATGCCTGAGACAAAGTGTTAGCAGACAATATGACAGAGGAAAGGCTGGACAGCGTGATTACTGTATGTCTTGATGTAGAGCTGCAGTGATATACTGATATATCAATATATATCAATACTAGTCATTCTAAAATGCCGTCCAGGCTTTTTTTTTTAATGATGGTTAGCCTGGTCCAGTAAAAAAAAGCCTGGACGGCATTTTAGAATGACTAATATCAATACTCGGTCTGACAATGTAAAATCACATAAGGATTGCCATTATAATGTTTTGCAATACTTTCTTTATCAAAGATTTTTCTGTTCATGCAGAAATTCTTATAAAATTTCAAATTGATCACAATTACAACTGACAAATTCTAAGGTTATAATTATGAATAATTTGATCAAACAAGCTCATAAGTTTTTTTCCACAATTTGATGTAAACCTTTGTTATAAAAATAAAGAACCTCATAAGAACTTTTTTAAATAAGAAATCATGAGGAGGCATAAAGAAGTTCTCTTCAATTATCTTATAATGATATATTGCAAAACAGGCTCTGCACTTTGCAAAAAATGTATATTGGTAGACTGTTTTTGACTAGTTGCTGTAGCACTTACTTGATGGCACTAATATTTACAATAAAGTCTTACTTTCTTTTTCATCTTTCCAGCCTTTCTGTTCTAATTGTTCTATTTCTGAAATAAAAAAAACACACAGTAAAATGCATGCTATAATGAATATAACTTTGGCACCAATAAAATGATCTAAATAAATCATGCGTTTTCATTTAGGTGCCAACAAAATGAACATTAGACAAACAATAAACAGGAAAACAATATCTGTACCTTCTTCATTTAGTTCTCTCTCAAAATACTGGTTCTCAGAACTGAAGGTTACACTGCGTCTTGTGGATTTATTTGAGTGACATGAGTGTATGCAGGATTGTAGCATCTTCTCTGAAATCATAGGGAAAAGCAGGCAGTCAATTATCTGACAGAATGTCAAAATGAAAAAAATTGAAAAGCCAACATCGAAACAGTCAACAAAAGATTATTTTTTTAATTAACATTCACATGAATTGAATACGGTAGTTCATTTCATGTGACTGCCTTTATCAGAACAGTCCAAAATACCCCTTGCCATTAAATCACTTGATAAGTAGCGAAAAATTGTTTTAAATTAATAGTAATTGGTTAGCAATTTCATAAGTAAGTTGGTTAATTTGTTGGCTTGTATCACTTCGAGATCTTTGCTAAAAATATGATTCACAAAAGACCACAGATGTAACAATACCACCCTTACTCATGGGACTTGGGATTTGGGATTTGGGGCATGAGAATTGCACAAAACTTGACTGAATGAGAATCACTTGATTCCCTGAACATTGTAGTTTTATAGCCTAATATCATCATCCAATTCCTATTTTGAAAATTCAGCCATATCAAACATGGGTATAAACACAGTTTATAAGAAAGAAGTGGAAATAGACTTTATACCTTGTATTTGCTATTGTTTCAGCTGATTAAAGAGTATTTCTGCTATATTACAAGTGATTGACATAAAAATTGAAGCCACTTTTAATCAGTAAAATATTCATACTGTATACAGCTTGAGCAATTGATAGCAATTTCATAAAAACTTCCTTTCCTATACTTGAAGAAAATATTGGGTACTGCAATAAAATCAAGAATGAGTTTTATTATATGCTTTCATGTGGTTTACAGGGAAATATCAGTGAAATAAAAATGATATTTCACTGTTAAAAACTTTCAATGACTTCATTTCCGAAATAACATTAAGTATAATATAATTTTGCTCGCTTTTCTGAAAAACTGCCATAAAGCTTCTTTAAAATACATTTTAGGCACACAATAAACGTATATGGCTCACTATTGTTCACACCACTCATGAAATATAACGTCTGTGCTCACCTGGTGAAATATATTTTTCTATCTTACACTGAAACAAATAATTATCCTCAATATCTTCTTTTTTGAAAACAACGCCCTAAAAAATATTTCTGCTCTATAAGTTTCATGTCTGGTACAATACCTTTCAACTGTAACATTTGCAAATAAATAAAACTAATTGAAAACAAAATTGCAATTATTTTTTTTTTAAAGTGACTTGCTCATGGTTTGTAAAATGTACTTCTTTTTTTTAATTACGAAATAAAATGTGGCAAATGAGGAGTGTTTAAACAAAAATACCTAAAGCTGGAACCCTTCAGCAAAATAATGTTGATAATTTTTTCTTGACTTTACTGGCGTGGGTTTGTACCCCACTGAAACCAACATTTTTTTATGCTATAACTGTATTTTTTTCTGCAATTTTGATATCATAGAGTAAATAATTATAAAATAAGCGTTTTCAGATGCATTACCAGGAAAACTAAATTTTGGCCTAAAAGCATGAGCGAGTCACTTTAATTACAATCAATTAATTACAATTAATAGTAACATATTTGATATACGCATACACTTCAGTGAAGCTAGAAAGTTTTGTAACTATTACAATGGAAATTATAATGTCAATCTATTGTGTCTGAAGAAAAAATTGTTTTGTTAATTTTCCAAAAATTATGTATATGAAATGTTCATTTCCAATATAAGTGAACATTTCAGTTAATTATAATCAACGTTTGGATTTGAATAATGAAGATAATTTTAAAAATTTAAACTTAAAGAAAAAAATCACCCATTGCTTGTGATAAAAATGTACAAGGTTCCTGAATAATCTTGTTAATATAGTATATAAATCTTTTTGTCAACAGCGATAATTTCAATATTCTCTTGTGTTTATAATGTTCTATTTATTTAGAATCAATGTATTTTTAGTAATTCAACATGATATTATTCAAAGTCTTAACTATTTTGCTAAACTTATTTAACTTTAATCTGATTTGAATGTACTTATTTATTATCTTCCAGGTCCTGTGTTGCATTATTGATATGTAATCTGCATTTTGTCAGAAAATTGCTCTGTGAGCTAGTGTTGAAATGTATGTACATGAAATAAATTTTCTTGTATCTCTTACTGTTTTGTTGATATGATATCAACAATTGTGAAATATATTCCTTGACTGAATCATTTAGTTGCCATCAGAGTACATGACTATTGTATGCTTATACTTCTACATGTAACTTATCTGATTCTCATCCTGTGCACATGCCTAGCAAATAATAAAAAAAATATTTTCAACTTCAAATAATTTGATTCATTATCAGTATTGAATAAATTTCTAGTCTTCCCTCGATACACTTTCAGATAAAAGTTACTAGTAAAAATGTGGGCTGTTTAGATAATCACGTTTCGATCACCTCCAAAATTACCTTAACCACGTGATGAGCATCTGTTTATGTGTCTTAATACAGAAAAGTTGACAGGTGGTAAACTCAAATATTTCAATTTGTGTTTTGATTGAAGAAATTTCACAAAACACATAAATGAGAAAACTCAAATAACCCAGGTTAAATAAATTTCCTTTCGCATACAGTACCAATAAATAAAATGAACGCAATATAAAATCTTACAGGAAGTTTTGAAATTGTGTAAAAAAGAATGCAAAATCCAAAGTCTTTTAAGAAATTCTGAATGTATGTACTCAAGCCCTCAAAAGTGATTTTTATACCCAACAGATCGAAAGACTCATTGTAAAAAAATAATAAAATAATTGTTTCAAATTTCTAAAAAAAAAACCTGAATATTTAAAAAGAAATGTCCTTTTATTCTTCCTTTTGCAGATGTAGATGTAATGTAGATGTAGAATTGGGCTAGTCAACTCCATTTCTGTCAGTGAGTGATATTGCATAAAAAAAATACAAACTCATGTGTATAATAGAAATTCTGTTTGGGATTGGGAAACAATATTTTACAGTTAAATCAGGCTTTATACATGATTGTTACTAAAATCTAGTCTGCCATAACATGGTCAAACATTAAAAAACCTATAAACATTTAAAAGTGAGTTGAACATCATACCCGGTACTTTTTCAGACCTATCATATGAAATAAAATATATACTAAATACAATATTAAGACAACATTAATACCTTTATCAACTTTTGTTGACATTTCGAATTGAAGTCGTGTGCTCTCTGGAAATCTCTGGTTAAGTTTTGTGAGCAATATAAGCAGTTATGAGCAATAGGGGAATCATGTTGGCAATCAAACAGGTGCTTGAGCCTTGACACAAAAAGAAAGCGTCTTTTGACATGGATGTCATTTTAAGCCAAACTATTTAAATAGTCAAGTAATATCTGACTTAAAATCAAATTTTTCTATATTAACAAATTAAAACAATAATATCTAATTGAATTTATAAGATAAATTGATAGTTTTGTCATTACTATCCACAACTTTTACATTTTTATTTTCATTTCTCGGGAGTCTTCCAGGCGGATAGATTGGCATTACAAGCGTCTTTCGGACGTAAATGATCTGTCAACAAGGAACTTAAAAGTATTGCACTTTGCATGCGTATTGCACAATTCATAATCAAGAAGTGTCATGGCTTCTGAAGGAATTAAAAAAGGTATTTAAACTAAGATTTTAAAAATTGGTTAATCATTCTTAATTATGGTCAAATAAAAACTACTTTGAGCTGATAAAAGTTTACCATAGTGTGCTTGCATTATTTTCTGATTCGCTATTTAAATACAAATCTGTTAGTGTTATTTCGTACTGGTTTACATGAAACCTATCAATTTGTCTTGGATTGAACTATTCCCTGTTCAACAGTATAAATTGTTTACCTCTCATGTTATGATGTTATTAGAATTTCCAAATTGTATCTTAAGGGCCGGTGTAACGTTGTAAACTGACCCCCATAGAATAATGCCCCACCCGATCATTATTTTATATAGAATAATGACCCCTTTCTATAAAATACTGACACCTCTAATAAGATAATGACCCCACGATTTTATCTATAAAATATTGACCCCCTCCTAACCTATTACTAACATACTCTATATCAATTCAAGTCACTGTCGTGTTTCTATTGCTTATATTTGTTGTTGTTGTTGTTGTTGTTACTGCTGCTGCTGCTTCTGTGTCTACAGCTGACACAACAGCAGTATAACTTAGAGGCCCCGCTAAGAAATAAGCTTACATCTATTGAAAATGAAATTTAAAATGGTTTTCATTTGAATTATCATTATTGTACTTAAAGAGAAGTATTACAATAATAGAAGATATACCTAAGTTGTTTTAAGGTTACTATAGAAAGACTCAAAGATTCGTTGAGATAGTACCTTTAACAGCCTCGTAACTTTGTGACATCGCATTATGTTATGCATACATGTATATAATTATTAATTTACCTTCTGTACAATGTAGTGTACATTAGCATTCAAGAACTTATAGTGACGTTGATTTTGTCCGAAATTTTAGAAGATCATTATTTTGTTTTTTCATCCTACATGTTGCACTTATTTCGTAATAGCATTGGCTCGCGGGCTCATTACGAAAAAATGCTATTGACGGTAAAATAGTTCATTTTCTGGAGTGCAAGATTGTAAAAAGGGCAATTCATACGTGGAAAAACACAGTTTTATGCCACCCCTGAAAGTAATGTCAAATACCCTTAACCTTTTTTATTTCACGTATATGTCACTCATATATACCTCCAAAAATAGGCGAAATGGGTGTGGGGTAGCCCAGTGGTTTTATTACCTGTGATGCTCCTTGTCGTTAGAAATTATTCAAATTTCAGTATATTGTTGAAGAGACATCCTTCTTTGGATATGGGATATTTGTGCCACTTTTCAGGAGTTTTTAAGTAGAAAAAGTAAACAATTATATCAATATAAGGCATAAAATATGCAAATCGGTTGTGGGGAATTCCCATGTTTTATGAACTGTGACGCCCATGACAATAAGATGTTGTTCGAATTTAAGGGCCATAACTCCAAATCCATTTTTTTCTTTCTGCACAACTAGGCATCGGTAGTAGTAATCCCCGAAAGTTTAAATCAATTCTGTCCAATAATGAATGAAGAGTTGCGGTCACCAAAAAAGTGTTGCACGGACGCATGCACGGACGGGTGTCATAACCATATTTTCCAACGATGCCTATCGGTGAGGATAATTATGTTGTAAGTGTACCTTAGATGGGTTAGGGTTAGGGTTTCGGTAAGGGCGTCATTATTCTATAGGGGGTCACAATTCTATGTGAGGGTCATTTTTTTCCGTGTGGGGAAGTCATAATATTATGACCGGGAGTCACTATTCTATATAAAATAAAGACCGGGGGGTCATTATTCTATGGGGATCAGTTTACAACGTTACACCATCAGCGATGCAAAACTTGAAGGACCATAATTAAAAATGTTTAAAAAAAGCAATTTTTATTTTGTTTTGAGGTTCAATATTAAACAAGCATGATTCATATATCCGTTGCAACGTGAAAAGCTGTAATAAGGAGTTTCAAAAGAATATTTTATCAGATTTCCAATCAAAAAGCATTTATGTTTTCCCAGAAATGTCTTGATACCAAAAAAATATGTTTATGAGCCAAATTTATGGGAACTGCCCAATCAACTATGTCTTGGGGCTTTGTTTTGCAGCTTTTTAACAAAAAGATATATGCATTTTTGTAGTAAATTTCATCAACTATTTTTCATAATTTTTTCTGAATAACTTTCTTTTTTCACAAGATATCATCAAGAACTCTCAAGTACCATTCCAACTAAAAAAAAAAGGAACTTGGACTGACAATTTTCTGTTACATGACAAATTCCCAACCCATAAAAATTAAATGGTGGTGTTGTGTCATTCCTAGATAAAAAAGAATGAACTTGTCCTTGAACGCCCACTATATCTTTAAGCTATAATCATCATTATAAATAGTGCCAATTGTCATTCACTGGAACCACTGTCATCCACTGGTAGCACTGTCAACTCACTGGAACCACTGTCATCCACTGGTAGCACTGTCAACTCACTGGAACCACTGTCATCCACTGGTAGCACAGTCAACTCACTGGAACCACTGTCATCCACTGGTAGCACTGTCAACTCACTGGAACCACTGTCATCCACTGGTAGCACAGTCAACTCACTGGAACCACTGTCATCCACTGGTAGCACTGTCAATTCACTGGAACCACTGTCATCCACTGGTAGCACTGTCAATTCACTGGAACCACTGTCATCCACTGGTAGCACTGTCAACTCACTGGAACCACTGTCATCCACTGGTAGCACTGTCAACTCACTGGAACCACTGTCATCCACTGGTAGCACAGTCAACTCACTGGAACCACTGTCATCCACTGGTAGCACTGTCAATTCACTGGAACCACTGTCATCCACTGGTAGCACTGTCAACTCACTGGAACCACTGTCATCCACTGGTAGCACAGTCAATTCACTGGAACCACTGTCATCCACTGGTAGCACTGTCAATTCACTGGAACCACTGTCATCCACTGGTAGCACTGTCAACTCACTGGAACCACTGTCATCCACTGGTAGCACTGTCAACTCACTGGAACCACTGTCATCCACTGGTAGCACTGTCAACTCACTGGAACCACTGTCATCCACTGGTAGCACTGTCAACTCACTGGAACCACTGTCATCCACTGGTAGCACTGTGAATTCACTGGTAGCACTGTCATCCACTGGTAGCACTGTGAATTCACTGGAACCACTGTCATCCACTGGTAGCACAGTCAATTCACTGGAACCACTGTCATCCACTGGTAGCACTGTCAATTCACTGGAACCACTGTCATCCACTGGTAGCACTGTCAATTCACTGGAACCACTGTCATCCACTGGTAGCACAGTCAATTCACTGGAACCACTGTCATCCACTGGTAGCACAGTCAATTCACTGGAACCACTGTCATCCACTGGTAGCACTGTCAATTCACTGGAACCACTGTCATCCACTGGTAGCACAGTCAACTCACTGGAACCACTGTCATCCACTGGTAGCACTGTCAACTCACTGGAACCACTGTCATCCACTGGTAGCACTGTCAACTCACTGGAACCACTGTCATCCACTGGTAGCACTGTCAACTCACTGGAACCACTGTCATCCACTGGTAGCACAGTCAACTCACTGGAACCACTGTCATCCACTGGTAGCACTGTCAATTCACTGGAACCACTGTCATCCACTGGTAGCACTGTCAACTCACTGGAACCACTGTCATCCACTGGTAGCACTGTCAACTCACTGGAACCACTGTCATCCACTGGTAGCACTGTCAACTCACTGGAACCACTGTCATCCACTGGTAGCACTGTCAATTCACTGGAACCACTGTCATCCACTGGTAGCACTGTGAATTCACTGGTAGCACTGTCATCCACTGGTAGCACAGTCAATTCACTGGAACCACTGTCATCCACTGGTAGCACTGTCAATTCACTGGAACCACTGTCATCCACTGGTAGCACTGTCAATTCACTGGAACCACTGTCATCCACTGGTAGCACAGTCAATTCACTGGAACCACTGTCATCCACTGGTAGCACTGTCAATTCACTGGAACCACTGTCATCCACTGGTAGCAATGTCAATTCACTGGAACCACTGTCATCCACTGGTAGCACTGTCAATTCACTGGAACCACTGTCATCCACTGGTAGCAATGTCAATTCACTGGAACCACTGTCATCCACTGGAAGCAATTGACAACTGTCAATTCACTGGTACAACTGTCAATTCACAGTTGTACCAGTGAATTGACAGTAATACCAGTGAATTAACAGTCACACCAGTGAACTGACAGTAACCAGTGAACTGACAGTCATACCAGTGAATGGACAGTCATACCAGTGAATTAACAGTCATACCAGTGAATTGACAGTCATACCAGTGAATTGACACTGCTACCAGTGAATTAATAATGCTAAATGTTCCAATTCATTGACATAGAAAAGCAGTGATTTTAACAATTTCAACTATATTGTGGATATATACAATACATGGAATATATTATGTTATTTAAAATACTATTGAACTTACATGTATAGCAGATAAAGTGACACTTATTGTGAGGGCTTTGACTACATAAGTACAGAGACAGCAATACCAAAATGACTAAAGAAACCAAATATGTATTTGTTGAAGATTCAATATACCCCTTTGACATCAAATACCCGCCCTATCCATGAAGACAGCTATCAAATACGGAATAATTTTATATTATCTAATGAAGAACATATAACAATTGTATTTTCCTTATTGTTATATTTCAATATTTAAAACTATAATGCTAATTTGATGATTTAACTGTATTCTGCCAAAAAATAATTGAATTTGAGCCTGAGATTTAAGAAAATGGTATTCATGTAACAATCTGTAGTATCCAAGTTGAATTTCAAGACATGATTAACAGCAAAAGTAAGTCACTGAAAATATAATTGTTTTCAGTGAGGATTTTTTTTGTGACTGCTCCATATTGTTCTGACAAAATAAATGTTCTCTTTGATGAATCGTAAATGTATCTTTACAGATGAGGCAGGTGCTTCATCAGATGGAGGGGCCTCAAGTGAGGAGAGCAAGAAACCCGGCCTGCTGGAACAGACAACCTCATCAACAAGCACATGTGAGTGATTTATGTGACATGGCTATAGATTAAAGGGCCTCGACCCATCTGCATTCACATTGACAGAAAGGATGGGTTTTATTGTCCATAGCATATTGGAAATTGTAACTTATTGAGTATTTATGTTAGTATCATCATTATTTCATTTTCTGTTTTGATAACTCTGTGAATATGATAATTATGTTATTTAAGTTATGTGTTTATTTATCATTGCTTCTTTTGCATATTTGTAATGTAGCAGGGTTGTCTTTGATAATGTTTTAAAAGCTTTACTGTAATAATTTAATCTAAGAATATTCTAGATTTGCATGAAACTTAGAACACCCATTACAAATGGAATTACAAATTTGTAGCAAGGTCCCTCTGGCTAAAATAATTTGACCCTTTGCCTACTGAGAAAATGGACAAGTTTCGGTGTCCTCTTGCAATGGTTTTGTTATTGGTGTTTGATTTGTTTTTCTTACAAAACTTTAATGATCAAAATTATGAGATTGCAGCGGACATGCTCTGTATGTATATATTTAAGCAGCAGAATGGCTGAGCAAGATGTTCACCGGGGCCATGAAGCTGGAAAAGGAAGAGAAGCCACCAAGTCTTCTGGATGCTGTCACCTTTGAAGGGATAGCACGCTATATATTGTCTGATAAATGCAAGAAAATTGTCACCATGGCTGGTGCAGGCATTTCCACTTGTAAGTAGCCTGGAGATGTAGTTTATTTACTGTATACATACAGAAAAACAAAGGAAAACATATTTTGTCTTTCATATCTTACCATAATTTCCTCTGATCTTGGCAGTGTATTTACCAGCTTATAAACAGATATTATTAAAAATGTAAGAGATAAGTTTGGCTGTATTAATGATATAGAACTGTTACAGCTGCCGGTATTCCTGATTTCCGGTCTCCGGGCACTGGTCTCTATGACAACCTGCAGAAGTATAACCTTCCAAATCCACAGGCTGTGTTTGACATTAGCTACTTCCGGGTATGAAATAAAAATCAAGACAACTGAATTCTTAGACATAGTCTACTTAGGATCAGTATAAATCTATGAAAATAAATAATGTAATGCTAAATCATTAAATCATTAATCCTGAGTTACAAAAAGATTGCATTTTTAGGTGTTGTTTTTCTTTATTGGAAAACTGAAATTAGAGTTTTGTTGTTATCCTCTATCATTGTTTATAGGAGAACCCAGAGCCCTTCTTCATTCTGTGCAAGCAGTTGTATCCCACAAAGGCTTTCAAGGTAATTTGAATCACAAAATGTTACACACTATGAATAAAGAATACTTGGTAGGTGTTAAATAAAGATCAAGTTATCATGCTAGGCTTAGAAAATAAAAACAAGAGCCCTGGCGAATAAATGTTGACTAATCCTAAATTTATATATTGGGCTGTTTATCAATAGATATCTGTACGATGATGGGATAAATCATATTATCTAAAGACAAATAAAGCTGCAGAATTTTTTGTTTTATCACTTACCTATTTTCTAATTATGTAATATTATCATTGCCTCCATATACTATGCCTACATGTATATTCTGATAAGCTTGTACAATGTGAATGTTGGAAACAACTGTGTTTAACTATTTTCAGCCGACCCCCTGCCATTACTTCATAAAACTGTTGGAGAAGAAAGGGAAACTGTTGACACATTTCACCCAGGTAACACAAGGCATGAGGATGTTAAAACTGTTCTGTATCAATGTGGATTACTTCCATTTTGTTAATGTTTTTATTAATGTTTTAATTTTGCTTATATTCACAATCCAAAAGGTTTGCATATTCAACACTTACATAATGATGCACTATTACTCCCAAATAAGATGTGTCACAATTAATACGATTCTTTTAATTTACCAAAAAGGATATATTAATATCGAAAACAATGGTTCTAATGAAGGATTCCGTGTTTAATAAGAAAAGTGCAGAAAACGCGGAATTTCTATATCATGAGACGTTAGTTGATCACTGTAAATCTTTTAGCACTCAACAGTCATTTAATATTTGTGCTTTTTCAGCTATTTAATCAGAGCTACAATTCTGTTATCAGTGATTAATATTTTCTATAAATGCATTATTATGTCTCCCCCATTCATTGGGAGACATATTGTTTTTGCCCTGTCCGTCAGTCCGTCTGTTTGTCAGTCTGTAGGTTACACTTAGTTTCCGCTCAATAACTATAGAACGCTTAGACCCAGGAACTTAATATTTGGAATGCTAGTTTGTCATGACTACTAGATGAAACCTATTGATTTTGAGATCTGTAGGCCAAAGGTCAAGGTCACGGTGACCTTGAGGTAAAGAAACGGTTTCCGCTCAATAACTAAAGATCCTTTGGATCCAGGAACTTCATACTTGGTATGCTAGTTGTTCATGACCAGTAGATGACCACTATTGATTTTGAGATCAAAAGGTCAAAGGTCAAGGTTAACTTAAGGTAAAAAACTATATGTTGGCGGTGACCTTAAGCTTAAAAAATAGTTTCTGCTCAATAATTAAAGAACGCTTGTACCCAGGAACATCATACTTGGTATGCTAGTTGGTCATGACTAGTAGATGAACCCTATTGATTTTGAGATCACTAGGTCAAAGATCAAGGTTGCCGTGACCTTGAGGTGTAGAAACGGTTTCTGCTCAATTACTTAAGAACGCTTGTACCCAGGATCATCATACTTGGTATGCTACTTGGTCATGACTAGTAAATTACTCCTAATAATTTTGAGATCAGTAGGTCAAAGGTAAAGGTCACCATGACCTTGAGGTGAAGAAACGGTTTCCATTCAATAACTAAAGAACGCTTGCACCATGGAACTTCATACTTGGTATGCTAGTTGGTCATGACTAGTAGATGAACCCTATTGATTTTGAGATCACTAGGTCAAAGGTCAAGGTCGCCATGACCTTGAGGTGAAGAAACGGTTTCTGCTCAATTACTAAAGAACGCTTGCTCCATGGAACTTCATACTTGGTATGCTAGTTGGTCATGACCCCAATGGATTTTGAGATCAAAAGGTCGAAGGTCAAGGTTGCTGTTCTAAAGACCGCTTGCACCCAGGATCTTCATACCTGGTATGCCAGTTGATCATGACTAGTAGATGACCACTTTTGATTTCTAGGTCAGTAGATCAAAGGTCAAGGTGACCTTGAGGTGAAATAACAATTTTCGCTGATTTACTAAACAACACTTTGGCCCAGGAACTTCATACTTGGTTTGCTAGTTGGTCTTGATTATTAGATGACCCCTATTGATTTTGAGGTCAGTAGGTCAAGGTCAAAGTGACCTTCAGGTAAAAAACAATTTGTTTTTCACCAGTCTGTACGTGACACTTTTTTCCGCTCAATAACTAATGAAACCTTGGACCCAGGAACTTTATACTTGGACCCAGGAACTTCATACTTTGTATGCAGGTTGGTCATTACAAGTCGATGACCCCTATGTTTGTTCGTCTCCAGTCAAAAAGTACAAATTTCTTGTCCATTATTGATTATTTCTCACCTAAGACCACACAATGGGGGAGACAAGCACTTTTTCCAAAAAAGCAATCTCTTGTTTAATAAGCAGTTAAAGGTTTATTGTTCAAATTTTATGTTTGTTATACATGTGTATGTATTGATTTTAAATATGAGAGTCACTTTAAAATTTAAATACAGTTGAATCCAGTGGTTCAAACTTTGCTCGATTTTATTTTGAATTACTATTAATTTTAATGTATAAAATTTAATAATTGTGTGTTAAGTTTGCATGTTTTACATTCCTTCAGAATATTGACACCCTGGAGCGTGTGACAGACCTGAGTGATGAGAAACTGGTGGAGGCCCATGGCACATTCAACACGGGGCACTGTACACAATGTTTGACCGAGTACGGCAGGGATTGGATGAGAGGTGGGGGGATTTTGCTGTATATGTCTGGATAACTTAATATTTATAAGGACACTGAACCGACGTACCTTGTGCTTATTATCAGAGTTTGCAAGCAACTTCAGAAATATTACTGTCCCTTCTGTGAATGTTTCCTTTTTATTCTGTCTGCAGTTTGCTATTTCTTTATGGTAACAATGACTTATCTATGTGTGAATGTTTTTGCAGATGAAATATTTAGTGAGCGTAAGATTCCAAAATGTACAAAGGAGGAATGTAATGGGGTAGTCAAACCCGGTATGTACTTTTACTTCACTCTGACATTTTACTTGAAAGTTTCGTCTAGAATTCAATTATGGTACATTGTATAAACATTTAGTTTGCATATGTACATGGGGTGATAAAGAATATAATACAAAAAAGTGCTCTCATTTTACAAACATAAACAAATCACACTAAAACTATTACGATACATGTATGTAGTTCAAAATACAGCGTTTTGATGCAACAAAACTAATAAACATAATTTACTTTTCTTAGACATATGTAAAAATCCTCAAGCTGGTTGAAATTAAAGATGGCTTATGCTATTACGATTTGACTTTTTTTAAAATTTACATATATTTCTTTAAATTGATTATGATATATTTCAGACATAGTCTTCTTTGGGGAATGTTTGCCAAAGAAGTTTTCTCAACATATAAAGGTGATTTTTTTTTAAAGTTTACGTCCTAATGTATGATTGTACATAACTTTTTATCTACAAGTCAACAAGTCATTTGACAGGCCAACATTCTAACTGCCTATTAGTATTTATAATTTTATTTTTTCATTTTGTTTCATTTACAATTTTTAGGCATTTTCATGTATAATCCTCTGGTTTATACCTAAAATTTTAATGTTGTCTCTGATGTGCAGGATGTCAATGACTGTGACCTGCTGATCATCATGGGAACGTCCCTGGTAGTTCACCCATTTGCCTCCCTTACAAGCAGGTAATCTTGCCATGTGTCCATCATTTGTATTGTTTTGTGTCTGCCATGGCTAAGATAGAATAAGATCATGAAGATTTTTATTTTTTGAGACAGCATGAAACAGATACCCTGGTACTGTGAAACTTTTGACCCAACATACACGTGTGGTGCTTGCCACTTTCCTTTAATAGCGCACATGTGTGAAGAGTAGCTTTATCTATGAAGAATATATCAAAATATAGGTTTGTTCAAATACTCATGATTTACTGTACCCAGTGAACAAAATTTTAAACAGAAAAGTTTGACTAAAATCATTTCCTGCATGGCTTGTTACAATTTTCATGTCAAACAATTAGTTTATGCTTTGAGAGTGTGGCCAAAATGTCTGATTTTAATGGCCACATTGACATGTCAGTCAAATACAATCAATGTCAACTAAGTTGACAGTGTTCAATAGTATTTCTGTTGTAGCAATTGTTTGAAAGAATTACGCACTAAGGGTTTACAGTCAGTATACATGGTCACTTATTGAATGGTTCTGTGTTTATTTCAGAACACGAGACGATGTCCCACGTCTGTATATCAACATGACAAACACAGAAAAAATGGTAATTTGCAATACAAACCTAACACTTCATTTTCCATATGCATTTTCATTTTCCGCAGTCAAATCAAATTGTCCATTTGGTCATTGATACAAATGCAATATAATATAATAAATTTTAGATGACTTAGATAGGCATTAAAATTAATGTGTCTCAATTAAGATAATCCTTACCAGTTGCTTTGCTTGACTCAATAAGTTCCCAATCAGACATGAAACATATTCATTTCTATTACGACAGGCTTTTTAACATTTTAATTTATGATACTAATACACATGATAATTCTGTATAATATGAGGCTGTTTATCCAGGATCCTCTGATGGCCTTGCTGGGTGGAGGGGGCGGAGACTTTGACTTTGATAATGAGGACAATATCAGGTAGGCACCGAGGTTATTTTGAATGTATTGATTTTGTTATGATATCAGTGTATATCTCAGCGTATGGACATGGTCAGTGTGATATTGACCAAAGCCTATTAAAACACAGAAAAGAGTTTTAAGCATTTATATGTGACATATGTTAGACATTACGCAAATCAATTGCACAAGTTCAATATCACTTTTTCAGGTCAAATTTACTTTTTGAAGTCATAACCTTTATATTTAGACTATTCAGACTGAAGTACGACCATGATTTGACCAACCATAACACTGTTGTTTTATTGTTTACATACTTTTTCAGCACGTTTTATAGTTCAATTCATTCGAATGCAATAAAAATTATTCTGTTTATGCTATTGTGAAGGTCTCCCAGCATTTCAATAATACTGTTTCAGGCTCTTCTCTGAATGCTTATAATTTTTCATGCATGTGTTCAGGCAGTAATGTAGTAACCTTATCATACTGTCTGGAAGCATCTCTATCAGTTTTCCAACCATCCATTCTGGGTAATTGAGATACAGTCGAAACCCATTGGCTCTATATCGCTTGGCTCGATTTCCTCGTTGATTCCAACTTGATGTAAAGGACCGATTTATTTTTACTCTATGTAAGCATTCCAACTTGGCTCGATATTTTTGAGGGTCTAAGTCGGTCCCTGGGATATGGGCCCAAAGGGTTTCGACTTTACATTGTTCTAGGGTTTGGAACCATTATATTGTTGTTTTTTTGTCAATTGAGAAATTTATTGAATTTCCAAGTTAAACGAACAATTTTATTTGATATTACACTATTTTCCTGTATGCTTGTTACAAGAGGACCACCCATTGTTGCTGCTGTTTAGGTTAGTGTATACTCATATCTTTAGCTGGATTGTTATGAAAGCTTATAGCTTATATAAATAGAATGATGCTCTCATCTATTTCATGGGTAGAAACCGATTACTGGTGTCTATTTGGCGAGACCATCATGAGAAGATACCCCTGGTGGGGATCGAACCAATATACCCTTGATTAAAAGTTTGACACCTTTATCAATGGACCCCTTGCACTATCCTGCTCTTGTTTCAGGGATGTGTTCTGGCAGGGTACATGTGACGATGGCTGTCAGGCATTAGCTGACCTTCTGGGATGGGGGGTATGTGCCTAACTCATTCTCACTTCTTAGCTCAACTGTTTTTCAGAAAAAGTTGAGGTTTGTAATAGTCTTTGTGTCGGTGTCAGCTTAACTTTTATTTTTAACCTTAGCCATTAACAAAAAACTTTCAAGATATCCAAATGAAACTTAGTATTCATATATATATTATACATATAATTATTTACATATAAATACATATATCTTTGGCTATAATAATGATTGAGTTATGTCCCTTTTCAACGGAAAACAAGAACAGAGAAACACTCCTCTTGTTTAAAATAAGGTTTAATATTATTTCGTATGACAAGTATTTTGTTTTTTAATTATTCAAGACCAATTTTCAATCCCTATCTTTCTTTCATAAACCTGTATAACATGTATATTCAAGGAGGAGCTGAAAAAACTGGTAAAGGAGGAGCATGCAAGGATTGACAAACAAAACTCCACCGAGGAGAAGACCGTCCCCACGAAGGCCAAGGTCTAGACAGGCCAAGGTCAAGACAGGCCAGGGACAGGATTTATATCTTTGTCAATGCTGAGGAAGAACCATGAAAGTGTAGGCATCTGCCTTTTGTAAAAGTTGATTTCTCACATGGAACAGTAAATTGTCGAATGAATGGGGGATTTTTCTTAGGCTCTATGTCAAAATTACACAAAACTTATACAGGCCTTTTTGTTATTTTAAGATATTGTTATTTCAGGGGAAAATGATGCTTCTTTTACAAAGTGTATTTGTTATAGTTATAGGATATGAATTTGTTTCATACTTTTACTGTCTTGTTAGTGAATAGAGGTAGTGGACTGTGCAATGTTTCTGCCAATTTTTAAAAGTCATGTTTGTTTTCTTATTGTCACCTTTCTTATAACATGTCAAGATCATATTCAGACATGTTGTACATGTATATTGTTGTCCCATTTTAGTTTATTTACCAAAAATATATTTTGTTCAATGCTTTAATGCTCAGCTGTGATAACCAGACAATAAATTAATCCTCTTTACCATACGTTGTGTTGTTGCATTTCCTGCCAAAGAGCAGATGACCCATGCAATACATGAAGAGTACTAAGTGTATGGAGGGCTATAAATAAATCCAGCTAAGTCCTATTACTGATATTGCCAGTAGTTTTTTTCCAAGCAAGGTAGTAAATATTTATCCAAATGAACCTCCTTGGATGAACGCTAGCATTAAATTAAAAATCTGACAGCGAAAATGGGCCTTTAGAAAAACTAAACGCTCAAATAATCCGACACATTGGACAAGGTATTGCAGCTTGCGAAATAAAGTAGTAAAACGTTGCTCTCCTTCATAGTTGTAAATCACTTTATTTTGATAAACTTGCTTCGAATCTCAAATCCAGTGAGCTCAGTTCAAGTGACTGGTGGAAAACTTTAAAATCATTTATCACTCCGACAACATCAAGGGGCATTCCGCCACCAGACAATCCACTTGATGGTGAACTTGTTACGGATGAACAACATAAGGCGGATATTCTCAATGACTTTTTTTCCGCCAAACATACGTTGACTACTCAAGTCAAGTTCTTCCCCAACACGAAATTAGAGCTAACTTAGCCAACTTCTAGGATAATTGTTCAATGTCTCGCTTGGTTCTTCGGCTAAACCGTTAGAATGTCTGCGCCTTCTTCAAAAAAGGTTATCTTCAAACGCTTCAAACTATTGCCAAATCTCTCTTCTTAATACAATGGAAAAGGTATTTGAAAGAATTGTATTAAAACATGCATTCAATTTTCTTTGTGATTCCCACTTCTTTACCAGTTTCCACTCAGGTTTTATGTCTGGTTACCATACTGTTAACCAGTTAACTTATCTCTATAATACATTTTGTCAAGCTCTGGATGATGGACATGAAATAAGATTTGTCTTTTTCGATATAAGTAAAGCCTGTGATAAAGTTGGCATTGTTGTCTACTGTACAAACTTGAACAAGCAGGACTATGTGGTCTTCTATTGTCTTGGTTTTCCAATTAGGTCACAGCTCATTGTAATTCCAGGAGCTACTTCCTCATTATCTGAGATCAAAGCGGGAGTTCCACAGGGATCAATTCTAGGTCCCCTTTTGTTTCTGTATACATTAATGATATTGTTAAGGCGGTTGATATGAATATAACCCTTTTTGCGGATGATACGAGTCTCTTTGTTATTGTTGACTCCCCTCAGTCTACAACCTTAAAACTTCAGACTGACATTAATGAAATATCTTTTTGGGCTGAAAAATGTCTTGTTAAGTTCAATCCATCAAAATCAGGATCAATGGTCAATGGTCTCGTAAAAGAAATAAACCCATTCACCCACCAGTGTATATGTTCGACACAGCTATTCCTTCTGTTGAATCTCACAAACATCTTGGCATTTTCCTCTCTGATGATTGCAGTTGGCATGCTCATATTTATTACATCAAAGATAAAGCCTGGTCCAGAGTTACTATAAAGAAACGTCTTCATTATCAACTTGATAGGTGGTCTCTGGAGGTAATTTTTCTCTTCTTCCAATCTTGGAGTATGAAGATGTTATTTGGGATAATTGTACACAATACGAATAAGACTAACTGGATAAGATACAAAATGAATGCGCATGTATAGTTACTGGTTGTACTAGACTTGTTTCTCTGCACTTACTACAAATTGAATCTGGTTGGGAAACTTTAATACTAGACCCGAGAAACACAAACCTTTTCTTCTTTAAAATGAAAAATGGTTATACGCCAGATTATTTGTTGGTTTTAGTTCCCCAGACAGTTACACAAGCTTCATCAAGAACTCTTAGAAATTCATCCAATGTATCTAGTTTCCGAACCTGCAAATCTTTGTATATATGAATTCATTCCTTCCTTCTACAATATCTGCATGGAATTCTCTTTTAGTTGAGGCAAAGGTAGTAAACAATATCACTGGTTTTTAATCATTTTATTCCAATAAGCCAAAACACTATTTTATTATGGGAAACGTCGGCTTCAGGTTCTGCACAACCATTGTAGTTCCCTGAATCACCATCTCTATGTTAAAAATATTATTCCCTCACGATTTTGTAGGTGTGAAAGACAGGAGACTACATACCACTATCTCTTTATTTGTCCTCTCTTTACTGAACAAAGACAACATATGTTTAATACTGTTCAATCTCTGACTGAGGTAACCCTCTGTTCTTTACTATATGGTGATGACACACTGACTGAAGAGCAAAATAGTACTCTGTCTGATGCAGTTCATCATTTTATTTATTTGTAAAAAAAGATTTGAAAGCCAGTGATCGACTTAAACCACCAACACTCACACATCTTTTACTTTGCTTCTCTTTCTTTTTCTTCTTCCTTCTTTTCTGATACTTTTATTTTTTTTCTACTTTAAAACAGTTGATTAATGTATATAAAGATTTTTCTTCTTTAAAATAGGTAATTACATTTAAAGTCTCTCATTCAAACATGATTTAATATGAACTTGTATATTACTGTAATTATAACTTCATTACTAATATCTGCCTCTAATGCCAATTGTAATTTATCATAACAGGGAAAGGAACTCTATTAGTTTATTTCTACCATTCCAATCCTGAAGTTTGATTATGTATTTGTATTGAGATGTTGATTAATTTTGCTCAATAAAATATGTTTAAACCAACATCCATTGTCATAACAATATCAACATTTGACATTGTTCAAAAGTGGCTCAAGATAAACATGCAGCTACATGTACAAACAAATGGTCTTTGACCCCAACCTACACCTTGACCTTAACCTAAAATAGCTGAAACTTTTACTGTTTCTTGGTTAGTTTTCAACAGAAAATGATTACAGGTATGTTTGACCTTACACAGGCCAAGTGTCAGGTCATACCAATATCTTGACTGCAAAGAAAAATATGTATTGAAAACTGATGTTTTACTTCTTGTCTATACAAAACAAGAGGCCCATGAGGGCCTATGCTCTACTGGCATGGCTCTTGTGGTCATTTTCAATCCAGAGCATGTATGTATGGGTAATAGGTAACAAACATATAGTTCACATTTTGTGTTTGGGTTAGCTGAAAACGTTGCACGTTCAACATCTGAGGACAGAAAGTGTTGTAAGTAGATTAGTTGCATGAACTATTTTAATATGTGCCAAGTAAAGGTCATCTGACGAAAAAAAAAAAATTGCTTTCAAAACTGTACTCATGGTCAAAATTTCATTTCTGTAGCTTTCAAAATAAAAAAGTTGGATCAAAAGGTCAAAGTCAAGGTCATCCTTGGACAACATTGATGCTGGTTTGCACAACTGTACACATGGTCAAAATTTCATTGCTGAAGCTTTAAAAATAAAAAAAGTAGGTCAAAAGGGGTTGGGCATAATTTCAAATGTTTTGCTAGACGGTCATCATATGATGCTCCACAACAAATATCAAAGGTATGAGCCTTGTGGTTTGAAACAAGAAGATTTTGAAAATATTTCTTAAATATGTCTCTTGGAAACTTGTGACCCCCGGGGCAGTGCCAGTTTTGACCCCAGGGGCATAATTTGAACAACTACTAAATAATGCCTTATTCAAAATAGCAAGGGTCTGCATAGATGGTTCAGACAAAAAGATTTTTAAACATTCCCAATTTTAGTATACCAAACCTGTGAACCCCAGGGGATGGCCAGTAATGATCACAGGGGCATAATTTGAACAAACATTTACAAGCAATTGTGTTTAGATGGATGTGTGAACACACAAAAAGATTTTCAAATATTTCCCAATTTAAGTATACCAAACCTGTGAACCCTTGGGTGTGGCCAGTAATGACCACAGGGGCATAATTTGAACAAACATTCACAACCAATTGTGTTTAGATGGATGTGCGAATGACAGACACTTTGGCCAATAGAGCTAAAAATGGCCTTTGGCCTTTCAACAAGAACAAGGGAGAGTAATTCACAAAATCAACTGAAGAACCAAAAAGCAAGTGGTCTCCCTTTAATCCTAGACTTGACTTTACATGTAAACTTTGCTGAAAATAGATTTCGCTCATGTACATGTAAACTTGGCTAAAAATAGACATTCACTCATGTAGACTTGACTAAAAATAGACATAGCTAAAAAAAGCATTTTTTTTTTAAAATTTCAAGGCCCATAATCTAGGCATGCATGGGCGGATCTGGTTTTCGAAAGGAACCAAGCTCTGATTGATATCTAAATACTGTACAAGTTTCATAGAGATACAATAAAAACTGAAGACTGTATCGTGTGCACAAGCAATTGTTTACAGACGCACGCACGGACACACATACGACGTACACATTACAATCACATAAGCTCTTCTGGCCTTTGGCCAGTAGAGCTAAAAATACTAGAAATAATGAACAATCTAATAATTAAGGCAAGAACTTCGCAGAGGGAATGGAATGCCCATCTTCTTTTCAGCCAAGCAAGGGGTATAAGATATGGGCCTTTCTAGATGTGTGTGTATTGTTTCTGACAACATTGTACCTAGTGAATATTTTAAATGTTTTTTTTAGCTTTGCCCAAGGTTAAAGTTATAGCCCTACAACAACGCCCCTGACAGCAACACTATCATTATACTTTTACAACTTTTTCTTCTAAATACTGAAGAATATCATAATATAACCGGAGCATATACTAGAAGTTGTTTTCAATGTTTTATTCATACCGTAATACATGAACATGTAATTAATTACAAACATGACTGGCTAATACATAAATGTACATATAATTGAAAAATTAATAAATAACAAACATGAGACACATGCCGATGGTAAAAGTTTATGAAATATATCTCATAATGTATACAATGGAATCATTTGCAGACATGAAGAATGACTGCTTTAAAAACATGAGATAACAAATCGTGGGGCAGTAACTGAAAATTTAGACAGTCAGAGAACATAAGAACAGTGTATAGTTGAATGACTGCATGAGTGTGTGATGAAATATATGACAAATTACAGAAGAGGTCAATTTTAGTGAAAACAGTGGTGCAACAATTTCTTCCATTTAACTTTTTTGGAAGAATTCTGTTAAAAATATAAACAAGCAAATATAAAAATCACAATATCATCAGTGCTTCTCAGAAATTAAAAAGGTCAAACAACATTAAAAACTTAGCAGGAACATGCAAACAATTCCTATAGCTACACCCTTATAAAGCATCTTCAAAATTAACCCTATGTTTTCATCAATTAATTCATGCATATTAATTGCTCTTGACTTTAACCATTGTATTTAATAAATTGTATGTATGTATGATGAGAAACTGTAATGGATTAAATAAAATATGAGTTCTTCTCATCCTCATAAATCCTGTTCAACGAATATCCTCTGATTGCAGTTTCAAAGACCATAATACATGACAGTGTTGATCAGCTCAACAAGTCACATACCCTCAAGCATGAGTCAATTTCAGAATCCTGATTGGCTGGTTCACCATTAGGCTTCAATTCTGATTGGCTGAGACAGTTCACATGAAAGTCACACTGCACTAACAGGATCGTTTTCTTCAAACTGGTAGTTTTGGAGAATATGCGAGGCGGAGTTCGCCCGACGGTCAGCTCTAAGAGGAAAAAAACCCTCATCGTCATCTGTGTGCTGGAACGATGGCTCAGTTGCTATGGTTACATGGTTGTTGTACTCCTCATCCGGGTCGTACCCATTGCAGCTATACAATTTCGATTTCTTCCTGTTTTGGAGAATAAAAAGAAACATATTGAATTAAACCAATTTCTAATGTTATTCCATTTGATATAATCAGGATAAAATAAATGTCAATATCAGTTGTCCAGAAAAATTGTGATAACAATTAAGATTGAATTAACTTAATTAATTGATTCCATCACTTTAACATCCAAATAATTTGAAGCACTTACATTATATAGCAAACAAGAATTATTGTTTTTAGTCAAAAGCAAAGAATACACTACATACAGCATTTAGAGAAATCTATGTCTAATATATATAGCAGGTGGAGCAATAAAAGATAGCTACGCTATGCCCTAAACAGAAAAGGACTAGTTTTAGCAAACATTGCACTTTAATATTTATAAATGTAATAAATCTAAAACGTGTCACAGAAAGAAAGTGAAAACTAACAAGGTGTTATGGATATTAAACAGTTAAAACCTCATCCCAAGGGCAGCTAAGGGTAGCAAATATACTTTAAATAAGTATGTATACAGGATTCTGTTAGCTAACTTTTGCCCTATCAATATACATTTCAATATTCACAGCACACACTCAACTTGGTGGCCTTCTTCAATACATGGATAGTGCATGTTAAGAGATGATTAAGCAATTAACTAGATCTCTTATCGCAAAATCAGATAGAACCCTTTTAACTTTTTAAGGCATACTGATTTTCAAAGAACAGTGTTTTGTAATAGTTATATAATATATAAGTTTATCGTGCTGATGTGAATATTGTAATGTTCATGAAACACTTGGTTACATAGTGAGCAATTCAATGACAAGAGAAGGAGGGATCTATACATACAGTTGACTGTGGGGGCGTGGTCAACATAGCCCGACTCACCGAGATCGGCCTTCATAAACAATAAACAACACAATAACAACAAACATGGGCATGTATGTATGGGCGTATGGGCATGAGTGAAGAATGGTGGCTATATCTGGTGATCAACAAGTTATGAACAAAGTACAATTCAATAAAAGTCTGCTCGAAACAGAGCACCACAAGCAGGTGCGATGCTCATCAGCTTTTGTCAGCTGTTCTTGTAGTTAAACTAAATAAATATAACAGCAGGAGTAATGGGACTTGCTAATCATGTGCCCGTTGTTAACTTGCATACCAAATGTAATGCTAATAGTTATGCTTATAACAGTTTTTGACTTATGGACCAAGGTTAAATATTTTGCATGACACGACCAATTCTGACACTAAAGCTATGAAAATGCATTGAGAGTTGTTTTCTTTAAACACAGATGAGCAAATAATTCGGGCTACTGTAGAGTACTAAAACAAACATTTTGCTATTTTCAGCTAATTAATCAGGTTTTGTTGTTAAATTGCTTTTCAACAGAAATGTTTTTAATGTGTGATGGTAGAATGAGAATGACACATGAAGTGCATTCCAGAGCCAACACTGATGTAAGCATGCAATAGCATTCACCCATACCCTAGGTAGTAAAACAGTGTGATTTCTTTTTGCTGCTCCAATAACAAAAACATAAAGAGTTCATCATTTATAAGAAAAGTAAACAATAAGGAATCATATAACATTGCATCTATACATTCTTGGAAACACTTTTGATTTTAATCTAATGTCCAAAAATCTTTAAAGATGCACTCTTACTCCCAAACAAGATTCATCACAATTAATAAAATTGTTTTAATATTCAAAAAAAGATGAATAAATGTCGAAAACAATGGTTCTTATGAAGGATACAGAGTTTAATTTGAAAGAAATCAGCATAAAACACGGTATTTCTACCTTATGATATAAGACCACAGTAAATCTTTTAGCATTCACCAATCATTTAATATTTTTGCGCTTTCTGCTATTTAATACACAGTTACAATCTTGTTATCAGTAATTAATATTTTCCATAAATGCATTATTAAGTAAGTAGTTAAAGGTTTATCAGTCAAAATTTATGTTTGTTATACATGATTATGTATTGATTTTGAATAAGAGTGTCACTTTAAACTGTTCATCAACTCATTACAAGATCTGCTTGGACGGAACAAAATACACAAACCAATTACCATGTACAAATAATATTGCAATAGGTAGTAACCATTTCAGGATACTTACTTCTTTCGACCAAATATATGTTTCAGCTGGTCCTTAAAGGCAGATTTCTTCTTTAGTTTGGAAATATCCTCGGATGATTTTGACAGGGTACCACCTGAAGCTTTCTTTAACACAGGAATTTTAGTTTCCTTTGTGGAATTCTTATTTTGCCCATCTTTACTTTCCTGCCTCAAGAAATCTGTTGAAGATTTAGGTCTCTCCCTTTCCGCAGAAGACCTGGTAGGACTCTTTGAACGTTTCGGTATAAGAGACCCCTCAAAGGAGTTCCTCAGTGGACCAGAGTTCTTCTGTTTGGGTTTAGCCAGGTTTGAAGCTTCCACCTGGGTTTTAAACTTCTCATATGGACTGTTAAGGTTTATTGGGCTCGGGGTTCTTCCTGTTGGACTGGCTGCCCGTTCCATTTTGTGTTGAATCTGCCTGGCGGAGGCTGTTTCTGACTGATATTTTAGCTTAGTTTGGCCAGTTTTCTTAAAGTACATACCATGTTTCTGTTCTAGCTGATCTACACCATTCTCATGCTCACTAGGCCTGACAGGTGTAGAGAATGATTTCATAACTGGACTCTTCTGTTCCTCACCTTTGTTGTTCAGACTGAGGTCGTTGAAATGTTTCTGTATTGGAACTGTGCTGGTGGGTGAGGTAGGGCTGCTTAGATCACGAGGTTGTGTCAGGCTCTGACTCTGTCGCCGCTCTTCAGTCAGCTGCTTTTTTCTCTCAAAACTCATCCTCAGCTGATCTACAGCCTTTAAAACCCTCTCTTTAGTTGAACTTTCACTAGCTTCTGATTCAGCACTACATGTACTGTCAACAGATGAAATCCTACTAGTATGTTGGCTCATGTCTTTATCTGAAGGGTTTATAACAGCTTCAGGTTTAGCTTCATCACTTCTCACTCGCCTACCTGTCTCTTTCTTTGAAAAGTTTCCGAACCCATCTTTTAAACTATTAGTGGGTAAAGGTTTATATTCAGTCTTTGGAGTGGAAGTTTTATCCATACTTGTATTAATGAATGTTGGAGATCTCTGAGATTCATGGCTTTCTGTGTTACCCTTATTGATTTGATCTCGATGTTGGAAATAAAACACAACACTGTCAGTATCAGCTTTGTTCTTTGAGTTATTATTCCCATTTACTCTTTGTTTATCACTGGCAGTGCCTTTGTCCATTTCATCACCTGTCATTTCTCCCGATGATCCAACATCAACAGAAGATACCTTCATGTTATGATTTGCCAATATATCTGATACAGACAGTTTTCCACCAGGAATATCAGACACTCTCTCAAGCTTCTCTTCACTGTCAGAGTCGGAATCAGCATCTGCTAAATTAACTAATTCTTTCTTTTCCAGACAATCCGCAGTATATGCAATCACATCTGATAATTTTGTAACAGAATTTCTCTTTGGCTTATCATTGTCAGATTGTTCGGTACTACTGGCACTTTGCTGTTGATTTTGAGCATTTGCATTATTGTTTTGTTTCAATGGCAGATTTGATGGTCTGTTCGGGGCGGTATCAAATGATAAACTCTTAGCAACTGACTTACTGGTACTGTCACAGGGTACAGGGCTTTGCCTTACAGGTGATCTCCTTGGTGAATCTGCAGTTCTAGTTTTACTTTTTCTCTTCAGGCTCCCCTTTTCATGGCTAGCATTGTGCATTCCAACAGTTGTCTTCCTTGGGCTGTCAGGCCCTCTTTTTTCTTTAGGGAGGGTATCTGAATGTTGTTGACCAGTATCAAACAAACTCTGTGCAAGTGAGGCAGCAAGGTTTGCCTCTGTATTGCCAGGCTTTCTACCAGCTGCTGCTACACTCTGGTTGTAACTTGGAGGTTGGGGAGAGGTATTCTGCCGCCATCTTGGAACCATGATTTTAGGTCTATGGGAGTCAGTCAACAGTTTCATTGGTTTCACTTCCTGCTGAGTGTCATCTATGTCATTATCATCCTCATCATCATCTCCATAGATACCAAAATCATCTTGAATGATATCAACACCTTCTTTAGCCATATTTTGCTTATGTTTTTGAATTTTATTCTTTGTTGCAAGGAATTGCTTATGATAAGACACATGCCCATCAGCTAAGTCATGTTCATGGTCACTGTAGTCATCTGGCAGATTATTAGTTTCTGCAAGAAGTTTTTGTAGAGACATTTGTAACTCCTGCCGAGACCGGTCACTGGAGCTGGAGTGTGGTGGGGAGATGGCCAGGCTTGCCTGGTGGGCAAGCAGGTCAAGGTACTCATCACCATGGTTACGACCCCTATATGAGAACTCCATGGCAGACTGTGGCCTTTGTCGCATCCTTTCTGCATACTCCTCCCGTTTCATAGAACTGTCAAAATTGTGAGCACTTTTGGAATTTTGTAGCACTTGTGGTGTTAAAGGTCTGAGATAGTGTGGGTTAATGGTAGTCTGTTCAGGCTGTTTTCTTGACCTTGACCTTCTGTTGGTGCTGTTTTCCCTGGGGAGGGGCAACTTGGAGAGGGAGGAGAACATTCGAGACTGGGGCAGGGAGGCGAGGTGAGGAGACATTCGCCCATCCTGCAGGGACTGGAGCTGGGCGGGCAGGTCAGGGTTGCTGCTGTAGGTCGCAGTCTTCTTGCCCCGAGGTGTGCCAGCCCCAACCTCCTGGGCTCTGTGTTCTCGCTTCTCACGTAACATCTGCAACAGGTATCTGCAAATGATAAAAGATAATAGTCTAAGAGAAATGTATAAACTCTAGATTTTATTAGTATGAAGAAATTAATATGTTTATTTTATAGACTCAATTATCTATACAGCATTAATGAGTTGGACATACAACCTTTTTAAAATTTCTTTGTAGATAAACTTGATCTTCTGACAATAACACACGGAGTCAAATGAGAATTTGTAATTGGTTATTACCGATATTATTAACTTGTGCATGTTATGGATAAATTTCCATTGAAAACGCGTAAGGTGAATCATAAAAGGTACCGGTAGGTAAATTTGGTAAAACTATAGTAACCATTTCAGCTTCTATGTGTAAATAAATACATCTATAGACTTAATGCACAGTTCTGTTTTATAAATATCAATACACAGTAACATACCTGCGTGAGGAATTTGGTGACATCGGTGACTTGGCCCTCTCTTCTTCGTTGGAGTGAATGCCGGAGTCTCGAGACATCGGGTTCACCTCACCACTACTGGCACTAGACTTGGAACGTGCAGAGATGCCCGCCTCATGGACCCTGTGTATTCACAACAGCATGGTGGTTAATGAATACACAAAAGTTTTTACAGCTCAAATAAGATGTGAAAGTTTACCTTATCCTTACTAGGTCAAATACTTTAAATAAAATGGACTGATCTATCAAAAAAAAAGATATGAGCATTTCAGGACTTCAAATTTACCAGTTAAAAGGTCAATTTTCTAAATTGATTTTCAAAAATTACTGCAGTATAAATAGCATCAACTGTCACCTGTAAACATTAGATACAAAACAAAATTGCAAAATAATGAACAACAAATAGTTGAGATCCACCCACCTTTTCACATGTTGTCCATTGCCATTAATGGCCATCATGGCCTGTTCCAGGTCGTCATTCATACTGGTCAGGAACTGTTTAAGTCTGGCCAGGGAAGACTCCAGATAGTAGCGGTCAGGATGGTCAACTGAAGTCGCCTTTAATAGACTCTGTAAAATGCAACATACATGTACATTAGTACGGCAAAACATGCTGGTCAGGAACTGTCTGGCAATGTGTTTTAATATGTCCTCTCAGACTGTGTGATCTGGTGGTAAACATCTTTGACAAAAACTATTGTTCAAACTCTCAAAAACTGTTAAATTTTTCAGAAGGGGTAGGGTTTGTGGCTACCTGGTTATAGTAGTTTAAGTGATTACCTTCAGCAGTAATGAGTACTTGGGTATCTGCTGTAAGGGAGCCAGGAGCAGCTGTAACACTGGGGCATTGGCTAGGTACTGGCTCTGAAATGGAAATTTAACAAAGATACAGATAAAATAAAGATAAAAAGCAAAAAAACAACATAGTGGCAACGGCAAATCAACTAATTGTTTTTCAGCTTAATACACACAGCTATGCGATAAGTAGATATTAAAACCTCAGGTTTTATATTTTCTTCAGTTCCACTGAATTATGTCACTCCATAACTTTTCAAAAACAAAACAAAACTAAATACTCAGATTACAAACTTTTGTTAAATTACCTGCATATTTTTTTATCCTTACAGAAAATAAACGAATGTCATGCATACCTGCATGAGTTCCCTGAAGTGTGGGGAATGAGCAAACCATTTGTTCATGGTGTTGATGATGGTCGGGAAGTCATTGATAAAGTCCTTGTACAACATCAGACCTTCTCCCTACAGAAACATATACAGATACACTAATGGTGGAATTAATGGTCCTCATAGCAAGATGAAATTTCGATATATTGAAACGGAGCATGGAAAAATAATCGCTCATGGAAACTATCCTCTTTTTGTCAAATGTTCAAAATTTCTTAATTTATTTCAAAGATCTCCCCAAGGTATAAAGAAGTATTAAGAAGGTACAAAGGTCAGCTTACATCCTGTGATTCTGTGAACTTGGCAAACACATCCCCAATGACACCTCCATGTTTCCACTTCTTCACGCGCTCCTCCAGTTTCCGCAGGATAATGCAGTGCTGCTCATACAGGTGGGGAATGTACGGTGGGAAAAGGAGGGAGAATTCCCGCCGGGCCATGATTGTCTCATCCCGCAGCGGGTTCATAAAGTCCTCCATGAGGGCCCATAGCTGGCCGCAGTATTCCCGCTCAACTTCCACCATGTCCCGTACTGCCTCCTCACGACGCACTGGAGAGTAGCAGGGGGACAACTCATATATACACATATGTATAAGTTTGAAAAATGGTAGAAGTGAAATCTTTTATGTAATTATTACACCACAGAAAATGTAAAAATAACTTACTAACTGACGAAAAAACATAAAATTTAAATAGTTATGGAAGTACAAGCAAAATAATATGGCTGAAAAAAATTATTATGATATAATGAATTATTACAAACAAAGCACTACTTCAGTTATTAAAATAACTAAATTTAGATATAAAGCAAAGTTTACAAATCATATATGTTTAAATTAGAGAGTCATGACATTAATTCTGGAAAAAAAATGAAAGGAGCAATACAATATTTGCATAAACAAAGACCATTTCTGGAGTAGAAAGACTACCTTCTCCTAGGAACTGTTCATGAGGGGGAATCTTTTGGCTTGGCCGTGCCGGACTGTCTTCATACTGGACTACATGCAACATTCACACAAGCATTGGTCAGTTACATGAGTATGGGGGTCAACAGAACACACACACACATATATATATATGTAGACCTGGTTAATAATGTTACTTCAGAAATCTATTTTAACTTCTACATCTTAAATCACAGTCTGTACATGGGGAAACACAATGAGATTACAATGGATTTTATGATGTATATGAATAACATAAATAATGGATTGTGAATATTAGGTGTGAATATTATATACTATTATAAGATTAGGTCTGAAGCACAAGGATGTGTACTTACATTTTCTTTGATGACTGACAGCTCTATGACTACTGCCACTCTATTGGAAAAAACAATGATAGACACAGTATTACAAATGTACATAAAGTATAATAAAGACATTTTGTTTCTTTAACACAAGTCAATTCAAAAATAAAAATGCTTATGGAATAAGAAATAATTATTGAAAATGAGGTGGAGTCATATTGTGGCTGTCAAATACACACAGCTGTGAATGCATATTAAATATACCCCCAAGATGCATAAAACCAAAAACATTATTTTGTAAGGCAGAGTCACATACCCTGGATCGTGAGTGCCTGCTATTGTCCTCATCGTCGCTAGAGGTCGTTGAGAGGTCAAGATTGAGGCATTTCTCCCCGAGGGCTTGGGTCAGGTTCAGGCTCCGGGATACTGCGGCCGTCAGGGACGAGTCTGAGTTGTAGTCCTCTGTGTTGTTAGCAATTATCAGTGACAATAAAGGATATCAACTATGCCCTAATTTCTCAAACATTTTATGTCCCTTAGTACATCATCAAGTTAGGCTCACTTTCACCTTTTAAAGAACTTTGAGACTCAGGCAATCAAGATAACTATGTTTTGGTTTTTGAAAACTCGAGGTTAAGAAACCATTTTGACAAAATGAAATAAGATACTTATACTGTTATGCTTATGATATTGCTGCCTTCTGTTTAACATTTTCCAGCTATTCTTAACATGCAAAAAACCTGAGAACAAAAATGATGCCCACTTTCACACTCAGTGACCAATAAACCAAAAATATATGTGACCAGGATGGGATCCTAAACACTGAATGATTTAATAAAACAGATATTAGAATGAATGATTACTGTAGACATGATTCATAATTTTAATGCTTTTTTAACAAAAACAAATATAAATCTGAATATGGATAAAAGGGAAGTGGTATACACAAGTCATACCCCTGTGCATGTGTTGTAGTGAGTTGAGATAGGGGTGCACCATGGGGCCCACCTCTGGAGGAATGGTGTTATTGTTCTCCTGTACGGAGCTCCCACACAACCGCAGTCTGAAATAACACAGAAACGTTGGAACATTTTTTCAATTCATTGAGGTATAGCTCATATGATACTAAAAACGGCAATTTAAATCAACCCATGTAAATTGAAGACAATTTTTTTATCTGAAATTTCCCAGTACCTGGCCTGTTCAGAGAGTGCCCCTGACCGCTCTAGCTCCTCCAGAAGCATGGTTTTGTCCGTCTGGTAAGTATCAAGCTTCTCCTGCAAGCCTATCTGCGCCTCAGAAACCTCATCCAGCTTTCCACTCAGTCTCTCAACAGCTCCCTGAAATTACAAGATTGGCTCAATTTACAGGCAATGAGTAGTGTATTGTTTTGGGTGTAGAATAATAAGATTCTCATTTACTTTTGATTGTCATAAAAAAGATTAGAACCCATGATAATCTTAGCATAACAGCATTGTTTATACAAAAATTAGTCTACAATATATGATTCTAATATTACAAATATAAAAAGTGCTTATATTATAGAAGGCACATAAGAACCATTTTTGACCAAAAGTATGGTGCTGACTCATGGGAAAAACAAAACCATCCGCACAATGGAAAACAACTGTTTGTTCAACTATTTTGACAGAAAAGCATAACAGATATGTGGGGAAGTTAGAAATGGTTCCAAAAAGTTAATTAGCATAACACAACAAAATAAATCTTCTTCTATGATAAATCTAGGTATGATAGAAATTACATACAATCAGTCTGCTGTAATTATTCTAAATAAATGTGAACCTCTTCATATTCCTGAACACTCAGCACTTCTGAGTAATATTTCAGATGACAATTCTCTACAACTTGAACAATTAGAGTGTCATTTTTTGTTTACCCATATGCTATAACAGGCATGATTAGAGATGTTAGAGTTTTTATGGTTTGAGCTTGCCTCATTGTTTGACCCCACCACATCCCCATTGCAGTTTAAAGAGGAATTAAGAAGCGGAAAGCAGAATGTTTACCTTTATTATCGACTGAAGTTTAAAGCAAAACAGAAAAATTTAGCCGAACAAAATTGTCTGTTTGTCATGATGAATGACATCTAAAGCATTACACAACAGAGAGAATAGATGAGCGGTCAGCCCTGGTTAAATGGGGGCCAACCAGGCTTAGACCATTGATGATTATCAGAGCCATGATTGTAAATTAGCATAATTATATGTTGTAAAGGAACTGTTCTAATGTCCTTGGATAGGTAAAACACTGATATAAAATATGTTTTAAAAGAAGCCTCTGTAATTAGCCAGAGGGATTTAACGAAGAACTACAGTTACTTTTATGCTTACCTTTGATTGTGATTGGTCACTAGTCAGACACAGTGGTTTTCAAGGGAAACATGATTGGTCACTAGTCAGACACAGTGGTTTTCAAGGGAAACATGATTGGTCACTAGTCAGACACAGTGGTTTTCAAGGGAAACATGATTGGTCACTAGTCAGACACAGTGGTTTTCAAGGGAAACATGATTGGTCACTAGTCAGACACAGTGGTTTTCAAGGGAAACATGATTGGTCACTAGTCAGACACAGTGGTTTTCAAGGGAAACATGATTGGTCACTAGTCAGACACAGTGGTTTTCAAGGGAAACATGATTGGTCACTAGTCAGACACAGTGGTTTTCAAGGGAAACATGATTGGTCACTAGTCACACACAGTGGTTTTCAAGGGAAACATGATTGGTCACTAGTCACACACAGTGGTTTTCAAGGGAAACATGATTGGTCACTAGTCACACACAGTGGTTTTCAAGGGAAACATGATTGGTCACTAGTCACACACAGTGGTTTTCAAGGGAAACATGATTGGTCACTAGTCAGACACAGTGGTTTTCAAGGGAAACATGATTGGTCACTAGTCAGACACAGTGGTTTTCAAGGGAAACATGATTGGTCACTAGTCAGACACAGTGGTTTTCAAGGGAAACATGATTGGTCACTAGTCAGACACAGTGGTTTTCAAGGGAAACATGATTGGTCACTAGTCAGACACAGTGGTTTTCAAGGGAAACATGATTGGTCACTAGTCAGACACAGTGGTTTTCAAGGGAAACATGATTGGTCACTAGTCAGACACAGTGGTTTTCAAGGGAAACATGATTGGTCACTAGTCAGACACAGTGGTTTTCAAGGGAAACATGATTGGTCACTAGTCAGACACAGTGGTTTTCAAGGGAAACCACTGAGCTTGGAAACTGCTACTTATTTATGTGCAATAGGTCGTAAGTTTTGGTACACATGGTACAAGTATAGCGTTTAGCAAAATCCTCAGAGACATAAGGCAAGTACACACCAGTTATCGACATTATGAATATGTGTTTTCCACATATGTATCTCCTAAATTGTTCCTTTTTTCTAACACTTATTAGAACATTTAAACTTATATTTAGCTGCATTTGAAATACCATAAAAAATATAAATACACATTTAAACATATTCAGTCACGTCTTTGATATCTTGCATTTAAATTTCTCTAGTAATTCTACTGCCTCACATTTTATAGTATGAGGATGTCTTTTGTATGCTATATTAAAATGGTTTGTTCCACATCATTGCTCTCAGACACCTGTGCCAGGACATTGCTCTCAGACATAGACCTCAATCCCAGGACATTGCTCTCAGACATAGACACCTGTGCCAGTACAATGCTCTCAGACATAGACCTCAATGCCAGTACATTGCTCTCAGACATAGACACCTGTGCCAGTACATTGCTCTCAGAGATAGACCTCAATGCCAGGACATTGCTCTCAGACACCTGTGCCAATACATTGCTCTCAGAGATAGACCTCAATGCCAGTACATTGCTCTCAGACATAGACACCTGTGCCAGTACATTGCACTCAGACATAAACACCTGTGCCAGGACATTGCTCTCAGACATAGACACCTGTGCCAGTATATTGCTCTCAGACATAGACACCTGTGCCTGGACATTGCTCTCAGACATAGACACCTGTGCCAGGACATTACTCTCAGACATAGACACCTATCACTCACAGGTATGTAAAAGAGCACTTGGTAACCATTAAAAACATACTTTCATAATCAGATACTGAGTCTATATCCAAAGGAGAAAAGTACTAAGGATGTAAAATATGTCTTTAAGGCATTACTGTCAATTATCTTAAAAGTGACGGACAAACTGCTGACAAAGTGGTATCTGAACTTTGGCAATATTTTCTCTGGCAGACAACAGGGTTCCTTGTCAAGACAGCAACATTGCTGTTGTTTATATCTGAGAGCTTGGTGGGAAAGGATGGATTAATCATATTGATCTCTCTGGTTAATAGGCTCTTTCATAACTGAACTTAATTTAGTATTAGAGATAAACATGGTGATTAAATATTATAGAAGTTTAATTTACTTAGAAATTATGTTTGAAGGAGATAGGCGTTGCATGATTTTCTGCCCTTGTGAATAAATGCTGTCTAAATCCTGCCCCTAGAGCAGGGAGTTAAATGCCGCCCTAGAGAAGGGAGGCAAATCCCGCCCCTAAAGCAGGGAGGTAAATCCCACCTCTAGACCAGGGAGGAAAATGCCGCCCCTAGAGCAGGGAGGTAAATGCTGCCACTAGGGCAGGGAGGTAAATGAAGGTAAATGCCGCCCCTAGAGCAGGGAGGTAAATGCCGCCCCTAGAGCAGGGAGGTGTGCCAAAATTACTGGTCAGGTATGTTCTAGGGCATTAATTATATCTTGAGGTGAAAATCCAGCTAATCCTATTTCCCAGGTGGCAGTCTCACTATCTGTCAAAATCTTCAGGAAATAAATCAATGTTTGAAGCCTGCTGCTTCAGAATGGGGGAAAATCATTGATAATAACATTACCTTGAGATCCTGAACTGTACGACTGACAGAGGTAATCTCGCAGTGGCACTGCTGGGTGTTGTCGGCTAGTTGCTGTTGCAGAGTCTGATCCCCGTACTGTATCTTGGACAGCTCCTCCATGGCACGTGTGAACCCCGTCTTCATCTCAACTACCATCTGCTGAACCTTCAAACAGGCAGAAACATTGTTTATGTGCTCATCTATTTCATACTATAACATTCCATATTTCATATATTTCTGACATGTCAAACTTTTCATAGTGATGAGCAGTAGAACATTTCCTTAAGACATAAGGAAATGGCTATCTGAAAGCTTTTCCTTATGAAAGCAGGGTTAAGCAAAAGTTTGTACAACTAAATAAAGAAACTGCTGACAGCATCTATAGAATTGTTGGAAATCTCTCCTCCATACATAGGGATCCCTGATAAAACAGCTCCATTGTTCTCAAACCTATAGAAATGACAGACCACCATGAAATTGTGCTTCAATTTGAGCATCTGCTAAAAGAAATGTCAGATGTACTACTTGACAAAATAGAAACGAATAACAAGCAGAACTAACATTGTATCACACTGTTAGTTTTGTGCTAACAGCATTGTTGAATGTAAGACACCAGGCCGGCAGCCAAAACAAGAAGAAAGAATGATTACTGTCACAAAATAATATGTTGTAGGCCACTGTACAAGCTGAGCCAACATGGAGAATATACTGCAGAATCTTAGCAATTGTGAGACTTTCTAAAGGTTTGCATCTCCGGAAGTGTATTTTCTTAATTTCTACTGTATAATGAGGACCTAGTTCTTGAATAGCTCAAATGTTTAAATGCCATAATTTTTATTTCTGTTCAAAAGCTTTTTATGATAAACACTTTGTATGATAAGAATCAGATTATTCGTTTCATAGACCTGTTAATCGTTTTACACTGAAATATCTTAAGCAATTTAAATTAAAGTAAAACTTATTCAAAGCTCGATATCTGACAAGGTTTTGATGGCAAATGAACCTTACAAGCTTTGTTTAAAATCCTTGAATAATCAGACATTTAAAATCTCTATATGGCATACAATGCCACGCGATCATCAGATCAAATGTCAAATACCTGCCTTGTTAATAATAAGATATTAAACTGGCCTTTGTAATTATAGTAATCATTGATCTTAATTCATACTTGTAATGTCAACACTTCATATTTGTACACCCCTTTGTTTAGATTGAAATGTTTGAAATTACTGAAAATAATATAATCAATCCTTTAAATGTTTGTTATGTTTGTTAAACCACAGGACAGGAAGAGTATTCAAAGAACCAAGTTCCATCCTTAGACAGGAATATAACAACGTCAATTCAAACATTAACACTGTTTGACTCAGTCAACAAAGTAGAAGTCTCAGCACGAAATGAGGATTCCAATACATGTCCGTTTTTTATCAATCTAAAGTTATTGGCATTGCTGCACAAATGTCACACGTCTACTAAGTTTCACCACACATACTGGGTACTTATCTTTTCTTAAACACTTTTTTTTATTTATTTGGGTGTACCCCCCCATGAAGTTACTAGCCGTGCAAGGAATTCAAAGAGATATGGTATTAAAAATGCAACATTCAAATAAGATGAAAAGCCAAAGTCCTTATATAAAATCTACTAAATATAATGAATTCCTGGTTAATAATTCTAGTTTCATCATGATAATGAGTTTTATAAGAAGAGAATGGCAAACAAAAGCATCATAGTTTTGAACAGACCTCTATCTGATAAACTCTTTTTCTTTAAATTTGCATTATTTGTGTATGAGTTTGCACCCAAATCCATTACTCTTATCATAAAATCTGCATTTTTTGAAAACAAATTTATCATCAACAACATAAGAAGTTTGCCAAATATCCAGGTGTTATGTTGAAGAAGGCTAAGAAATAACATTTTGCTGAAAGTAGCCCTGACAGCAGCTATCAATTTCCCACAATGCATCTATAGATTTCCTGATCTATAGATTTCACACAATAACTCTAGATTCATCCCACAATGCCTACCACCACTCACCTGATCAGAAACACAGACAACTCGAGACATTCCTCATAACAAATCTAACATAATTTTTTTTTTATAGAAGCTCATTATTTATAACAGTGAGTTCCTCATCTTTTATGAGTTTTTATTCTCTTATCATTGTAATTGTTGTACATTCAGTCCTATCCTTATATTACACAAAGAACATATCAGAATTTATACTTAAACTCCGTTTACATCTTGCGTGGTACCTAAACTTTGTGCATTATTCTTCATTAGGTACCTACATTTCTTTTATCCATTATAGGCTTTCATTAAAAAACCATTGTAAGGTTTGTTCCAGGAATGTTCCCAGTTCTTTACAGCTTTAGTATACAGCTTATGGTATGTGGCGTCCTGCTGGTTTTCTTTGAAAACAAAATTTATTCTTTCAGTATGAAGTGTTCAATTGTTTGTAAATATTTGCCAAGAAAATTATTGAACATCTCTTGATACTGTTTTAATCCTTGTTAATATATTAAAGTACATCATTTTTTTCACAACTCTTTAACTTGACTTTTGTATACTATTTTCATAAAAAATGTCAATACAGGATAATTAAGGCTTAAAACAAAACAAAGGGGTGGCGAAAAGAAAAACAATGGTCTCCATTTACAGACAATAGCAGGAATGGAATCTTGTACGATCTGGCATATTTTCAACTCAGAGTGTTCAAACTTTCCTTAGCGCCCCGGACTTACCTTTTCACAAAAGAAGTCATCTGATTGCTCTGTTATCAAAATACTTTCTTTGTAAGGCTAATCTGTAGTGTTTACTGAGTTTGTTTGTTTTTGTGAATATTGTTTGAAACCAAACACTACAGAAGGCCCAGTGGTTCAAGTGACAAGCCCGAACCATGAAACAGATAGGCAAAAATAAAAATAATAAAAAAATAAAATAAAAAAATATATATAATAATATTAAATAACTAAGGTAGAAGATAGGTCTGGATTTTTTTATTTCTTTTTTTATGTAAATTTGTGTCTGAATACAATTGTATTATGATTGTCACGTTTGAAACTGGTTCTATTGGATCTGGATTACATTAACTGGAATGCTCTTAACAAACGATACATGTAGGCAAAAAACTTAAGGAAGGTGTAAACAAAAGAAGAAAAAAAGAGAGAAAAAAACAGTTTGATGGCAACATATTTTATTAGGTCAGGCTGAAATTAGTAGGGTAGGTTTGAAAACAAGAAACAAATTGTTAAGCCTTATGGTTTTCCTGTACCTAGGCACAAATATTACCTTTCAAATTAAAGGTTCCAATATGCTAGATTGATTTCAATTAAATAGAATTAGAAGATTAATAGAATTATAACAACTTGATTCGGATTTCACATACCACTGACATATATTGCTACGATTTATGAAGCAAAGGGTATTTGTTTAAGTTACAATGACTTAACTAAAATAATAAATACAATAAATTAATCTTGAATGTGCTACAAACAAAATATTTGCACTTATTTATATTACTAACAAATTTGTGGTACCAACAAAGCCTGGCACAAGGCTTAAAGCTTTAATCTTAATATGTTAATACATCATTTACAACCAAATATGAAATAAAAAAGGGTATTTTTTCCCTTATCTACTAGGCAATAGAATAATTCCATATTGTGTGTCCCAGAAAGGTTCATTGTGCTCTTAATGTTTGGTTTATACAACTTTATTGTAGTGTCATTAAAACCGTTTCCTGAATAGAATCAGGACTGAGTTTCTTGAAGATTGAATCAAACTCAATCTGAGTATTTCTAAGACCAGTGATAATATTATCATCTTGGGTTAAAACTAGGTCCAACCAGTGGAAATATAGTTCAGCTTCCCCTGTAAACATACATTTTGCAGCTAAATTGTTTTTGTCAAATTGAAAATAAGGTCACTAGGTCAAATATTAAGGCAAACGTTTCTTTTTCCATTTGTAAGTTCAACACAGAAAATTTTGTCTTAATATTTGACCTAGTGACCTGATTTTTAAACTGAGATGACCCCTTTTCACACTGGTCTTGAATATCATGTTGACAAACATTTTGACCACATTTCATGAAGATTGGATAAACACTGTTAAATCTCTGAGCATTTTTTTTTCTTGATTTGACCTAGTGACCTAGTTTTTGACCCAAGATTACCCATTTTCAAACTGGTCTTAATTATCATGCTGAGAAATATTCTGACTGAGTTTCATGAAAATTGGATCAACTCGGTCAAATTTATAAAATTAATAAGAATAAGTTTTAGGACAATTTTACTTAAACGATATTTTACCTAATGACCTATTATTTGACTAAAGATGATCCATAATCACAATGGTCTTTAATACGACGCTGACCAAATATTCTGACCAAGTGTAATAAAGATCAGATGAAACTGTTGCCTTTATGGGACAGGAAACGACAACTTTAAGACAAAATTGTTAGTGACACCTGAACACTAGCCTATCGCCCACATGTCTAATTTTCGCAATTCTATACTATAACAGATATGAAAAATATGGCTTCAGAGCACATTGTCTGAAATGCTGTGGTGGCGGTGCCTGCCCTGCCGTGCCTCTCAGAGCTACAGTAGTGAGTCAGTAAACAACGAAGGTAGAACATGTATTGTCAAGGTGGTACGTACCAGAGCCAGCTGATCTGTCAGGTCTCCTGGTGGATCCATCAGGTCTGTAATAACAAAAACACAAAAGATTTTAAATTGTACAACATCTATGCATATTTCATTAATAGATACTTATTTCTTTCTGGCTTAAGTTTAATACTGTAGTTCTTTATGATGTAATGAGTCAAGAATTTTGATAACTAAAGCAGACTGCAGTTGATACATGATGTTCCCAGTTTAGCATCTAAAACATTGACATTATTTTGCACTTCTAATTTAATATCAAACAAATGAAAAATATTTTCATTTATGGCAACAAATGTTTCATGTGATGAAAAAAATCTTACGCAAGTTTCATTTAATACAAAATTTTATAAAAATCATTAAGGGAGCCTAAGGCTGGTTTCTTAAGTTTTCTTTAACTTGTTTCATAAATCAAATGGCAACTCATGTAAGATCCCATATATTGTGTTTGTTTGGGCCATTTTGAACCACATGGGCTTCTTTTAGAATGGAGTTTATATAAACGAAACATAAATAATTATGTATACAAGAACTCTATTTCTTTGGTCAACATTTTTGCTACTTCTGTACAATTCATTCTTCTTTGAGCTCAAACAACTGAAAATATGTAAGACAGACTTTAGTACCTGTTTATATTTGCAGAATATGAACATTAAAGTGTATAAAATGAAGCAAAGTAAATAGACACACAAGTGTGAAACATTAAGGAATGTTTTTAATAATAATTTATTATAAAAATATACAAATATAAGGTCTCACCTGAAAAGAGGTGTCAGCTAGATTTTAAAGAATTTCAGACATTGACATTTAAATGAAAAAATATATTCCATTTCATGTGCAAATGACATTCCCTCACCACAAAACCCTATATTGCAGCTTGAATGCAAAATAACCCGGACATTACATCAAGATCAATACATTTAAATACCTATATAAACTATAAATGTATTTAAATTTTATCAATGTATCAACGACATGAATGACATGAATTTCGAATGATTGATAAATCACTTCAATTACTGAGGAGATGATCATATTACGTCTAAGGAGACACTACATTCCCCATTATGCCTTTAAACAAATATTCCCATCAAAGAGAAAATCGAAACAACAAGCTTTATCATCTTACGACACGCTGGTCATGATTGGGACATGTTGTTCAGTTGATTGACAAATATTGGCCATTAAACTTACATGTAATCTGTCAGAACACTTTCTTTTTTTTTATTAATTGTTTTATATTAATTGTTTTATATTGAAGAGAAACTGTTACATCAAGTTACACAAATGTTACATTTTATAATATAAACATGAGAAATGCAATGTACATAGACAAAAATATATGGAAATACATGTACACATGGAATGAAAATTTGCTCTAAAATAGCAAAGCTGGCACTTCACTATCTCTGCGGGCTTTAACAATCAAACAAAACCTCTTCAAAGGAGATATTTTCACTTATAAAAATATCTATATATCACTTAATACAAGATTGTTGACAGAAGTACTCTTTCCTCAATGGCATAAAAAGGGTTCTTATAGATGCGTTTTGTCTATAACATTCTTTTGAGCTATGGTTCTACAAAGTTCTTGTGGTCAGACATTAAGAAAATAGCAATTCAAAAGTGTTTACAATAACAGGATCTTCCTACTTGTGTTTGTCAGGGAAGCTGGGTGAAAGCAGTCAGTTTAATTCACAGGGGGTCAATAGCCACTGATTGACATGGTCTTGGGGAACAATCTGGGATAAGATCTGGAATAACAGGACAATCTTGATGTATTGCAAATTAAGCAGGGTTTTAAGTCTGTTTGAAATGACCAGCGCCTATTGATTTACTTTCATGTTGTTGCTTTCTTCTCTGTGAAATATAATACACAGTTCTTGATTTGAGATAGGAATTGCAGGTTTTTGTATGATGAATAATTTTCAGAAAAAAGGCAACATTTAATACGAGCCACATCACACAAAGAGCAACTTGCATATATTTCCTCCAAAATCCTCATATAAACCCATTTAATAAATTATCACTGATTAGCTCAGTTTTTTTTCCGGCAATTTACTGCAAATTATGAATCATACATCATTTCCATCCTTGAAAGTGAGGCAGGCTAAGAACTTTTTTCCAGACAATTTTATGATAGTATAAAATAAGCCTCACTTAATTATAGGTACAAGTTCAGGTATATAAATGGACCAAAGAGGACTTGAATAATTTCCAGACATAATCTCTATGCTACAGATATTGAGATAGACAGCCTGTTTATCTAGACAATGATGCTGAACCCAGATTATTTATCTCTGACATCAAAATATCATTTGTTCATTCAAGCATTGTATTCGACTAAGCTCCTGCTTCTCAAGGAAAACAGTGCAGCGCCATTGATCTGTTCATGTTCATGAGATTGAATGCAATGAGATTGCAATACAATTACATGTATTGTGCATTGCTTCCATATGAATTTACTGAAATCCAACATAATACTGAATAACATATTACGCCCTTTCTTACAGTAAGATTTCCAATTAGTTTTAAGCACGCTGGAGGAATTCAATTAAAGTCAAACAAAAATAAAATAATTGAACGTTCAAAATTTAAAGAATAAATGGAAAGAAAACATTTTGTTCCAATTGTAATAATAATACCTGGTTCCATAGCATCTTAAGATTAAATAGACTTATTGTCTGAAGTAAAATGATTTGCCATTGTGCATTAATTTTATTGTTACAGTATGTATATATAGTGACTAGGACAACGATAAAGTAACCTTTTTTACCCACTTCATTATACACATGGAGGATTTTTTTAACAAGTTATTACAAATAAGTGATTGCTAAATCAGTGTATGTTAAAATACAACATAATTAATATTGAAATGAAAATTAAAATCAAATTTCAAGTTATTAAAACCTAAGCATTTTACCTGTGCTTTTTAGAGAACAGAAGCTGGTATCGAAGTCAAAGTTATCGAGGGCAGAGCAGACGGAGGCAGTATCCATGGTGACAGAGGGAGTTCCGGGTGGGGTGTCGGCAACCCTGGGTTCTCCAGGGGTGTGGGCTGTCTCTAACTCCTCATGGGCGGCATTCAGCTTATCTAGCTTCTGAAATAATTCCACAAGGTTTATCCCCACACAATCACTGGCCGCTCTTGTATCACTTAATTCAAAACCATTCACACAAGTTCCATTTTCAGCACCATTCGATGCATTGATTTCTTCAGTTGAACAGAATCCAGATAAAAATATCTCAGTTTTGTTAAGTCTGCTGCTAGAACTGGCATCAAAATCTTCCACATTAATTTGCACTACAGATTGGTTGGCACTGTGTTCACGATTTTTCACCTCAATTCCTCTTCCTGTGGACGTGGGTGTGGCACTGGACTTTGTGGAGCCACCTGACCCCTCTGGACCTGGGTCCCTGATGTCAGGGTTGTCTTCTGGTGTTGGTGTTGAGTCCCTATCAGCCTGCCTTCGCTCCCTACAACTCTGACATGGCTTCACCAGTCTGCAAATACACCAAACATCACAAGAATCGTTCTTAATCAAAGACCTACATGTATCTACATATAATCCAGGAACCTTTTCTAGTCCCCCATTACCCTGCCCCCTGCACCCCGGGGCACTGTCATTGGCACTAAATGCGTTCCTTTCATCTTCTGAACCAGACTTCAATTTCCCTCCTATATTCACTAAATTACAATATTTGGATCCTCTAGCAGGGTTGCCTTTACTGCTGGGAGGTTTATGGCTCCCTAGGAAAGTCTTTCCCATGATTTTCCAGTTAATGAATTCCTCTAGAAGCTAATACATTTACTACTGGCATCTGACTCACTAAAGATATCACAATAATCCAAATAATTGTCCATCAGCATTAACTGTTGCGGGCAGTTGAGCACAATGCATTGAGATACATTGATACACTCAGGCTCTAGTCGGCAAGTGAGTTCCCAGGCTTTATGACTGGCAGGATTTTATAGTTACAATAACACTTTCCCCCTGATTTCCACCACTTATCTCACATATATACATTCAGAATCTGAGCAATTTTGCCATTATAACCACAGAACTGTGTTATAAATAACTGTTGTCTGGCAAACGGCAATGGGAGAAACATTTTCTGATGCTCTTAATATCTCAGTTATCAAACAGCTGCCACTTTTCAAAGAAGTCTTAATGGGTGTGCAGCAAACATATAAAAAGCATGGGAAGATTACTTTGTAAAATAGATATTTCATACAATAGAGAATCTATAAGCAGAGATAGTTTAATCCTTATTTTGTCCATGAAACATACAATTATCACAGTCTCAGTCCAATTATCTACAACCTTCAGTTAAGGACAGAGTACTTGAAGCACATGTAATCCACAGTTCACAATTTACATTGCCAATTAGTTGAGAAGACTCTCTATAAGAACGTTCATTGTATTTTCCTATTTCAGAGGTATAAACAAACGGGAGGCTGAGCTATGTAAGATACAACATATGTTTGGTTCATCATCATCACTCAGCCTCATTACCATTGCTCAATACTTTGTTTCCCAGGTACGCCTAAATATATCAAACATGCCAGAACTCAGTTGCACCACATATCCCATAATGCCCTGTGCAAAATGCTGCACGTGTAATCACACGTTGTAAAACAGTAAAACACATGTTTAACAGATTGTAAACATAATCCTCCACAGACTTTATAAGTTCCTAACATATATTTCACAAAATACATTAACATATTATGAAGTTCAAAGAAATATTCCATTAAGTGACTGGACTGGTAAAGATTTGGAATACACTGACTTACTCTTTGGTTGAAAAAATGTGCTTTGTTGTCTTAAAGCTATATTAACCTCATGAATATCAACTCAATGTCAAAACAACAACTCTATATAGAAATATGAACAATAAAAATAATCATGTGGATACTTACCAAGGTTACAGATGGAAGCTATCCGTAGGGTCGGTGGTTCAGTGCACACTGGCTCACCTAAAACATTTCAATTTTGAATTATGATGAACATATAAAATGCATACTTAACATTATTTCTTGCTCAAATACAAACATGACATGAAACACTTAACAATAAATCATCGATACCTCACTTGCACTTCAATTTATTTGATTGTGAACTTTGCATAATATTTTTCGAGCAAAAAACAATACAATACAATGAACAAACATTCGATTTTTGCATAAATAACAACGTGACAATGACATCAAAAACAGAGAAAGATCATAAATGTATTGGCTATGAGTGAACAGTGTGAACCTTAGATACTTTATTTGCCTATGTACAGTAGGTGCCTCTTGAAATAATGATCATGATGACTCTGTCCATGATCAACAGTCAACACTCAAATTGATCAGGGGGAAGGTAATGTTTACATGAACTTAGTTCCATAAATCAACCAGTATAACATAATGGGTAATAATGTTAAAACAGCACGGCAAGATGAAATATTTCGTCATATACCTGAGACAAACAACCTTAGACATTAACAGCCTTAGACAAATGACATTATAAATTAACAGCATTAGACAAACAACGTAAGACATCAACAGCCTTAGACAGACAACTTAGACAAACAATCTAAGACATCAACCTAAGACAAACAACCTAAGACATGAATGGTAGAAATACAATCTTATACATTAACCATAGAAATCAACCTTAGACAAACAACCTAAGATAAACAACCTTAGAAAGAACAACCTTAGACAAACAATAATAGACAAACAAACTTTGACAAAAAACCTTAGAAAATTACAAACCATCATAGACACACAAACTTAGACAAACAGTCTTAGACAAACAACCATAAACATCATAGACACACAAACTTAGACAAACAGTCTTAGACAAACAATGATAGACAAACAAAGTTAGACCAACAACCTTAGACAAGCAACCAATGGACAAACAACCTAAGTCAAACAGCCTTCGACAAACAACTTTATCCACTTAATAAGTCATGGCTACAGACCATTTTTGTGCTGATTTATTCCTTGACCTTAATAAAATACAAATCATATCCAGAATATTACATTTTATGATGGTCTCGCACACATTGAGAATGATACCATTAATGAAACACAAAGATAATAAATATGGTTAAAAAGCGAAAGAAACTGCAATTTTTGCCAAAATATTGTTCTTTAATCTATCAATCAATAGCGCTCACAAATCATTATGTACATAATTATGATTATTCATCGCAAAAATATCTGATACAACTTTATTGAGCAGAAACAGAACACCCTGGGAAATGTTCATTGTATTGATCTTTACAAATTAAATGAAAGTTTGGGCTTATACCTATATAAAGTTATCTATTTTGTGTGCAATTATCTATCTGTATGTTTACATGTTCTAAAGAGAGGAATTAATATCAACAAGCCATCAGAAATATAAACCACTTTAAGTACGTGTATTTTCAGTTTACATGTGTTGAAGATGAAAGTAAGAAATTAGGCATTTAACAAATGGTAAACAAAAACCTATCTATGACTTGCATTTAACATTTGGAAAACTGGAAAAATACCTATTCAAAGGCCACTACAAAGGCACTGAAAGAATGTTTATGCTGTCAGAGTAACATTGCATCTTCAAATGACACCATTGAATCCTGAAAACCCCAGCATGTTTTGTCACGGTAGCATTCAAATCACATAAGGAAAGTGTCCAAAGTATGCAAATGATCAGTGGGTCAATAAACTTATATGATTTTTTTTCTATTGATCAAGTTTCAATATCACCATTCTATGGCTATTTTATAACTCATTCACAGATTTGTAAGCAAACCCTGTGTGTGATGTATGGGATTTTGGGAAATGTCACTGCTGGTTATGAAGAAGATATACATAACTTACATAAAATCTGACACTTTGGTGCCAAGTTACCTGATAATATATACACTCACAATTAAACAAGTTTGAGCTTTAGTACATTGAATATACTTAATAATTATCTGTCCCATCACAATATCACACGAAAAAACAACATTTTAGAAGACTCACAGAAAACTCCATTTTGAATCTACATTGTATATATTATGTTTAGCCACAAAGGAAATTTTGCAAACTAGAAAAAATACCCTGTTAATTACACAAAAATACTTAATAGATGTTATACAGGCAATGCCCCGAGTACAAAACAGTCATGCAATGGCATCAAAGTTCCCAAATGAAATGTAACATTGCAATACCAGAGACGAAATGTATAAATAAGTAAGTTTCACAGCCGCCCCTGGGATAATTGTGCAATTTGTTTGAATGGTTTAACATGCCTGTTTCCATCAGTTTTACATAACAAGTTCACCGTGACATTTAAGGAGGTATGTGTCTGATGCTGCAGCTATGAGAATCATCATAGTGAATGATGGCAAATCATATGATTACTCTGTTTAATACTTGACAATTGCCTGTTTTTTACTGTTTTACAGAAAATAATTATATAACAGGTTTGAATGCCGACAAAATGCATTCTGTAGATGCATGCAAACTTTCAGTTTATATCATTTTATTAAACTTTTCCCATTCCCAAGAACTGACTCATTTTAAGAACTGGCACTCATGACCTTCCTTATATACTCAGTTGTGATTCATACTTTGATTTCAATTTGTAATGAAAATCATTTCATGGCACAAATCCCAGTCATAAAAGAGAACAGATATTGGTAGAATAAGCTCAGAATAAAGTGTTCTTTTGTATTTACTCACTCCGCACAAATTAATAATAAATCTTCACCAGCAAAACAATTATTTTTAAAACTAAACATACACAAGATATCCTACAATCAAGCTTATTGAAAATATTAAACTTTCGTAAATCTCAATCATAATCAATAACTTTATTAACACTGTGCTCATAACGAATATTTATACCAGAATGTCAAACTGAAGGCTTATATCCAGTTATTTTTCATAGAAGAAGGCACAAAACATGTTTTCCAATTAGCCTGGTATATCTAACACTTCAACATTCGAGTCATATCAAAATGCTGATAAAGTTCCACTCTGTTGTACCAAGTAACCCAACATATCCTTTGACATTGCGACATACATGCAGATAGAACAACTTAGCTGCGTCACTATCCTTAATCCCAATTTAAATAACTCTGATCCATAACCTAATATGTAAGTTTAATCCACTAAAATACCAATGATCAAGCTTGATATGAAATATTCAATCAAAATGTTATTCCTCCATATTTTATTGACTTTTACGGCATCAAAGAGTAAAGAAATACAAGAGTCTAAGTATATGGCGGATTACTGTTGAACAATAGATTTAATGAACCAATCTAGACTTGTATTATGGAACGCTTTGAGCCTATTATGGCTGATAAAAAAGCAAGCATTATCTACAAAAGCCCAAACAAGTTAACTTAAGTGATATTCCCAAAGAAACACTTTCAACATGTTTAATAACGTGTCTTTGTTTTTTTTATCATGCATGTCAAGACAGTGCTGTAATACATGTAATTATCTCCTTACAATAAACATGCAAAACATTGAATACAATAGCTGAAACAACCTGCAAGAATAATCAGGCTTAAAATCTTCATGTAACTTAGGTATAATTATTGAAATAAAATAGTTATATTCATCAAATCAACATTTCATAAACATCACTACATGTTTTAACTCCTGTATTATAGAATCAACTCACTAAAAACATCAAATTGATACCTTGTGTCTTATTTCTGACAAAGGCCAGCATGCTGTGCTATTTATATATAATTTCTGTTTCACAGCCATTTGGTAGACATACCAATAACTTTATATATCTGGCATGTATCATTGCAATGCAACCAGCTGTCACATTTATGTGGGCTAAAAACAGTTTACGGCAACATCAAGCGATTATCTTTTATAGGTACCGACATGAGTCATTCCGTGCTTTCTGCAAAGTGCAACCTTACAGTTATAACCAATTTTACTACATGCATATATATTTATGTACAAATGGTGTTTCAACCGCAATTTTGCTGAGAAAAAACAGACTAGTAAAATTAAGCTGTTATGACACAGAAGTTTTTGATGTACCAGTTTTCAAGGGCCCTCTAATAAATTTTATCTTATCATTAAGCGTACAACAAAATAAGCTTTAATCTGAAAATTTAATTAAACCTCGTGTTACCCTTCCATCAAACATACTTGTTTTTAAATATAACATGTTGAAAACATGAATAAAAAGTTTTAATATTGATCATACTTGTTGCTGTCTTCAGAAAATTGCTTATGGTAACATGTCAACCTATAAACCCCTATCATATAGAATTGGTGAATAAAGAGTCTGACTTGGTCCACTGTATTTTATTCATTTATATCAATAAATAAGTACACAAAGTTGTGCAATATATACAAAACTACGTATTTACTTGAACCACATGGCAATGTACATGTATAAACACTACACTAAAACAATAATATAATATCACTAACATGGAATGGAAAACAACAAAATAAATCAAATCTTTGTTTCTTATCACAGCTGTAGGCAGTAGATTATACAAGTCCTTGTCAAATATTAAACCTTAAATGTCAATAAAGATTCCCTTAGAAAATAGCATTATTTTTTTAATACCGGTACACAATCAGCAGTGTTTAAGTAATACTGTAAGTATAAGCCAACTTACTTTATGTCAATTGGTTCGTTATTTACAGGTAAGCACCATAAAAATATGAATGGAATAATGCAATTTAAAACTCCAATTTTTGGGTGAATTCTAATTTGAAAAATTACTTTATATATCATTCAATGTTTTTCTTTTTCTTATACATAATATCAAACTTCATATTTTAACATTAATGTATTTGAAAAAGTGTGATATGATCTAGGCAGAAGGAGTTCTTTCTCATGATCAATCTTACATTCAGGCATTGCATGTTTATAATTGTATATAAGTATTTACTAGACTTGCATAAACAAGACACCCTCCAGGTGATGTCACCACTCGTTGATTGTCCTTTCAGGTTCAACAAAAATCCTACCTTTGACAAATGTTTAAGCCAGAGTTATGGGACTTGCTACAGTAAGTAAATCATTTATCAATGTAAATTATGCATTAAGCATAAACATATGAAACAATTTAAACCTGGCATATTTATAAGTTGCCTGTATATCAAGATATGTTGAGATAATGTAAATATCAGGTTCCAAGTAAAAGGCAACATAATGTTTTTTTCCATGATACCAATGACTACCAGGCCGCTGCCAAAAACACAAATACTATGAATATGCCAATTCTAGAGCTTTTTTCAATTGAAAACAAGTGCTGCCATAGAACAGTGCGCTCGACTATATCTCGTTTTGTCTTAGAAATGAATACAATAATGATTTAATATGTGTCTGTCAAAAACAAATGATAAATTAAAAAGTAAGAAATGCCGCAATGCAACGAAACCAGGTGATTGACAGAAGAACTTAAGCCTTTGTTGTGAGATTCAGTTTTAACTGGGTTTTTTTTCTACTTCAATTAACAGTGACCGTACCTTGAGCCTAGGGGCCCAAAATGCAACCCCATGGAAGTCCTCCATAAACACTTCTTACATACCAAGTTTGTTCACAATATGTCGACCCTAACTAAAGTTATTCAGTACCAAATGGTTACCTATTTTTAGTAACAGTGTCCTTGACCTTGACCCTAGGGTCCCAAATTCAATCCCATGAAAGTTCTAAGTACACTCTTCCTATATACCAAGTTTGGTTGCAATATATCACCCCTAACTACAGTAATTCAGTACCAACCATTTTTCTATTTTAGTTACAGTGACCTTGACCCTAGGAGCCCCTTATACAAACCCATAAAAGATCTTTATAAACTCTTCCTATATACCAAGTTTGCTCACAATATGTCAACCAAAACAAAAGTTATTAATTTACTTACCATTTATCTATTTTAGCAACAGTGACTTTGAACGTGACCACGGAGCTCTAAACACATTCCCATGAAAGGTCTATATAAACTCTTCCTATATACAAAGTTTGAATGAAATTATGTCAACCCTTATTAAAGTTATTCATTACCAACTACTTTTCTATTTTCAGTAACAGTGACCTTGACCCTAAGGGCCAATTATGCAATCCCATGAAAGGTCTTCATAAACTCTTCTCATACATTTATATACCAAGTCTGGTCACCATTTGTCAAACCTAACTAAAATTGTTTTATACAATAGGTGAGTTTGACACTCATTCGGGCCCGCCCTAACAACAGCGTACACCATTCTAATAACCAGATCTAACTTTGGTGAAAAATATTAGAAATTTGCCTGTCAAAAGCAATAGAAAAGAAGTGTTTGTTTTTTTCAAAAGTCAATCAAGGCCATAATAAAAGGGTTAATATGGAAATATGTAACCTAATTGTGTGATGGTCCTGAAAAACTGTTAAAAAAAGTTTAAAGTGAACTGAATAAAGGGTAATGAAGTTATAACTGAGATTGCCAACTTACCCTAAAATTCTAACCGGATGCCGACACCAACCCATACAGGGGTGAGTAATAAAGCCTCCTTCAACTACAAATAGTCAAGCTAAAAAGACGAGCCAAATGATTATATGCACAAACATCAGCAGATATACACTGTAGGTATAAGCCATATTATGAGTGCAGAAAGAAATATTCATTCTAAGTTCATTCTTCAGCCTAAGAATTTTTTATAACACAATGATTTACCTAAGTGAGGACAAGAACATCAGGCTAGTTTACATGCACAGGCTGACATTATTCAATGACCACAACCCTTCATCATACTGGAAATATAAGAAGGCTTCAAGAACTTGGGAGTGAAGGGAAAGCTCTGCAGTTGCTGATTTACTGGATCACATTCTTATAAACGTTAAAGGACGGACATTTCAACACATTTGTGACATTGTCAGCTAATATGAGTCTTGTGATTTCCAATGTTTGATAAGTATTGTGCCTCATAAGCATCCATTCTTTGTTATGTTGAAATACACTCAAAAAGGGTCACTAATTTACTTTGACTTATCGTGATCAGCTGTTTGTACATCACATAATATCTGATCACTGGATAAATCTTGTTTTCATCGATAACCTGACTGCTGCAATAGGATTCTTTGTCATAATCATTCAATGTCACATTATTTTATTCTAAAAGAAGAATATTTTGAATAAATATGAAAACACCTTTATAAGGTCAAATCTATACATATAAAATGACTGAGCAATTAAAAAGCAATAATACCTGGCTCAAGCAATACTACCACAGTTAACAAATGGTACCAACAACATTGCTTATCAATTCATGCTATAGACATTATACTGACAAAACTGAAATTTCTAAAGGATACTGTCATGTTATGTTAGACTTTGTTCTTTTGTCCAGTATACAAAGCACTTCTAACATGGTACATAATCAAACGGTAAGACATTGATCTCTACTATGGAAGTTAATGAATAAATGTAGCGCCTCCACATTATTGTTTTCTGCTATGGAAGTTAATGCACCAATGGAGTGCATCAACACAGTATAGTTTGATATGTTTGGAACACATATAATCCATCATGTTGCACCACAGTTCATTAAGCCTCGGCAGGCATTTTCTCTTATCTGAGTTCACATTCCTTCCATGATAAGGCTGTCATCGCTTCTGGGCTGAAAATAAAACAATATGCATACAAGCCATTTTATACACGATTTTTTTTAAGATGATTCACACGAAAACCAACTTATATTGATTAAGTTATGATCAATGGAACTCATATCTAGGTTATTTATTTCGTACAAAAAGGTATTTTATGCACTCATACAAAGGAAATATTTAAATTAAAATCGTACAAGGAAAAGACTGACAGGTTTTTAAATATCCACTAACCTTTGTTTCTTAAATCTTAAAGGGAACAGTCCATACATTCAGTACTCACTTTGCTGTAGTATGTTCTGTCTGGCCTTGACAAAGGCCATGATGTCAGCATCTGCCTGAGGATCCCCTGTCAGTCGGAGACCTGATGGACTGGACCTGCAATTCGCAAACAATGTTTGATTATTATAATGATGAAACATGTTATTTAAGAATTAAGAATGATAAACTCTAAATTAAGACATCCAAGTTTTTATCTATGGTAAAGACACTTTTTTACTACAGTTTATAATCAAAACCAGAACATTGTTTTAAACAAAATAATTACATCAACTAAAAGCTGAAATAATCTTAAGCAACAACTTTATCTGATATTTTGTGAAGACCAAAGCGAAGTACCTTGTGCTACTGCTGCTGCCAAGTAACTGTTTTCTTGGCGGGCTCTCCTCATTTATCCGCCCATCAGCACTATTGGAAGCCCGCAGCTGCGTAGCTATACTGCCTGCAACCCCTCCTCTGACACGCCCAAGTCTCCCACCCTGGGGCAAGCCCCCCTGGGAGGTGTCTGAAGGGGCAGGGGAGGGGGTCCGACCTCTGGATATGTTGGCTGGTGGTGTCGCCCATGCGTTCCGCACTGTACCTGTGTTACCACTTCCCACACTGCCCTGGTTCTCTTGCTGCTAAGTAATTAAAGGGAAACTTCATAACACTATGAGCATTCCAAATAATATGTTTTGAATAACAAGGAAGTGCACAGTCAAATTGTTTGCATTGTTAAGCAAATCCGTACCTTTTATTTCACAATATCTATAGTACTGTTTAACTGTGTATGAATATTCTGAATTTCAGTGCTTGTCTGCTGTTGTTTTTTTTTAGTAGAACAAGGGGAATAACTCAACAATTATTAAAGTCCTAGTTATGGGCCTTGCTAGACATGTGCATATTGTAAGTTTTAATATCTTAAAAGGTTTCTGAATCTTGTCAGAGTAAAAGTTTTTCGCAGGATGAAGGAACCAATGCGAACATCAATGCTCACAATACCTCAACTTTTTCTCTTTCAATAAGCTAAAGCTAAAAATAACACATATAACTTCTGCCTTATAAGACAATTCTGATAACAAGAGCTGTCACAGAGACAGCGCGCTTGACTATTCAGCCCCCTTAAAGATAAGAATTGCAAAGTTTTAGTGAAACATGCTGAATCACTGTAAAATAAGCTTAAATGCAAAACCTTATTCAGAATTTCTAAGTCTAATAATAAAGGGGCAAAAATTTGTATTATATGCAAAATAGAGTTATCAGACTTGATTGTTTAAATTTTCAATGCAATACATCAAGTAGTTGCTGAGATATTGACTTAAGTGTGGTTACATGCAAAACCTTAACCAGAATTTCTAAGTCGAATAATTAAGGGCCATCATTTGCAAAACACAGTTATATAACTTGGTTTTTCAAGTAGGTTGGACGGTTGAATACCATTGTATAAAGTCTCATTGCAATATATCAGGTAGTTGCTGAGATATAAACATATGTGTGCTTACATGCAAAACCTTAACCAAAATTTTTAAGTCAAATAATAAAGGGCAATAGTTTGCATTATAGTCAAGATAGAGTTATCTTACTTGATTTATTAAGTAAGTTAGATAGTTGGGAACACATGTCTGTCTAAGTTTTAATCCAATTCATGTTTTATTTGCTGAGATATTGACTTAAATGTAGTAACGTGCAAAACCTTAACCAGAATTTTAAAGTCAAATAATAAAGGCCCATAATTTGCATTATATTTAAATAACAGTTATCTTACTTGATTAATTAAGTAGGTTAGATAGTTGGGAGTACATATATAAAGTTTCAATGCAATACATGATGCACTTGCTGAGATAATGACCTAAAAGTGCTAACATGCAAAACCTTAACCAAGTTGTTTTGCCGACACTTGGGTGAGTAGTATAGCTCTCCTTATTTTTCGAATAGTCGAGCTAAAAATGAAGCCACAAACTGGTCGTTGTAATCCAGCCAAGGTCAAACAATCACTCTATTGAATTATGTGCCATACCTGTGAGAGAGAGACCTGATCTGCCCACCAGAGCTCAAAGTCCTTCATCAGTTTCACCTTGGCCTTCTCCAGCAAGTGCTGTAGGTGTTCTATCTCTGTCTTCAATGTCTTCAGACGGTTAAATGTCTCCTTGTAACTGTCAATGGTCAAAAATAGGTTTGAAGTTGTGTAAATTATCTTTTAGTACAATTCCTGAGTATTTGTTCAAAGTGTTATGATATTCTTCTATGCTTAAAGGTGAAATATCATGTTATTTTCTATGCAAGGACAAATATTTGTTTTTTATTTTCACTGCTCTTATAGAAGTTGGTTGCCATAATTCTATAATAAAAGTAACGTAGCATTCATTATGCCCAGTTGAATTTTTGTATCCATGTTTTTTGTATAAACATGCCAATAACAAGCCTATGACAATACCTCTTGTTTTAAGTCATTAAGCAATAAGCTCCACAATACCTGGCCTTCTCCTCCTCCATCCGGCCCCTCAGCCTCACCTCCTCCTCATCTGGTTCCAGGCTTTGGGACTCACTCAGACCTGCAGGCAACCAAACATACAATTGTTTTGATTCATATTCATGTTATATTCTATAGCATGTGCTTACTAGCAATTATAATCATAAACACACATAAAAAATCATATCAAACATTTTTTAGATTAGTTCTAACGGTAATTTCCTTTGCACACTGTACAAAATTACAAACTTTGCATTCAGTACAAAACTACTAATTTTTCATGCTGTAAAAAAGTATGAAGTTACCACACTGTATAATGAAAACTACAATTTTTACACATTGTACAATACTGCAAAATTCAAGAATATCCTGAAAATCCACAAATGTATTTACCTTGCATTGCAATTGTCATCCTGTGATGTTCTATTTGACTTTTCAAATGATCTGGAATGTAAGAGAGACACAAAAATTGGGTCAAACATTCTGTACATCTCTGAAAATAGATATGCTTCAATTAAAATCCAAGTCGGCAATATTACTGTGTTCACTTTAAAGTCTTAAGTAGTCAGGCTCCAATTTCTCGAAAAGTCGTAACAGGCTTAAGTACCTTGTTTCAATTAGCTCAATTTCATACTTCAATTTCATTTTCAAAACAAAAATAGTATATCCTGACAAACATACATACTATTTCTTTAAGCAGTCTCAAACTCATTAAAGGGAGACTATTTAAGGGAGAATATTTATATATCTTTGTGGAAAGTGGGTTGTCTCAGGACCCCTATTGCACTCAGGATACCCCTTATGCACTCTGGTTACCCCTAATGCACTCTGGTTACCCCTATTGCACTCAGGTTACCCCTAATGCACTCAGGTTACCTCTACCGCACTCAGGTTACCCCTAATGCACTCAGGTTACCCCTAATGCACTCAGGATACCCCTATCGCACTCAGGTTACCCCTAATGCACTCAGGTTACCCCTAATGCACTCTGGTTACCCCTCATGCACTCTGGTTACCCCAATGCACTTAGGTTACCCCTTATGCACTAAGGGAACCCCTAATGCACTCTGGTTACCCCTAATGCACTCTGGTTTCCCCAAATGCACTCAGGTTATCTCTAATGCACTAAGGGAACCCGTAATGCACCCAGGTTACCCCTATCACACTCAGGTTACCCCTAATGCACTCAGGTTATCTCTAATGCACTAAGGGAACCCGTAATGCACTCAGGATACCCCTATCGCACTCAGGTTACCCCTAATGCACTCAGGTTACCCCTAATGCACTCTGGTTACCCCTCATGCACTCTGGTTACCCCAATGCACTTAGGTTACCCCTTATGCACTAAGGGAACCCCTAATGCACTCTGGTTACCCCTAATGCACTCTGGTTTCCCCAAATGCACTCAGGTTATCTCTAATGCACTAAGGGAACCCGTAATGCACCCAGGTTACCCCTATCACACTCAGGTTACCCCTAATGCACTCAGGTTATCTCTAATGCACTAAGGGAACCCGTAATGCACTCAGGATACCCCTATCGCACTCAGGTTACCCCTAATGCACTCAGGTTACCCCTAATGCACTCTGGTTACCCCTCATGCACTCTGGTTACCCCAATGCACTTAGGTTACCCCTTATGCACTAAGGGAACCCCTAATGCACTCTGGTTACCCCTAATGCACTCTGGTTTCCCCAAATGCACTCAGGTTATCTCTAATGCACTAAGGGAACCCCTAATGCACTCTGGTTTCCCCTATTGCACTCAGGTTACCCCTAATGCACTCAGGATACCCCTATTGCACTCTGGTTACCCCTATTGCACTCAGGTTACCCCTAATGCACTCAGGATACCCCTAATGCACTCAGGTTACCCCTAATGCACTCTGGTTACCCCTAATGCACTCTGGTTACCCCTATTGCACCCAGGTTACCCCTAATGCACTCAGGATACCCCTATCGCACTCAGGTTACCCCTAATGCACTCAGGTTACCCCTAATGCACTCTGGTTACCCCTAATGCACTCTGGTTACCCCAATGCACTTAGGTTACCCCTTATGCACTAAGGGAACCCCTAATGCACTCTGGTTACCCCTAATGCACTCTGGTTACCCTTAATGCACTCTGTTTTTTTCAAATGCACTCAGGTTATCTCTAATGCACTAAGGGAACCAAAAATGTACTCAGGTTACCCCAAATTCACTCTGGTTACCCCAAATGCACTCAGGTTACCCCTAATGCACTAAGGGAAACCTAATGCACAAGACTTCACTCTCAAGCAACACCATGCCAATATATCTTTCTTTACAATCATTGTTAAAAAAAGAAAGATTAAATAAAAATCATGTGTATCATTTAAATTATTGTTACAAATGGTTTAGTTCACAATCCTGCTACTTACTGATAGAATGTCTGAGAGTGTTGACTTTCTCTCCGAGTGACTTCGCCTCGGCATAACACTGTTTGAGCACCTGCTTGTTGTGTTCTATCTTCTGATTCTCATGGTAATCCCGCCGGAATAACTCAAATGCTTCCTGACGACCCACTGACATGTCTCCTACTAGAAAAGGCAATATAACAACACTTAGCCTTGCATTTCATTTAAAATGAACTAACAGAAAATTACTAATACTAGTAATACATGTAAAAGATTGATGTCTTCAAATACCTGGTAGTAGTTCCTCCATTATTTGCTACACAATACACACTCACTAAAATATTCTTATAAATTCTATGAAATAAATGTGAGATCATCTCCAATACAACAGTGAGTTTAATGACAAATTTACATTATATTCAATTTATATTCAATTAAAGTGGGATCTTGAAACTTAATCAAAAAGCATTGTTTACGGTCATATAGACTTTGGAAGGTTGACAAATGAAACTGGATATGGCCTTGTTTATTATCTGACAAGAATACTGACTAATATATTTGCCATGATTATTTTTTTTATAATTATTCAAGACCTCAATACATTCAATAAACAATATTTTTTAAAGATTGGTATGTTGTCTTTTTTAATACAAATACTTATATATATAATATAATACAGTCACAATAAACTTATAATTGCAATTTCTTCCCATATGACTATATTTGTAGCATATTTCAAGGAGATGAAGTACATGAAAAATCAAAACAAACAAGTTAAATAAGGCCCCTGATTGTGCTTTAGACCCCCAACCACTTTAGTGAGATTCTGACACCAGCATTACTTAACAATTGCATCCATAAATGTAAGACAGCAGGCCCAAAGAAGACATAAGTGTGAAAGTGATCTAATGGTATAGGTGCCTGCCTCTCTTTTTAAACATTGAGGCTTCCTGCCCCACATTCTCTTTGCCCCTCCATAAGGACATATAGCGATACACTGGTTTCTGCACAGGAAACAGTCTTGAGTGTGATTCATATCTCTTCACAAGCAAGATAAAATATATCTGTAAAAACTTAACAGCACTTACATATTTTTTTTTTGACTTTTGCATCATTTTCCCTTCGCTGTCTCTGTTTTTCTTGATTGATAGGTGCACCTACAGGTGGTCGTCTCCAGTCATCTGAGTTGCCAGTGTTTGCCCGTGACCCGGCTGATACGTGACCATTCACTCGACTTTCACTTGTTGATGTGGAAAAACTGGAAACATAAATGGCCGATTGAAACTTGCATACCTAAGGACAATAAAACAATAATCCGGAATGATGAGAAGTTCCTTAGATTTAAAATAAATATAAGCAAGATATTTTGGATTATATTCTTGTCTAAATCTATTTTCAACTTGTATCTAAAAAACACTGATGGCTAAATCAAGTGTTATAATGCTAACTTTTGTTGGTGATTTTAAAAATCACAAATAAAACTACACAAAAGGAAACTTCACAACCATAAATATGTACTGTGGCCAAAGGCCTTTGCCACCTCTCTCATTTAAATAACCCCTAGAATGTGAAAAAATGTTACCTTTCACTGTACCCCTCACCACGTGCGCTGGAAGGAGGCCGTTGCCCGAGCTTCTCGAGCTGCAGGGAGGCATCCTTTACGCGCTTCTTCTCCTTCTTCAACATGTTTACCAAAATATCTTGGCAGTCATTAAGGAATACCTTTAACTTAAGCACTCATATACCTGAACACTAATTATAACACTGTATTAACACACAGTATCACCATGGAACTTAGTAAATACACAAAATATTCAAAAACACTATGCCACACAATAATGACAATGTGTGAAAAGAAATGCATTTCTATAATGAGCCTTTTTTCTGTTTTCATTGGAGAAATTTGGAAGTTCTTGACATATTACCTTTTTACATATTACCTTAACTTAAAGTCAAGAATTCAATCAGCGGTGATATTGCTACAATTTAACATGATCAAAGATACTGATTTCATTGTCCCGTTGGACCACAAGCTGTTTAAGCCTGTTGTTTTCTGTATCACTGTATGGACCTGTGTCTACAGGAGGCTCAGGGGCTTCCATCGGGGCTGGCGTAGGAGGCTTGTGTGGGGAAGGACTGGGGCGCTCCAACACTCGCTTCTGTGACAGAATATGATTGATCAGTATACCTTAGTATTATTGGGATTCTGAGATCATTTTTAATGATGAGCAGGAAGGGGGCTAAAATGAATATAAGGAACTAAGGATCTTAAATCTCAGTCTTTAATCTGTTGTCTAGTTTCAATTAAGCAATAAACCTCAAAATAATATACCTTAAGTATTCTGAAGCATGTGTGTATTTTCCTCATGTCAGTGCCAACATTTATCATGGCCTCTGGATCAGCATCAGCCAGGTATGCCTTCACAGCATCCTCACACCTACCAACAAACAATGAAACTGAGAACTTTCCAACAAGCAATATGCTCACTAAAATTTCGTTGTGCAATGCAATTTTACAATGAACACAAACTACACTATAACTACCTATCAAGGTCCTCTGGGGACAACTCATCTGTACGCTGTTCCCCAGTTGCCATGGCAAGTTCCTCCCGGAGTTGCTGGATCTCGCGCTTGAGTTTCTGCACAAGAAGTTTGGGGTCCATCTCCTCATTTACCATCACATCATTCTTGATCATGGCCACACGCTGCGCAAAACGGCATGTGGATATTGACTCCTGTAATGTGAACATGTGACTGTAAATAGCTATTGTTGTTTTTTGTAATGCTTCTCAGGACACATCAAGTTTACTATATTTACTTAATAATAAGTTTTTACATTGGGATAATGTTTTGGCATGCACACAAATATTTCACAGCAATCTATTGGATAAAAGATGAAATTCAATGAATTTGAAACTAAATATATCTTAAACAAAACTTTTCCAAATACTTGTGACAATTAAGCTTAAAGAAAGGAATATTAACTGATTTACTAACATCCATGTTCCTCTTGTCTATGGAGCATGTGGCGATCATGGTGGTCATACAGTTTCCCCCGAGACTGTCTCGTAGCACTGAGGTCATCATTGAGTTACGGTATGGGATGTGTGAACGACTCTTGTCTGACAGCGAGATAATCACCTGTAGGGATTATGTATGTGTTAAACATGGTTCATTATGTATTTCCATTAGGGATGCAAACGAATGGCAAAATCGATATTCGAATATTCGGTAATTCTTTCGATCGAATATTCGATAAAAATTGAATCTTTATAAAGTTATAGTTATCTATTAATTTTAGTTATAAACCACGATACCCTTTTCTTTATCTGTCGAATGTTTCCAGTGTTATCATAATACAATACAATACATAGCAGCGTGTCGAATATTATTACATCGACATATGAAATACATATCTAGCACATAACAAGCACATACAATTCAATGAAATCACTCATCAATAAAATCATCACATATGATGGCCTTGTTCTTATTCAGAAATATTATCTTATCAACAATATCACATGACAGTCTGTTTCTAAGTTTGTTAACAATGAGTCCGGCGCAGGAGAAAATTCTTTCTGATGGCACAGACGGCGCAGGTATCCCAAGCAGTTGGCGAGCAACATGTGCAACGCGAGGAAAGCGTCGCTCGTTCTTTTTCCATCATGCAAGTGGAGTGGCCTCCTCGTCGGAGGTTCGTGCCGGTACCGACGCAGCTCGTCGTTAGCCGTCTTGGTCGTCTTTGGAACCATGAAGCTAAGACGGGGTCGTTTGGAGGGTGTTGACGCACTCTCGTCGGGGTTGGCAACCGAAATGGAACATCGTCCAATCTACTCTCGAGCGCGTCTTCCGTGTAGCGCCGCTGTTCCGACAGACAGGAAGTCCAGGTCTTTGTAGCGGGGTCCAATAGAGCGGCAAGGACTAGGGTGGATGTGGCGGTGGCATCGTTCGAAGGTCGGAAGCGGCGACGAAGCTCAGCAGCAATAACACCCTTCACTTCCTTGACGACATGGGAATCAGCCTCGCATGCAAGGAGTGTGTTGTCCAAAAGACTTGTCACGATGAGATAAACTTCACTGCATGACACGTTCTTCTCCGTTGACATACACGAAGTCGTCTCAGTCAAATGACTGAGTACGTCGCTCAGCTCGGAGACGACGGTCCACTCGCCGTCCTTCAACGACAGGTGCTGGTCGGCCTTCCGGGTAACCCGAGTTTCCAGCATGAGGTCGGACAGGACGCGGCGTTGCTCCTTCAGCCGGGCCAGTATAGCATGCGTGATGTTCCATCGGGTTGTAACATCCTGCATCAGCTCGTGTTTGGGCACCTTTAGAGTAGCTTGGCGCTTGCGCATTTCGGCCGTCAATGTAGTCGAGTGTTTGATGTGCCCGACCAGCTTATAACATCTGGAGACGACCCTGTTGACATCCGGGAGAGCAAATGCCGGCTTGATGGCCAGCTGCAGTGTTTGCCCAAAGCACCCAGAACACAAATCATGTTTAAGACCAGAAACGGTAAACTTTTTCATTGATTGCTGTTTACTGCTTTCACTTTGAGAACTCGGATGCTTAGCCTTCACGTGATTCCAGAGATTAGTCGTCGTGCCCATGTACGACAACCTCACACTGCATAGTTTGCACGTGACAGATTTCTTGTCAACAGAGCGGGTGAAAAAAGTCCATACTTCAGATGTGGCTGGCATCTTTTACGTTGTTAAAGAATACAAATCTAATATATAATAATAATAATAATAATAATAATAATAATAATAATAAGTTTAACTTATAATGTTTTGCGAACATATATTCTGAAGGAATGAAGTGGTATCTACTTTCAGCGTATAATATCAATCACCGATTTGAGCAATATTGCTCAGCTTAATTGGCAGGCAAACTGACAAGAGGGTGTGAAGGCCGCTTCCTTAAATTCTTAATTAGCATGGTCATTTAAAAGAACTGAAAATCAATTAAACTTGTTTGATGTCACTTCCTAATAGCCAGTTATTTTACAATTATGGACACTGTTTATAGTACCCTACGATCGATCCCTAATTGACACATGACGCACACTCGATTGTCATCTCGTTAATGCCTCAGGCACAAGATGCGTATTGTTGTAAAAACAAGACAATATAATTTTAAACACAACAACTGCCCTAAAGACTCAAGGTTTATATCATTATTTTTTGAAAAAAATAATCGAATATTCGAATACCGATTTTAATATTCGAATACTAAACGTTCGATCGAATATTCGAATATTCGAATATTCGTTTGCATCCCTAATTTCCATGCATAAATGAGTGTTTGAAGATTTACCTGATTCACATAGTAATATTTACACCTCAACTTCCATTCCCTAAATGAACTGCCTTTCGGCAATTGGTTCATCAATCGATGAACGCAACATCTTCGGATATGTTCGGATCGCAATTCATCGCATAACAATATACATGAAAACTATTGATCTTGTTAGTGTTTGTATTGTGTCAGCAGGTCCCGTAAAATATAAATCATTATGTTAGAAAGTGTTAATTTACTATCTTTTAAATGTATTGTTGCCATAAGTGTTTATTCGTTTAAAAGTGTTTTGAAGTGGTTGATCTTTTCCCGCGTTATTGTGACGTCATTTGAAAAAAATGTTTCCGGTTACAATCGGGTCGTTCTATTTACAGAATGGGTAAAATAATGGTTTTCTTAAATGAAATGAAGTATTTTTTAACGATTATTGAATGAAATAAGGAACTATTGGTGTAAATATAAGTAATGAATTGCAGGGTTGATGTCATTATCGGGGATATGAACGCAATTGGGCTGGTCAAAGTACTCGGACTCCACACACTTTGGCCAGCCCAATTGCGTTCATACCCCGATAATGACATCAACCCCACAATTCATTCCTCCTCATTGCGTTCATACCCCGATAATGACATCAACCCCGCAATTCATTCCTTAAAACAAAATCAGAAATAGATAGCAGGTTCATTTCTATATAATCTATTTTCTGTAAGTAACTTATTGGGTATCATTGAAATATTTGATAAAACTCATGGTCATGCATGAGAGTAGCTGACCTGTTCCAGGAAGTGTAGAGACAAGTTGATGTATTTCGCCTCCGCTAGCAGCACGCCATTAACTCCAGTCTTTGACACCCTCTCTGAACTGTTAAAGGAAATGGCAACCATGTTATATCATAGGAGTTAATAATTTTCTCCAACTTTCAAGGGTTGCAGTTATTTTGAGATGTTTGCATGCTTAAAAACGTTTTAATTATGAAGACGTTACATACTGATGATAAATTGATCCAAATATTAAATTAAGCCTTTAATTGGACAATCATAAGTGTATTTTTTTCTAACATTATATCACATATATAGACAATACATACCCAGCCAAATCCACCAGGTGAAGTTTGGCTCTACGTAGGGTGGCAGAGCCATGTTCCCTCGAGGTCAGATGAATAGTAAATATACAGTGGGAGCGGGTGGACGCCTGGTTCATAGGGGTCTTAAACAAAGATAGTTAAAATGAATACAAGGTAGTTATGACTTATATGTACAAAGCAGCAAATACACAATACCTATCTTATTTTGCATTCCTCAATTTTCACAGCCTTGACTATGTCTCCCTTCAACTTCCCCTCACCATATCCCCAGCCCCTACCTCAGCTATCATCCTATATGTATCCCCCAGGAAGAGCGGAGCCTCCTCCTCATTGCTGTACTGGTGCACTGACAGTTTCTTCCCCTACCACCTTCCCCTCAACTTCCCCTCCCCATATCCCCACCACCTACCTCAGCTATCATCCTATTTGTATCCCCCAGGAAGAGCAAAGCCTCCTCCTCGTTGCTGGCCTGGTGCTCTGACAGTTTCTTCCCCTACCACCTTCCCTCAACTTCCCCTTCCAAAATCCCAACCACCTACCTCAACTATCATCCTATTTGTATCCCCGAGGAAGAGCAGAGCCTCCTCGTCATTGCCGGCAGGGCACACTGACAGTTTCTTCCCCTACCACCTTCCCCTCAACTTCCCCTCCCCATATCCCCACCTCAGCTATCATCCTACTTGTATCCCCCAGGAAGAGCAGAGCCTCTTCCTTATTGCCGGCCTGGTGCACTGACAGTTTCTTCCACCTACCAACTCCCCTTAACTTTCCCTCCCCATTTCACCCAATACACCTCAGCTATCATCCTATTTGTATCCCCCAGGAAGAGCAAAGCCTCCTCCTCATTGCTGGCCTGGTGCACTGACAGTTTCTTCCCCTATCAACTCCCCTCAACTTCCCCACCACCTACCTCAGCTATCATTCTATTTGTATCCCCAAGGAACAGCAGATTTAGTGCCTCCTCCTCATTGCTGGCCTGGTGCACAGACAAGTTTTTCAGGTGGATGTTCTGGTCTGAATCCTCCAGTAGGCTCACCTTTCTGAAAAATAGGCAATAGGTATGTTACGCTTAAGATGCAGTTGAACTAAAAGGGAATCAGATTTTTGAGATTTTTTGAGGAAGAACGAAGTAATTGTCATTTATGTTTCACATAATGGCACACATTAATTTTACAAAATATATACATGTATGAAAATCTTGTGTCCTCTGAAACATTTACCTGCAGATTTATCAACTTTTACTTACGGCAAGTCTTCTAATTTTGCAGCTTCATGTTTTGGATCCAGCAGATCATAGCCACTCTCATTGTAGATCTCAAGGTACGAGATATGAGCCGTAAAGGCCCGATCTGAGTTCTGAAAATCAAGGGAAATAGTACAAGATATGAGCCGTGAATGCCGGCAGGGAGTGATGCAATTAAAGGGGGATAGTATAAGATATGAGCCGTAGATGCTGGCACTGAGTGATGCAATTCAAGGTGGATAGTATAAGATATTGATCCGTGAAAGTCAGCACTGACTGATGCAATTCAAGGTGGATAGTATTAGATATTGATCCGTGAAAGTCGGCACTGAGTGATGCAATTCAAGGTGGATAGTATAAGATATTGATCCGTGAAAGTCGGCACTGAGTGATGCAATTCAAGGTGGATAGTATAAGATATTGATCCGTGAAAGTCGGCACTGAGTGATGCAATTCAAGGGGGATAGTATAAGATATGAGCCATGAAAGCTAGCACTGAGTGATGCAATTCAAGGGGGATAGAGTGTTATGTATATCTCTCAGAAAATATTTAGGCCATTGACTTATGTTATTCAATTTGATATAATAACTACATATACTACTATGTAAAACAAATGAGTCTACCTTTCAGCAGATACAAAAATACTATTTATTGCAATTTTTATATGATCATTTTCAAACTGCAGGCCTAAATGTTTCAAAACAGCTTTAAACAATATTGAGCTAAGCTCACTATTTTTGTTTTGGTATATTTTGTGTAATTACATGTATATGGAAGTTACAAAAACCTTCCATATCCTAGTGTTGCTAACATCCTCTATCCTAATGCTGCTAACATCCTCTATCCTTATGTTGCTAACATCCTCTATCCTAATGTTGCTAACCTTATTTATATTAATGTTGCTAACATCCTCTATCCTAATGTTGCTAACCTTCTTTAAAATGATGTTGCTAACCTTCCATATCCTAATGTTGCTATCATTCTCTATCCTTATGTTGCTAACCTCCTCTATCCTAACATTGCTAACCTTCCATATCCTAATGTTGCTAGCCTTCCATATCCTAATGTTGCTAACCTTCCATATCCTAATGTTGCTAACCTTCCATATCCTAATGTTGCTAACCTTCCATATCCTAATGTTGCTAGCCTTCCATATCCTAATGTTGCTAGCCTTCCATATCCTAATGTTGCTAACCTTCCATATCCTAATGTTGCTAACCTTCCATATCCTAATGTTGCTAACCTTCCATATCCTAATGTTGCTAACCTTCCATATCCTAATGTTGCTAACCTTCCATATCCTAATGTTGCTAACCTTCTTTAAAATGATGTTGCTAACCTTCCATATCCTAATGTTGCTATCATTCTCTATCCTTATGTTGCTAACCTCCTCTATCCTAACATTGCTAACCTTCCATATCCTAATGTTGCTAACCTTCCATATCCTAATGTTGCTAACCTTCCATATCCTAATGTTGCTAACCTTCCATATCCTAATGTTGCTAATCCCACATACCCTAATGTTACTAATCCCACATAACCTAATGTTGCTAATCCCACATAACCTAATGTTGCTAATCCCACATATCCTAATGTTGCTAGTCCCACATATCCTAATGTTGCTAATCCGCCATATCCTAATGCTGCTAATCCTACATATCCTAATGTTGCTAACCTCTTATCCTAATGCTGCTAACCATCCATATCCTAATGTTGCTAATCCCACATATCCTAATGCTGCTAATCCCACATATCCTAATGTTGCTAATCCCCCATATCCTAATGCTGCTAATCCTACATATCCTAATGTTGCTAACCTCTTATCCTAATGTTGCTAACCATCCATATCCTAATGCTAAATTGCTAACATCCCCCATCCAAATGTTGCTTACCTTCCATATCCTAATGTTGCTAACCATCCATATTATAATATTGCTAACCTCCCATATCCTAATGTTGCTAAGTACCTTTTGGCACCTTCATACTATGTTTTCTTTAAGAATATTTTATATTGACCTGCTCAAAATATTCGAATATATAGGAGAGCATCCTGGGAATGATTCCTCTGTCGTTGTACTTCTCTGCTCCACCAGTGATGGTGAATGTCTTCCCACTCCCGGTCTGTAATATTATATCATCTTTATCTTTAGTTCATTCTTTATCATCAGAAATCAGTTTTAAATAATCAGAATACCTTTTGGTGTTCATTTCTTATGTTCTCACTCCTTATCCTTTAAACATTGAAAGAAAAAAAATATGTTTGTGTATTATTACATTAAAATATTAAGACTGGTTTATTTGTGAAAAGGCTTAAAAAGTGTAAGTCAAACAACAAACAGTAAGATATGCTTGTTAATGGTATAGAGGGAGAAGAAACTGCTTACCTGTCCATAAGCAAAGATTGTTCCATTGTATCCTTGCAACACACTGGAATAGGAAACAAATGCAAGTGTAAACAATTATTATTGCTTGGTAGCAAAAAATAGATATGCAAGTAAAACACTGTTTTACACAAAAAAAATGTACTTCAATCATGGAGATAATTTAATCCTTACTATTCATTGATGCTCATATAATATACAATTGCTACATGTATGATGTATATACTTGTTCTGGATGTTAAACAATACAACTTAACTTTCTAAATATCTGTAAATTTGTTAATTTGAAAGGTACCTTTCAGACAGCCACAATAACAGCATAGTCAGTTTTAGAGCAACTTAGTTAAACTTCATTGAAAATAAGTATTATTCATTGAACACTTTATAATATCATATTATATTAGTCCAAATACTTCTTACTGAATGCACTTGTACTTTTATTTTCACCGTAACAAATAAATTCTCAACCAAAAAAATACATACTTATCTATAACTGGCTTTGCAACATTGTCAAAAATTTCATCTTGCTTTGAGTTTTGATCAAACACTTTTTGAAACCTGGAAAATAATAAAATGTTTTCTCAATCATGAAAAAGATAATACCGGTGCAACACATATGAACACAATATACATGAATAATGCAGTTCAGTGAAAATGACAGAAATTCTATACTAGGCAGGGATTATATTTTGAAAAGCATGAAAATAGGTAACCGTTGTGGTTAATTAATTCTGATCATACTACTGTATGCAAATGAACCTAACATTTCATGGTTTTGAAGAGGTATACATTTCCCTGCAAAGCTGTCATACATATACAGTTTAAATTTGTTTTACTTCAACAGGCCAATTCAATTAGGCTCCTTACAATGACATGACAAATTAACTCTTTGAAGAGTTGAAACTGACTTCTGAAGATGCCATTGAGGAGGTAAAACAATTACTCCTTCTTTGGTTGCATGCATTCTTTGTTTAACTCATTGACAAGCATGTTTTGCTTAGTTTATTTGCAAACAGTTGTATGTGCTCGACAACAAATACATATCACTTGAAACATAAATATTATAAGTTGTTACAATGTTTGTCAAAGCATCTTTATACCTAAATTTATAATTTTCTTTTTTGTTGTTGATAAATCCCTCAGCAAGGTCTCTGGGAATGTTAAAAGTGAGTCTGGGTAATCCTTCATCATCTTCATCGATGTGATATAACTGAAACCAAAAATGTATATCATCAATAAAATAACAAGTAAATGTTATATGACTGTTGGTGTTTTAGCAAGTCCTGAATACTGCTTAACTTTTTTAAAGAGTCCTGAATAGTTTCAAACACACAATTTAAACAGATTTCAGGGATACATTAAATTTGAGAGTCTCTCAGGTGTGAGTTGCATGGCAAGAAAGGGTGATGGTACCTATTGTTAGAAAAGCGGGTCACAAGTAGGTTATTTGGGCTGGTCTTATTTAAAGAAACTAGAAGTCAGTGTTGAACCATATTTTCGTTGTTGTACGACATTAAATTTATACTGTTGATTCTACACTGCATGAGATGTAAGTTCCATCACTGACCTATAACCATGAACCTCGGTCGTAGGTCCTAGTTTCATCTTGGCTAAATTATATCTGGAGTGTGTCATTTAAGTTCTATAGTGTTAGTTGGTCGAAAGAGCTCTGAATATCTTCCTTTATATGTATAGGTTTCATGCAAGGGCCATCCATACCTGACAACAGGTGATTAATTTGATCAAATTCAACTTACAACACAATGTTGTATGTCAAATACTAAGGGCATGTGTTATATAGTTTGACACAATAACCTAATTTAAATTTAATATCCCAAATCCTATAGAGGACCCTTAATTCAGACTAAACCGGATTTGAACAAAGACATTTGAATATATCTATTTGAACCCACTTTTTTGGGACAAATTCTGACCCTTGTAGATTGTAGTCAAGAAGAAGATGTGTGTTTTCATCAGGCTTTCATGTCTGCCTTAAGATAATATACTTTGTCACAGATGGGAAATTGTCGAAAGTTGAATGTTATATCATATGATGATGTTAAAACAACATCTGGATGTGTTTGAGAGATTTTGGATATTTTAGTTTAAACAGTACATATTTTACAACAATTGTGAAGAAAGTTATGATAACTTATACTAAGTCACTCTCATTGGCACAATGTTGCGCAAGAATATATGGTCTTGTGTTGTGGGGAAAAACGGAGAAAACCCACTTGTTCCGGCTTGGTGACTACAAACCAAACTCACATGCGCCCATGCCGGGAATCAAACCAGAGTTGCCTTGGTGAGAATCGAATGCGCTAACCAGTCAACCCATATATATTGCATATTTAATTTGGTGGGTCATAGTTTGGGGGGGGGGGGGGGGGGAAGTAATTTAGTTATGGGAGGGATGGGGTTGGGTTAAAACAACGCAACATTTTGTGATCTTTGTGACTTTAAGAAACACAGACAAGCTGCTTCAGAGTCTTTGACGATTTTTGTTTTGGCGACTCTACGGGTCCTAGTCTTAAATAATAGACATGTTATACGGGATTCTTTCAATCCCTAACATCTAAACGGGTTTGTGCAAAAACTGGGTGGGTTTGAAAAATATTGAAATTGTATAAAGTGAAGTATTTTATGTTTGAAATGGATAATAAAGGTTTATATTCATATTTTACCATGTAAGTATAAAGCTATTTTGCACAAAACAAGCATTAAACACATGATCTACCTTTCCAATAAAACGAAACTTGACTGACACAGACCAGAACTATGCCAAGCGGAACAACTCGACCCAATCGTAATAACTTGGCCACCTCCGACAAGCTTCGTGTTGGACCTCGTAAATACAATCGTAACAACTCAGCCATGACTGAAGTGCTCCGATTGTTGTAAAACTGTGAACTGCAGCCCTGCGCTTTATGTTTTGACAGAATGAAATGAAGAAAACCCTATCAAACTCATAATTATTCGTTGGATATTTATTTTTTGTGTACGGAACTAATATAAAATAACATTATCTAGAAATATTTCTTGTTTTTATGATATTTTATGGACGCAATATGCTTTAACGCGGAATCCTGATCGGAACAACTACCCATTTTTGGTACAAAACAATTTGTACTTGAAGGATTTGCCATATCATAAATCGTAAAAAAAATCTGTCAACGTACAACTATTTGGACTATACGCGTCCATATCCCACTTGTTGTTTTCCTAGCCACAAGAATGACAAATCCACTCACTAGGTATATTGAGCGGAAAGATAATGGGCACCTGCTTCATAGCGATTCTTTGTTGACAGAAGACGATCAGAATTAGTGTAAGTGTAATAACAGGTGTGACCGTCTCTGTGGCCTAGTGGATAAGCGTCCGCCTACGGAGCGGGAGGTCGTGGGTTCGATCCCTGGCCGCGTCATACCAAAAGACGTTAAAAGTTGGTACAAGTAGCTCCCTTGCCTGGCGCTTGGCATTTAAAGGGTAGTGCTTGGAAAAGTGGTGTACTCAGTACTGGTTTAACCCAGGAAAGTTGTACCCCGTGTATCGGTGCTTTACACCGAGCACGTAAAAGAACCAAGGGGTCTCTTCGAAAAAGAGCTAGGGTCTCGCACCCGGACTTCCTTGTATCCCACCACTTTCTCATCAGCGTGCTGTCCCTTCAGCAAAAAACAAAGGACCCCGTTGGAAATAAGTGCTTGCACTTTCACGGGTTATCCTTGATCACAAGGTCTAAAGAAATACATACATACATACGACAAAATGTATTGGCTAACAATAATTTATGTGTAACTTTTGAGCTTTTATTTAAGAATGCAGTGTTAAATATTGTGGGGTTACATTCTTCGAAAAACTGTAACCCCACACTATTTAACACTGCATTGCATTGCATTTTACTCTGAAGCGGCTGTGTATACGGACTACTAATGGTCAAGAAACCAGGCAAAAATAATTGTTACTGTACTTACCCCAGCTTTTGATTTTGTTGGTTTGATTCTAGAGAATATTTGAATGGTTTGTTTCACCATGATGAAAAGATTGGTTTTGTAAATAAGGAAACGCTAAATATCATGACATTAAATGAAACAACACCATTTATCAAATTGTTTACATTGACAATCAGCCATGTTGGAAACTATTTGTTGTTAAAATAAAACCGCGTCGTAAATTTCGCATTCAATAGACGCCGTGTAAAGCCCGGTACTTCACGTCCCCTAAATATATTTTTTTAAAAATCCGAATAGGAGACATTTGAAAGCAATACGCTTCAATCATATTATATCATAATACAATGTGCTAATTTAAAAGCTTTGCACATTGTGAGTGACATCTGGGAGTAGGAGTTATTGGTCCCAGGTGAAATCAAACACTCTACATAACAGATTTTACTGCCAGGTCATAACTTAACCGCACTATGTACAGTTAATGACTGTCAGACTTTTCAACCCCTTTGTCATTTGTGGAATCAAAGACTTTTCAACCCCATTGACTTTTCAACCTACCTTAAAACGAAGACTTTTCAACCCCTAACAAACAAAGACTTTTCATCTCTTAATTTCTCAATAATAATTTCAGATAATAACTACAACAATAAACACAATATACATACATGTACTTGAAACACATGATCATACAATAATTCATTAAAAATTTACATGGAAAACAAAAACAAAAAATGCATGACTGTTCATTTAGCTGTTCAGTCGATTAGCCATTATTTTTCCCTATCACCCCGAGGAAATCCTTGTACAAGTTATCATGTGCCTCGTACTGCTCCTACGACTCATGTACATGCGTGTCACGGTCCATGTCTGAGTAAACCTCACGTCTGTTTCTTCCAACGCCCTCTCATACTAGCTGGGCCTTGAGTGGGACAATCTTTTCAAAATGTCTATATTTGGCAAAGTTTAAGAACATGAGGAAATTATAACGTGGCACATTATGTCTTGGGGTTGAAAAGTCCTGCTACCATAAAACATGACTACATGTACATGTACAAAGGTACAAACATTGTGCTAATGACAATACAAGAACAAATCCACATGATATGAAATATACTACAAATTGCACCATTCAATATACATATTTTAAAATGTTCTCCAGGGGGTAGGGGAATCCCATCCCTTTCCATGTATACCTTCCTGCAAGCATTCCAATATATTCATATGTGTATTCCGCACGTGTTTTTTTTTTCAATTACACGATGCTTTAAACTTAGTTATTGGGTATACATTAAAACTTTGTATTGATTATGATACAAGGCCGTCGTCGCCGTTCGGTAAGCCAATAGTAAAGGGTCATGGACATTTTATTTTGGAAAATGTAAAAAAAAAAATCATATTTACTTACTATATCATATTACTGTCGATGCTCATCAGGCCTAAAAAAAAAATATGTCTGTTTCCTGTAACATGCTGAAAAAAAGATGGGTCGGTAGGTAGGGATTTTTTTTTTTTTTTTTTTTTTTTTTAATGTCAGAATGATCCAATATTCAAGTTTATTTCAGGTGAATTATTTTAATAAGAATTCAGTGTGATATATAGATTCAATCTTTCTGCCACTTATAAGCTAAAACTGCTAGCTTGACAGCCATCAAAACATAAAATACATCATCATTGTAATAAATCAAGACTAAGTGATTTTTTCACATCTATATATAGGTGAAGCTTGACCAAGAAACAGCATTGTTTATCAGTTATTTTTAGCCATGGTACATGTATTTCAGTTGTAGAATGCATCCTGTTGAAGGGCAAGCCATGGGTTCGACTCCCAGCGGTGGCAACATTATGTGCAATTTTGAGCATTGTCAGTATGTTCACCAGGGAAGCAGTTCATCTTTAGACTTTGCAAATATAACCCAGTGAAAGAGTGAATCAAAGAACATTTAGACAATTTATTTTTTGCAAATGTTTTTAACAAAACTTTCAAAATGCATACATTTTCTAATAATAAAACATGATATTATTGCACAGACTATTTTAAGATAGACTGTGTAATAATATCAAGTTGTATAACAATTAAATGTACATGACAACTATTGTAAAATAAAATGCTGTTACAACAAGAACAGGCAAGAATCTCCACAAAACATAATTTTATATAAATCAATACTTCGATTGATAAATGACTAGAATCAATGACTAAACCATTTAACTCTTAGAGGCTGTCAGAATTGTACAGATCTTTAGGACCAGTGTAGACCCATGGTCTACGCTGTTCACTGCTTGGACACTTAAACCTTACCTGCTGACTCGACAGCGAACAGTGTAAAATAACAGATTGGACTGGAATGTGTTTAAATAGACTAGAATCAGTATCAAAAAAGCTTAGACTGACTAATAAAAAGTAATACCATTTTCTTTTAAACAGTTAAACAGCAAAACTAGTACACGTACAGTACCTTAAATAGTTTCCACAACTTGTTTTTTTAAACAATTTTCAGTGTTGTAAAAAGATCTGCTGTATTAGATCCACTGTTCATTCTGTAAAAATCTCAAGCACGATAATCAATGTAACTTTCAATAGAATACCTTGTTGTTTTTTTCCTTTTCTGGACTTGACTGGACTACGGGGGTTAAAACATTCCCAGAGTCAAAACTTGGTAAAATATGTTCTGACTCTGACGAACATATTATTTAGTTAATGCATCTTCGTTATGTGATCCAGTGCATCCTTGTCAAATTCCAATATGCACCAGCGATTGTTTAGTTGCAACGACATCTTTCTTACTTTAACTTTCACTTTCAGGTTTATCTTTTTTTCCGGAAGTAAACAAAAACATTTACGTTCCTATTGCCAGTATTGCAACATCGTATTTTTCATAAATGGCAAAACCATAACAGTTTTGTTATAGAACCACGGACCTATAAACCAGGTCCGTGATAGAACTAAACTATAACACTGACAACGATCTACGTAGTTCTCCTTTCATTTTCATTAAAATTGACAGGAAGTTAGCGTGCACCTGTTTTCCGTGCTTTTTAGACCATGTGGTATGAAATATGTTTATTTTTCTGTTAACTCATTAAAAACTTATAAGAATATTTTTTAATTAACTGGAGATATAATAAAAAAAAACTTAAAATAAATGAACAAAATATATCCTAGCATTGTTGTTTTTCAAAACCATTGCACATAGCGAAAAAGCGGAAGGTATCCGTTAATTTGCATAATGGGCGGAGTTAATATTACGTCATTGAGTTTGAGTGCTGCTAATTGACAAGGTTACCGATCAGATTCCAGATCGATAATCACTTGTCACTTCGGGTGTAAATTGCTCTTGCGGGTTAAACAAACATTCAGATCATGCATTGAGGCTCCTTTCAGATGATACCGACTCTCACACCGAAATATCCCGTGTCAAAACTGATGCATATTATAAATGGATGATGCGTTGATTTCGGGTCATTTACGATTCCTGTGCGTCAAAACCCGGGAGCTCGGGTCAATTGAAAGCCCTGCAGTTTAATGTCACAGCCATTAAGGTTTTTGCCATTGTTTCAACTTGCCAAACCGGAAACGTTTGTAACTATGCAACGATTCGGACACTACCAAAATATTTAAATTATCGTTGTATGCAACGATTCGGACACTACCAAAATATTTAAATTATCGTTGTCATCATAGGCCAGAGATCGCTTAAAATCTGACTTTTCGAATTTTGGGGCATAAAAAAATTGCGGTCGGCGGTAAAAAATTACGGTCGGTCGGGTTACAGGAAACAGACATATTTTTTTTTTAGGCCTCATACATAAACACTTTTCTTAAATGTGGGTTAAACTCACTCTGGATTTAACACTCACAAAACATCCTAGCTTCAAACAACGATCGATACAAAGCCTAAGCCCTCTAATGGCAACCGTGAACGACATTCGCATGTTCGATACAACTTTCAGTGCTAGACGTCCATAATGGCCAAGAGCGAAAATACTTTCACAAAAAAAGAATATATCCAAGCTATAAGGGATGATTTATCAGACCGGCAAACATATTCAACATGAATGACTCCTCCATGGAAAGTCAAGGTTAAAGACCATTATGCACACAGCCATTGAAAAGCATATCCATTCAAAAATGACAATATCACGGCATAGCAGTCCATGAATGGACACCGAAATAAGAGAAGCACCTGAAGAAAACAGCGAGAAGAACAAACAAGAAACGAGACCAAGACAGGTACAAGAGGTTACAGAAAGAAGTCCAATACCAAAAGTGTTAGGCCAACAAGAAACACTGTAACGTGCGAGGCCAACAAGGCCAACAGATCCCTTCAGAGAAAAGCATGTTCGACCCTGAAGGGGTCCGCTGGACTTTATATACAGTAAACTCTCAATCCACACAAAGCCCGGGTTTTGCTAATTTGCATATTTCCAACCAAGTAAACATACGTACTATGAACGTACTACCGTCTATATAACGGAATGTTATACTTTGAACGCACATCCGCCGCCTACAGCGGACCGTTACAATACCTTGCGGATACATGCAGTCACTGAGTCAGCAAAAAACTTATAAGCAAATTTAACGACTTTCGGGCCTTCGTCAAAAGCAAGAGACTGGAAACTACCGGTGTTGCATCTTTGAAAAAACAAGGATGGTTTCCTCCAGAACAGCAATGCAGCCAGGGCAAATATTCTAAACGAACAGTTTCTCTCTGTATTTACCCACGAAGACACCAGCAACACTCCAGACATGGGACAGAGCAATACTAGTATACCATCTATGCCAAACATTTCAGGGACAGAGCAATACTAGTATACCATCTATGCCAAACATTTCAGGGACAGAGCAATACTAGTATACCATCTATGCCAAACATTTCAGTTCAATGTAATAGTGCTTACAAGCTGCTGATGAACATTACGACAAATAAAGCCACTGACGCTGATGAGCGTCATGCCTTCGTCATTATTTAAGTTGAGATTATTTAAGTTATTTAAGTATATATGCACTGTGTTGTTTGTGGAGTTTTGTGCTGTTAATCCATGTTTCTTGTTTTCTGATTTATTTTTTATTTTTGTGTGTTCTATGTCTTTGGCGTTTACCCTATGACATTAAACGGGGTTTATCTTTATACTTTTGGCTACTGAGCTTGTTTCTGTAGTTTTTCACATAAGTATATATATTGCAGCATCTGCTACATACATACGTAATTAGCCACAGCCTTAGCAAAAGTGAATATGACTGGCGGGATGCCTCGGTAGTTCCACTTTGCAAGAAGGACGACCGACACCAAGCATCAAAGTTTCAAATTCTTATTTCTTTATAATATTGATATGTCTTCGAAATATATACAGCGAGATCACTGCGTGAGATTGGTTGATGCAAGGATCCGCACTCTACACCTTTCTGGTCGATTGACTGAATATTTAATAGCATAATATGTTGATAATTTGCTCAAGAATTATTGTGAACCAGTCTGCATTATCTCCCGCCATATTTTGCTGGACATTTTTACATTTTTTGCTAACAACGCATAATTTTGCATTAAAAAATGGGTGATCACTCCGATTTGGGGTTCAAAGCTGAATATGCAAAAAGTAGTCGAGCGTCCTGCAAAGCCTGTAAAGGTGGCATCACGCAGGATAGCTTGAGGCTAGCTATAATGGTGCAGGTAAAGAGGCGTTGTTGTTTTCTAGTTAAAAACATGCATGTACCAATATTTTTTTTTAATCAATTCTGACATTAACAATGTTGATGCATTTTCATTTTATTCCAGGCATAAGAATGCAAACACTTTTTATTTGAGAAAGATCCGACTTTAACTGGATTTTATATGATTTGTTTCATGTTTTTTTTAAATGAGGTAAGGCACTTATAAAGTCCTTTTTCTGTCCTAAAAAAGGTAAAATCAATATAATTGGTTGAACGTACTACAAACATACATGCCATATCCCCCGGTGGTGGAAAAAATCCCCACGGAATTTCGACCCATCTCCCGGTCTCCCGGAGTGGGATGAATATCCCTTGGAATAAAAAAAAGTGTTTAAAATTACGCAAATTTATCAAAGGGTTTAATTATATTAGCCTGTTTACAGTTATATTGCCCGTCTTGTCCTTAAGCTTAATTGGATTATCAACTGATGGTGTGTTTTAACAACACCTATTTGAATTTCATGTTTTGAATTATAAATATAAAAACACCATTTTCACTTTGTAGTCTTCTGTGAGAACTTGAAGTGATATAGTATTAAGTACTATATTCTGTCATATCACAGCAGGTCATACCATTCCATGAACATTTTTTGAGAAAAATGTTGATTTTTCTCAGCATAAAGTGAAGTAGCCAGCTTGTGGATGTGTAATTAGAACTGGCATGTGTTCACAAAACATTTATGGATCTCAATTGAGTTTGAGTATGAAATTTTGATATCAGTGTTACCAAACCTCAGGTTTAAACTCCAAATAAGTCAGATAACCAGTACCTAATTATCACTTTCAAATAGTTAGTGTCTTAAATTTAGTACTAAACATATTTTTGAGATTTAAATAAGAAATTAAGTTTCATACTCTTAATTAAGTTGAGAATGGAAACGCTTTGTGAACACGGGTCAGGTGTACTTCGGAGATCATTGAAGTGACAAAAACAGCTTCTGTCAATGTTTGGAATTTTAATATTCTATCAAATATAAGAATAGCATTATAGCACAAATGTGAAATTGGTAAATATGAAAAATTGACAAATCTGAGGCACTCTTTTTCGACATCTGTCATACAGACAAACATGTTCAACAATACATGCATTTATATTCTAGAAAATGTATATCTATACATTATAATTAATACACATTATACAGTTCTTAATAAATGAATGGACTTGTATTTACATTTTATGCTTTAGTACCTTTTAAAATTGTCTCATACGCAGTTAATATGGTTGTTTTTGAATAAAAGTCAGCCGCCTTCTATTCTAGATCACTTCCCCCCCCCCCCAAAAAAAAAAAAAAAAAAAAAATGCCTACCTACCTACCCTCTTTTTTTTGGGAAGGAGACCGGAAACGAACCTATTTTTTTTTTTGGCCTTAATACATCAGCAAGGCACATTTCATGCATTGTTCTGATTGAAGCTGACAGAATTTGCGAAAGAAATGTAAATTAGACTGGTCAGATAAAAGGTCGATTTTCATTGGTTTAACTATAATTTTTATCCAATCAGGGAGGATGTAACAAATTAAAAAGTTCTTCAAAACATGTGTCGTTGGGATCAAAAGGATTAATAATTTAAAGGTGACAGTAAATTATTCGGTGAAGAAAAGGATTAAAATAACTAATAGACAATGCTGTTCTTTGTTATCATATGCCTCACATAAATGTTTACATACATGACATTGACCTTCATCGCAAATATCAGAAAATAACAGAACTTCAGAAGAGAAACTGAAAGTAGACAATTCGGATGAAATGACAAGTATTTATTTTTTATGGTGTTGATGTTTTTATTTTTTGATGAATGCCAAAAGGAGATATGTTTATGAACTTATATAAAAAATTATGCATTTGCTTTTGATCAAAAGCAAACAAATATGAACATTTGGGAATTGAAATGAAAAATATTGATAATTTGTTCCATTATCCAATTTAAGAGGATGGTAAGCCCATTAAATTGTTTCTGAAATATATTTTTCTATGAAGTATTGTATTTTGTAAGTATTGTGAGTGCTTTTATTATGCAAATGGCTGTGTCTCATAAAAATATTGTTGAACTGCTTGAAAAAGGGGTAAACAAGGTGAATTGGCACGTGCGCCATAGCGCTACATGGCAATGATGAAAAGCCTCTGGTATTGTGACCCAAATCCCCTTGAATTCTGGACAAAATCCCCTGGGGAGCCTTTCAAAAATATGGCAATTTGTTTTTTTTTTCGTACTTGCGTCTTAAAATACTTTGAAATTTTGCCAAATTAGACCTTCTAAAAAATCCCCCTGAATACTACCAAAATCCCCCTGAATTTTCAGCCTTTCTGAACAAATCCCCCTGAATGGTCTCCAGAAAATATGGCATGTATGTATAAACAGTTCAAAATTGCACCTTGTATACTTTTTAAATATGAAATGCACCTAACTATTATTAACAGTCGTCAAATAATGAAGGTATATTAATGAGTAGTTGACCTGCAATGTAAAGTCCTGACTATTTTATGAGCATGGCAGACTCGAGGCGTCCACCAGCGAGCTGAAAGTAGCAAGCGGATTCCTTGTAAGAAGAATCAATGCGCAACAATTTTGAAATAATCTTTTATTATTACTATGTAAAAATTAATGCCTACTATCAAACACGTATTTGTTTGTCATTATGCAGTGGTCGAAATTAGCACAAGCCTGCAAGGTGAAATGCACTGGTAAAATGGTTTCTGGGCTTGCTCAATTTCTGGGTTTTATACCGCAGGGCTTCTTTAAAATGCTATTCCTAGCAGAAGTATATGTATTCAGGCTTGTTCATCCAAAAGACTAATTTTGATGACTGATTATGTATAAAACAAACATGTTCAGATAACATGAAACACTTACATGTTTTGATTGTTTATCAAGTGTGCCAAATTCTGTAAAATTTGTAGCTTGTGGTCATGTATAAAATGGTATAAAGTGTTTGGAATATTTTGGTCGTTGATGGTTCAGTTAAATAACACCATTTTCGATGAAACTTCAATACGCTGAACACTGCCATGTTTGTTTGGTCAAATTCAGAGAACGTATCTAAATTGTGTTTGCATTAATTACTCTTTTCCATGAAAATTGTTATGATTTATCAATTACGATATAAATAAGGAAAACATGAGTAGTAATTGAACATATCAGAGGAAGCTACAATAATGAGAGTTCAGGGCTGCTGTAATTGTTTTCTTGATACTACGGATCCTGTCAATAACTTGTTAGAAATGAATAAAATTATTTCTTGTATTTATTTCAAAAGAACATTTGAAGCGTAAATGGATATTCTTAGCGGTAATAAAATGGGAGTGGGGTAGATAGTGGTTTCATCATGTGTCAATTTGTTCACTAATTGTGCACATGAAACACCAACAGCACCGTCATTCCTCTAAAGAATTCCAAGAAATAGTGCAAAACATATAACTGTACAGATACAAATATGCCTTTATAACAAGAGAGGTTTGTGCATTTCTGTTTATGTATGAATGGCTATCTATATTCAAGGAGATCTTAAATGGGGGGTTTTAGCAAAAATAATATTTATAGAATAAATGAATTCACTTATGAGTTTTTGTTTTGATTTAGGCTTTGGCTGCAAAATTATGATTGACTTAGTTGAACATGAGATTATATTCAAACAAGACTCTTTAGATAGACATTCGGAGGTGCTGGAAATAATTTTGTATTGTGGAGCTAGGGTGGGTCTTGGAGGGGGTGAGGTAGACATATGAGTCTCTCTACCAGACACAACTAAAATACAACTATCCACATATTATCAATTGGTATTAGAGTAATATTGAAACAATCTATTTTTATTTAACCATCAGTATTATCTTTGATGTCAGTAAATGAACATTCAGTGAACATTCAGTTTGACTGCAATTATAAACAGCCTTTATACTTAAATATCTGTATATTATATCATAGTGCAAGAATGTTATTTGACCCACTGAGCATTGAATGACCTTAACTCCGGCTCTGACATTATTATTGAGAGAAATATGAAGAAGATGTTTTCCTTTTAGTTTACTGCTTCTTCTACTATTTTTTAGTAATCAAACTGTTCTTTTTAATATTTTCCTATAGACAAATATGAATGGGTCGGATATAGGCCAATCTGATTGTTTTTAGTCATAAATTTTGATTTCATCAATTGGAACTTGATTATTAATTATTATTTATCTGTTTTTCTTTTCAGTCACCTATGTTCGATGGGAAGGTAAGTCTTTTTAAAGTTTGGTTTGTCATAGAGGATGTTCTATTAATGTACCTTTCTAATTCTATGAAAAAGTTCAACTGATAAGTTCTGGATAAGTCCTTATACATAAAGATGCGTTTACTGATTAACACAATACATTATCTGCATTGTAATCTTTGTTTTTATTTAGAAATAAAGTATTCTTAGAATGATGATATAAACCCAAAAAGCAAGTATGATAAAAGATTTTTTATTTCCCCCATTTTTTGTTTGCAGATTCCAAACTGGTTTCATTTCAAATGTTTTTGGAAACGAGCTCGCTGCGGTGGCACCCATGAAATCTACGGCTATGATGGCCTTCGATGGGAAGATCAGCAGAAAATCAAGGAGCAACTTGGAGGTAAAGCATAAATTTTGAACATTATAAGTACTCAAATATGAAAGGTATTGTTTAAAAAAATTGTAATGGGAATGATTTGTATAAGTATTACATTTCCGCCCCTGTAGAAAAACAAGCATCTGTTTGCTCTATTAACGTTAATATTTTAAAGAAAACGTCAAGAAAAACTGAAGAATAAAAAGTATGAGAAAGAAAGTACACAATCTCATTATGTTAAAGCAACAAACACTAACAGACAAACAAAGCACCAAGGAAAATTTATGATCAAAACAAGCATAAACACCAATTTCAACCAAGTTGGAAACACAAATTCAAGTTAAAACTGGCTGGACTCCATGTATGCACTCCTTATTTTAAACCAATATGTATGCAGGACCATGTGATAGCCGTGGGCTATAGCTAAGTTCTTTTATTGCCTGTAGGTGAGGGTGGGGCAGCTGGGGATGCAGGAACCAGTGGCATACCAGTCTCTGACTTTACCACTGAGTATGCCAAGTCTGGGGCCGCCAAGTGCCGGGGATGTGAGGACAAAATTGCCAAGGTGTGTGTGGGACTGTTTGTTTTTATCTTTGTATCTGTTAGTGTATCTGTATAGGCTAAAACGTATGGCACCACCAGACTTTCAGTCAAAAGGCCAAAGCCTCAATTTAGAATAAAAATTGTTGTTGCAGTCTTAATGGATTGAACTGTGATAAAGTTAATGACTTATTTTATCCAAAAGGTCAGCCTACTTTGAGCCAAACAAATTGGGACCTAACCAGTATACATATTCGTATTTTGACTGTTATTCAAAGTAGACTTAAGATACTTGGTGGAGACTGCACTTGTTATTTACAAACTGACAATGAAGAAATGTGCTTTCAGTTTTGTTATTGTTGGTACAAATCCATTCTACAGTTCAAGTTGCTTTTTCAAATCCAAAATAACCAAGAATTAAAGTCTTACCTAGTATATTTTAAAAACAATATTTTCATGGGTGAAAGTTTTCCGTATTAATACGGAATTCCGTATTTTCGGTCTTCTCAGGGGTCATTTTTCTAAATCGTGTAAATCCGTGGAGTTTTTCAGGGGGGTGGAGGGGGTACCCCAAACCCCATCATAATCATCGCGATCTACTCAAAATCGAAGATAAAACAAAGTTAAATTTTCTGGTTTCCCAATTTCGGTCTATAAATAGCGTTGTCATAAGTGGTAAAATACTGTCGGCGATATCAGCCGAACGTTTCCGAAAATAGTCGTTTCTTTTTGTAAAAAAGCATAGTCATTCCAATGTTCTCCGAATAACCTCGGCAGTTTCCGCGCCAACAAAAACTTGGATGGCGGAAAAAGCCGGTTTTCGCCGAATATTTATGGTCAGTATCCTTTACGACTTTTACGACACACCGCAAATTGGAGGCAAAAATAAACAATCAAATAAATCGAAATACTGCTGTCAAAATCGAACAATGAAGTTTGTACCCCCAGGGTATAATACTAAAGAGCTTGAACAGCCTGCGAAAAACAAATGGATGTGGCAATGGCTGTCAAAAGTTGATTCGAAGGGTGTGAAATGGTCCGATTGGTGTTTTACCATTCAATATAAATCTTTAAATGTATTCTGCTTTTCATTTTTTAACTTTTATTGAATGAGTTACAGAGTTAAATGAATTCTTGATTAATGAGCAAGAATTGAAGTATTGAGGGATATTTCTGTCAGGGGCCTTATGTACATGTATGTTGACAAAAGCTGCCAGAAATATTATAAATATACAGCATAGATTTGATTAAAAGACAGGAAAGGCTTTGAAATGTGTTTTAAAATGCTAAATTTCTGGCGCTTCCGGGGGCCTCCGGCCCCTTGGACCCCTGGCCAGGGCTTTGCCCTGCGGCCCCCAGCTTAATTTTTCAGTATTTTGAAAATTTGCAACTTTCACCCATGTATTTTATGCTAAAGATAATAATGATACATATGTATTTGAAGGGTGAAGTGCGAATATCAAAGAAGGACTATGAAAGTCAGCGTGCGGTGATGTATGGACCAGTAGACTTGTGGCACCATGTAGACTGTTTTGTGGACAATCGTGATGAGCTTGGCTTCTCTACAGACATGAACCCAGACAAGTATGGCTTATCAGCTGTCATCATCATGACATCATGGCTTAATGGACAAGTTTGTCTTTGTTTATCCAATTATCTAGTAAAATACAGCTTGTAACAGCATTTTCATGCATAAGGTGTTCTTAATTTGATGCTAACATTGTACTTCTACATAAAAAGATAAATCTTCACTTTAAAAAAAAAAATCTGCTTCAGGATAAAAGGATTTCAAGGTCTTAAGAAGGAAGATAAGGACACGCTGATAGAGAAGCTGGGAAAGGGTGAAAAAAGGTATTAAAACTTACTTTAGCAAACTAGCTGTTAGTTGATTTTAAGAAAGAATATTGAAATGTAATACAGTGGAAACTCACTAAACCGGAATCCTCGGGATACCGGACTTTTTTCAGAGTCCCGGTTTTCCCCTTCTATTTTCAAGAAAATTTGTTACTTGTCAACGTTATTTAACCTCACAAAAGCGGACGTATATTTGTTCAAACATGTCAAAATGATTTTGTGTATTAGGAATTCGCGAATCGCGTGTCACTTTGTCACTTTGTTTTGACAGCCGGTGCGTCGTTAAATATTGCACCTGTGATGTTGTGTTAACTTGATAATCAGTAATGATGATTGCGCTGTGGATTGACTGCCGCGCGATAATCAAACTTGTGAAAAGGAAATTGATTGAAACATTAATTTGTTTGTTGCAGAAAATAAAGAACCAGAAACGGTTATTAAGTGATCATTTTGGAGGGTTGTTTCTATGATTGAATCAAATTAGAGCGGTGCGTTAATTAAACTATCAAACATACTTAACAAGCATTAAATTATTACGCGAGTTGTTTTATTTTAAGACTTTGAAAAAAAGATGATTATAAAAACGCAGAAATGTTTAATTATGATTATCACTTTTGCATGTGCTTTAATCATGTCTCAACCTCCGTCTAAACGTCAACTTCCCTTTAAAGGTTATCTCAGTTAATATTTTGAGTAAACTTACTCCGTACATCAAATCCTCACTAAACCGGAATCCTCACTAAACCGGAAATCTTGCCCAGTCTGGACCTTGTCCGGTTTAGTGAGTTTCCACTGTATAACCCAATTAGTATAGAATCAGTAGCATGATTAAAGAACACAAATGACAAAAAAAGATAAAAGGATGGACATCTGTGGTATGGCAGGTGATTTGTCAATGCTATTTTGAAGTAACAGTCAATGACATGGAGGTTGCTAAATTAAGTTGACTTATTTTGTGTTTTCAGTGCTGCAGGTAAAAAGAGGAAGGGTGAGGAGGCGCAGGGTTCTGGTGGGAAGAAGAAGAAACAGGAAGAGACAGCGGAGGAGAAGGCTCTCAAGGTCAGTACTCCATTCAGATGTGTTACAATACACATTTCAGGAAAAACATAAAGGAATGAACCAGATAATATTGTCAATGTAACCTGGCAGGAAGTATGACACCATAGCTGTGTCTGCTTAAACAACTGGCTGCATCCATGGGGGTGGCACATTTTTATGCCCCCACAAAGTGGCGGCATATAGGGTTGCCCTTGTCCCTTGTACGTACGTCTGTCTGTCTGTACGTACGTACGTCCCGAAGATTGTTTCCGATCTAATTCTTGAAAACCGTTTGTCCAATCCTCACCAAACTTTAAACACATGTTTGTGACCATAATATCTTGATCAAGTTCCTTAGCCATGGAAATCGCTTTTGTCATTTATTGTTTATATGTGTTTACTATGTATTCAGGAACAGAGTCAGCTGTTATGGAAGTTTCGAGATGGCCTCCAGCGGGAAGTCAACAATTCAGCCCTCAAATTGCTATTGGAGCTCAATAAACAGGACATTCCCGCCGGAGAGAGCAAGGTTTACACTTCATTTCTTTCCATATAGTGGTTGAAAGTTCTAACTTTCACTTGCACAGCTAGTACAGTTGTCCCAATAGTGTTAACGTAAGGGATGGTTATTGTTTAGATGAAACAAATGGAACATGTAGTCGAGTGAGTACAAATAACCATATTGAAGTTATTGTGTAGTCATTGATCATTGGTATCTGATATATGGACTAGATATTTTGCTGAAAATAAATCTGTTTTTTCTCAAAAATGACAGTGGTATAACTGGTGTAGAAATTTACTATTTTGCCGAAGCTGTTACTTAAAAACTAAAGTCAAACCTCGTTGGCTCGATCTCCATGGGACCAACGAAAATACCTTGAGCCTCTGGAAATTGGAGCCAAGCGGGAATGCTTACCTTCAGTAGAAAGAAATTGGTCAACAATGTAATCGAGCCAACGGTGTTTAACCGTATCTAGAAATACTAATACCATTGAATAAAAGTATCATTTAAAACTGTTGAACTTACTGCTACCATATTTTTCAGCTGCTGGACCGTGTAGCAGACTGTATGGCATTCGGGGCCATTGAGAAGTGTCCCGAGTGTAAGGATGGTCAGCTTGTGTACATGTGAGTAGAATAAGTAATTCTTATTGTTTATTTTTGCTTTACTTAGCCATTAAATCAGCATTTTTTGGGAGCAACCTGGCTGTCAAACTAAAGGTGTAGTAAAGCAAAAGCAAGAATAAATGATAACATTCTGTTGAGGTGACTGTCTCTGTATAAGCCAGTGCCCATGTCAATAAATGTTTGAAGGAAATTTGGCCTTAATTTTTTGCCAAAGGTTGTTTTTAATGATTCAATCCCTTCTCATCTTGCAATCCTTCTGGTGGGACATGATCATAAACACTAAAGTAAGATAATGGAAGGATTTATCATGCTAGCTGATCGTTTGAGTGCATTACTGAGTACAAAAAAAACATGGCAAAGAGTGCATAACTGAAAGTTATGCAAACACAATAATTAATAACAAAAGTTACTAATATGTATATATACAAAGTATGTGTAAGCGCTAAATGTTCAGACTTGAGTTATCAATGGTGCATTATCTTGTTTCATTTCTATTTCCAGGGCTGATGGGTACAGATGTACTGGCAACATGACAGAGTGGACAAAGTGTATCCACAAGACCATGACACCCAAACGCAAGGCTTTCAAAATACCCAAAGAATACCATGATGCAGAAATCTTGTATGTTTGTTGTATTTAAGAGTAATGTAGCAAGTGGATTTTTGTTTGATTCAGTGTAAGAGCATAATATATTTCACCTAGTGAGCACCAAAATATATATTTCGTGAGTGGCATTGCAACGTGTATGATATTCATGTTTAGTGTTCTCCAGTTCAGTTATTTATACTAATTTTACTTTTCACTTATGGTCAAGTTCAATTATTTATACTTTTTTAGATTTTTTTTTCAATTTGTATGCACTCATAACATCTATTCGGAAATGACTTCGTTGAAATTGTGTCCAAAATTTCAAAACGGTGAATACCAAAGTGATACATTCACTGTTTTAAACATTGAAATATCAATTTTATTTCACTTATAGATCTCTATAAACCACCAAAAAGCATATAATAAAATAATTTCTTTGATAAAGTATGTTTCTTAAATTGTTGGATCAGTTCATATTTAATTAATATATTATGGTAAATACTCATAATCCTGTAAAATACTGTTCATTTTGCTCATTGTTAGAGTGTGTTATGATAAGGACCATGTGCATTTATGTAGGAAGAAGTACAAATATGTAAAACGGGACCGAGTGTTTCCTGCAGTGACGGCACGGACCACAGAGGGACCAGTCAGCTCTTCGCTGGATTCCGTAGATGGCGCGTATGTCTTTGCATTGCTATTCATTTACAAATATTTGTACTGCAATGTTATTAAGCACTGAAGTACTGTGAAATGAATAAAGAATTATTTCTGTGTTGTAGTATGCATTGTAAGATCCAATGCATTCTGATGAACTGTTGAGTATCACTTAGTTAATAGTTAGATAACTCTATCTTGAATATATAATGTAATGCAAATTATTGCCCTTTATTATTAGACTTAGGAATTCTGTTTCAGGTTTCGCATGTAACCACATTTAAGTCAATATTTCAGCAACTACTAGATGTATTGCATTGAAACTTTTTACAAGGGCTCCCAACCATCTAATGTTCTTAATTTATTGAGGAAGATAACTGCTTTCGTGCATTTAATGCAATAATTGCCCTTTATTATTTGTCATAGAAATTCTGGTTAAGGTTTTGCATGTAAGCACAAGTAGATTAATATCTAAACAACTACTTGATGCCTTGCATTGAGACTTTATACAAGGAGACAACCTACTTGAATTACCAAGTTAGATAACTGTATTTTTCAAATGATTGCTCTTTATTTTTCGACTTGGAAATACTGGTTAAGGGGTTCTCAGGAGGGAATAAAGACTCTTTACCTCAAAATGTTATCTGGAGCACTGGTGCACACTGACAGAAACTTCTTTCTTCCCTTTCCAAACCACAGATCTGCTTTGATAATTTTTAGCTCGACTATTCGAAGAATAATGAGAGCTATCCTAGTCACCCGAGCGTCGGCGTAACCACTTATGTTAAAGTTTTTGTTAAGAGTTTGTGTACCACCTCAGATATTGACATTTGGCTATGAAATTTGCACACTTGTTCACCATCATGCCCCCACCCTGTACACAGGATGAGGTAACTCTATCAAATATTTTGACAAAATTATGCCCCTTTTTCTACTTAGAAATTATGTTAAAGTTTGCGTATCACCTCAAATATTTTTAAAGTCCATTGACATATGGCTTTGAAACATTGCACACTTGTTCACCATCATGCCCCCAACCAGTACACAGGAGGAGGTAACTCGTATCAAGCATTTTAAAAAATTTGCCCCTTTTTCAACTTAGAATTAATGTTAAAGTTTTTGTACCACCTCAAATATTTTCAAAGTCCATTGACAGCTGGCTTTGAAACTTTGCACGCTTGTTCACCATTATACCCCCAACCTGAACACAGGAGGAGGTTACTCTATCAAGTATTTTGAAAAAATTATGCCCCTTTTTCGACTTAGAATTTACGTTAAAGTTTGTGTACCACCTCAAATATTTTCAATTCAATTCATGTAAATATCTCGGCACATCATGTATTGCATTGAAATCTAATCTAACAGTGATCCATGCATGTTTCGCCAAATGTTTTCAATCCATACACCGAAAAGCGGCGGGATAGTCTAGCGCGCTGTCTCTATGACAGCTCTTGTTCTATGTGTCTTTATGCCCCCGAAGGTGGGCATATTAAAATCGCACCGTCCGTCTGTCCGTCCTTCCGTCCGTCCGTGTGTCCGGCTCAATAACTCGTGTCCAGGCTGTAACTTTCCCTTGTATGGACAGATTTTAAAATAACTTGCCACATGTGTTCCACATTCCAAGATGACGTGTAGCGTGCAAGACCCGTGCCCCTACCTCAAAGGTCAAGGTCACACTTAGTGTTTATTCACAATGGAGTGCTGCATATAGGACATAAGAGTATAGGTTGTCATGTCCGGGGTGTAACTTTCCCATGTATGGACAGATTTTAAAATAACTTGCCACATGTGCTCCACATACCAAGACAACGTGTCGCGTGAACGACCCGTGTCCCTACCTCTAATGTCAAGGTCACACTTAGTGTTTATTCACAATGGAGTGCTGCATATAAGGACATTGAGTATAGGTTGTCGTGTCCGGGCTGTAACTTTCCCTTGTATGGAGAGATTTTAAAATAACTTGCCACATGTGTTCCACATACCAAGATGACTTGTCGCGTGCAAGACCCGTGTCCCTACCTCTAAGGTCAAGGTCACACTTAGATGTTTATTCACAACAGAGTGTTGCATATAAGGACATAGAGTATAAGTTGTCGTGTCCGGGCTGTAACTTTCCCTTGTATGGACAGATTTTAAAATAACTTGCCACATGTGTTCCACATACCAAGACGATGTGTCGCATGACAGACCCGTGTTCCTTTCTCAAAGGTCAAGGTCACACTTGGGTGTTTATTCACAATGGAATGCTGCATATATAAGGACATAACAGTGTTGGTTGTCAACTATGGGTGGTATTTTTTTATGTTTAGAGGCAATTTAAAATAACTTGCCATATGTATTTGACATGTAAAGGCAAGATCAACTTTTCATGTACTGATCTTGTTCATAGGTCAAAGTCACAATCGGGGGCATTCGTCACATACTGTGACAGCTCTTGTTCTATTTTAGCATTGTCCAATCAGTAAAAAAATCACATAAAATTTCTCATTTTCACTTCTTGTGATTTTCGACCCCACAAATGAACCATTTCCATATTTGACAGAGTGAACTTTCACCCGCTGGAGGGGATGAAGTTCTTGCTGTCAGGCAAGTTCACCAAGCCCAAGGCGGAGATTGTTGCCATGGTAACCAGGATGGGTGGGACTGTGGTCACTAAGTGTGACAAAAAGACCACGGCCGTAATCAGCACTAAAGGTAGGAGAGTGTGGAATTGTTTCTTTAATTAGTTCAGTGCAGGAAGTCATTGAAATCAACATTTGTGAGGCAAATTATGGAAATTGAGGATAACATTATGTTAATTCATGGTTTGATTAGATGTGTATTATGCATCATGTTCCACCATAATCTTCTTTCAAATTTGATGCAAAATGCATGATTAAAAACTAAGAAAGATCTGTATTGATTTAAGGTTTTTATCATAAAAAAGTTTTACCATATTGATTTGATATGTTAATTGCGTTCCCCTTTTAAGAAAGCAAGATGACATATGAACCGACTATTTCCAGATGAGGTAGACAAGAAGAGCAAGTCTATCAAAGAGGCGGAGTCAATGGATGTACATGTTGTAGATGAGACATTCCTGGAGAAAGTCACCAAGGGCGGGGCTGCCCTCCTTATCACTCAACACAGCATAGCTACATGGGGGTCAGATGTGAGTCATCTTGATTTCAAAATCTTAGAATGTTCATTCCTAATGCCTACGGATTAAACCAAAATTTAAGACATACAATTTTAAGCACCATGAGCGGTGAAAAGCAAAAATAAAGATATAATTGTGATACTTTTCATAAAAGATGATGCGTTGTATTTAATTTGTGTTGCTAAATTGTGATTCAGCCGGAGAAGAGAATAGCCCTGACGGCTGTAACAAAGAGCATTGGAAAGAGCAAAGGTGTCTCAAAGAGGGATGGTAGGTGAAGTTTGGTATTCAATTCATGTCATGTTTAACATGGAGGTAGATACTCGGGCTGTGCATGAGCCGAGCCAGCCTGTCACTAAAACTTCCTATATTATTACGCCTTCTGATGACCGTAGGTTCCCAAGCCCCGCCTGCGGACAGATACGAGATGGACACCAATATTAGTGTAGAACTAATTGTACTTGTATTTGAAGAATAAGAGCAGATCAGTAATTTTGTTTTTAATGTTGATTCAAACTTTTGTTATTTAACCTGTAAATGCTATGGAGGTAGATACTCCGGCTGTGCACGAGTCCAGCCAGCCTGTCACTCTAACTTCCCATATCAAAACCCCTTCTGATGACCGTAGGTTCCTAAGCCTTTCCTGCGGACAGATACGAGGTGGACACTGATTTTATAGTAGAAATGTATTTATGTGCTTATATTTGAAGGGTAAGAGCTTCACTTCTGTATTTAGAACTGTTGTATATATGGGTATTTGCCTTGTTGCAATGATAGAAGACAGGGCTCCAGCTAACCCATTTTATAATGGCCCACCCATAATAACATGAAATCAGAACACTCGAAATAACATTGTACACCAACATTTTTAGCTCTACTGGCCAACGGCCAGAAGAGCTTATGCGATGGTAATGTGTACGTCATATGTGTGTGCGTCAGTGCATCTGTAAACAATTGCTTGTGAACACGATACAGGTATCAGTTTTGATTGTATCAGGATAAAACTTGTACAGTATTTAGATATCCACCAGAGCTTGGTTCCTTTTGAAAACCAGCCAGACCCGCCCATGCATGCCTAGATCATGGGCCTTGAAAGTGTAAAAAAAATGCTATTTTTAGCTAAGTTTATTTTTAGCCAAGTCTACATGAGCGAAGTCTATTTTAGCCAAGTTTACATGTAAAGTCTAGGATTAAAGGGAGACAACTTGCTTTTTGGTTCTGCAGTTGATTTTATGAATTACTCTCCCTTGTTCTTGTTGAAAGGCCATTCTTTAGCTCTTTTGGCCAAAGTGTCTGTCGTTCGCGCAATCATCAAAACACAATTGGTTGTGAATGTTTGTTCAAATTATGCCCCTGGGGTCATAACTGGCCACGCCCCAGGGTTCACAGGTTTGGTATACTTAAATTGGGAAATGTTTGAAAATCTTTTTGTTTGTTTGCGCATCCATCTAAGCACACTTGCTTGTGAATGTTTGTTCAAATTATGCCCCTGGGGTCATTACTGGCCACGCCCCAGTGTTCACCGGTTTGGGATACTTATATTGGGAATGCCGTAAATGACTGGTTATAAGACGACAGGGGGTATTAGACGCAGGGAAAAAAATCTGTGAAAAATCCGAGAAAAAAACTTTTAATCTATGTTTTTGGTTAAAAGACGCATAGAAAAAATGTCAAAATCGTCCGGCACTTTCAGCCACCATGTTTGTTGACAGTGACGAAAAAATTTTTTTTCGTGAAAATGGCGATGGTTATCTTTAAAACCATACAACCATACTGTCGAGAATGAAAAGTTATGTTATGCAAAAAATATTTTGACAGTGCCCAACTTTGCTTTTTTATATGTAAGTTTGATTATTGTTTAATTCAATTTATTATTCAAAATAATATTGAATACCGTAATTCACAAGAGTTCGGACACCATAATTTTTATTTTATTTTCGCTCTCCGAATACATAGAAAATTATCATTTTTACATCTAATTTACATGTTTGTTCAACCTGCCTTTTTTCTTCATGTTTGCTTTTTACCACTTATTAATTTATCCGTAGTAATCAATGGTCATAAACTTATTTATTACGCCTATAAGTGTAAATCCTTCATGAAGTTAATTAAAACACCATTTTATACATGCACTGAACTGAATAAACACATTCTATCGGCTTCAGATCAAAGAGTCACACTGTGTGACGTCACATAACTTACAGTTATACCCACGAGGATCTCGTGGAGAGCATGGACATTGCTATGCAGGATTAATGTATAACTGTACGATTATTGCTTCATATAGTCTATAAGTGTGGTACAAGTTTGAAAGCTTATTGGTAGATCGTTTTACAAACATGCCATGTCGATGTTTTCTTAATCCCTTGATTGCCCTTGTTGTTTGTTTAATCCTCAAATAAATATATCACACTTCCTTTTCAACAGGCAATAAATCGTTTAGGATGGGTAGTAACTAATTAAATTGTCACAGTGGTGTATATGGCTAGGTAATCTAGCCAGGCATTGTAAAGATAAAAATCAATAATCTTCGTCTGTGAAACTTGGTAACTATGAAAGTTGTGATTGATGTCCTTGGGTGTCAGAAAATTAGGTACGCAAAATAAATTATTTTGGGAAATAATTACGGGTGTCCAAATATTTAGAGTGTCAGAACTCTTAGGTGAATTACGGTAACTTTAATCGAAAAATATTTTTGTTGAAATTATAAACGTCTTACGATATACCGTATCCCGATCTTCAACTGCCGTTTTAACCCGTATATACTCGATCAATATGACGCGAGTAACATCCCTTTCTACATAAATCTAAACAAACTCTCGGCTTGAAATTGACCTCAGAAAAAAAGTTCAAAAAATTGTTACTGGGTATTATACGCAGGCATTTTTTTGCATCAAAATCTGAGGAAAAAAAGTGCGTCTAATACCCAGTCATTTACGGTGTTTGAAAATCTTTTTATCTGAACCAGCTATGCAGACCCTTGCTATTTTGAATAAGGCATAATTTAGTGGTCCACTACCATGGTTGTTCAAATTATGCCCCTGGGGTCAAAACTGGCACTGCCCCGGGGGTCACAAGTTTCCTAGAGACTTATTTAAGAAATATTTTCAAAATCTTCTTGTTTCAAACCACATGGCTCATATTTGTTGTGGAGCATCGTACAATGACCGTCTAGCGAAACAGTTGAAATTATGCCTGTGGGGCCACAGCTGGCCCCACCCCTTTTGACCTCCTTTTTTAGCTCGACTATTCGAAGAATAGGTGGGCTATATTACTCACCCCGGCGTCGGAGTCGGCGTCCAGTTAAAGTTTTAGGGCAAGTTGGGATTTTTATACCCCCCAAAACAAAGTTTGGGGGGGGGTATACTGGAATCGGGTTGTCCGTCTGTCCGTCTGTCTGTCTGTCCGTCTGTCCGTCCGTTTTTTTTTGTCCGGGATTCATCTTTGTCGTTATTGAACAAATCTTTTTCAAACTTTCAAATATTAATGACCATGATGTAAACCTGTGCCTCCGTGGATTTGGTCAGAGTCGCATGATCCTGAGTGGAGTTGTGGCCCCTTAATGAGTTAAATTGGGCAAAATTAGCTTTGTCCAGGATTCTTCTTTGAAGCTATTGAGCAAATCTTTTTCAAACTTTCAAATATTAATGGCCATGATGTAAACCTTTGCCTCCATGAATTTGGTGGGAGTCACATGATCCTGAGTGGAGTTGTGGCCCCTTAATGAGTTAAATTGGGTAAAATTAGTTTTGTTCGTCCTACTCCTTCGTCATTTTTGAATGAATCTTTTTCAAACTTTTAGCCATGGTGAGAACATTTGCCCCTGTGATTGTGGTTGGAATCACATGATCATGTCTCCAATTAATAGGTATTCTAAATAAACTAAATAAATGTATTGCCTTGTGCTTTCTAATGATACCATAACTAAGGCCAGGGCAAACAACCTAGACAGGAAAGGGTTGGGGGGTATTCGTTAGCCTTTGGCTTACAGTTCTAGTCACTTATAAGTCCAATACCCTTCATTTAATTGACTTAATACTTCACACAGTTGATCAGGGCCATCACATGATGAGGTTAGATAACTCCATATTATTCTTTACACAGATTATGGGCCCTGATTGACTATGGAACTTGGGTTAAAGTTTTAGGGCTGATTGGGATATTTATTAATAACTTATATACCCTTTGTTCAAATGACTTAATACTTCACACAGTTGTTCAGGACCATCACACAATAAGTTAACATAACTCCATATTATCCTTAATACAAGTTATGGCCCCTGATGGACTTAGGTTAAAGTTTTAGGGCAAGTTGGGATATTTATTTAATAACTTCTTTACCCTTCATTCAATTGACTTAATACTTCACACAAGTGTTCAGGACCATCACCCAATGAGGTTACATAACTCCATATCCTTAATACAAGTTATGGCCCCTGATTGACTTAGGTTAAAGTTTTAGGCAAGTAAAAGTTAAGGGCAAGTTGGGATTTTAATTAAAAAAAACTTCTATACCTTTCATTCAATGCACTTAATAAAATTCAAAATTATTTACAACCATCTTACAACAAGAAACATAACTCCATTTTAACCCTAAATACAAATTATGTCCCTTGAATATTTTTATTTTATTTTTTTTTAATTTCTTTTGACATTTTTACATTCTTAACCATATTTTTACCAAGTAGGAGGGCTATGCTACATGGCCCTTGAATTTTTTTTATATATATATTATTTTTTTTTTATTTTTTTTTTAAAGGCATATTTATATATTCTTTACCACATTTTCATAATGGGAAATCAAGTTATTTGAATGATTTGTGTCATTTTTCGGGTGGTGGGAGGGCAGCATCAAAGTCACCTTATGTATTGAATAATTTTAGTTAGGTTTGACATAAATAGACCAAAGGTGGTAATATTACATTGTTATTGTATTCACTTCTTAGTCAAAGCGGCGAAGTCGAGCGCGCTGTCTTACGACAGCTCTTGTTTATTTTAAAGTTACAGCAATGAAATTTGAACCATGTGTGCAGTTTTGCAAATGAGCATCAGTGTTGTCCTCGGATGACCTTTGACCTTTTGACCAACTTTTTTTTATTTTAAAGCTACAGAAATGAAATTTTGACCGTGAGTACAGTTTTGAAAGCAAATATTTTTTTTCCTCAGATGACTTGGCACATATTAAAATAGTTAATGCAACTTACAACACTTTCTGTCCTCAGATGTTGAGCGTGCAACGTTTTCAGCTAACCCAAACACAAAACGTGAACTATATGCTTGTTGCCTATTACCCATACATATACATTTTGTATGCTCTGGATTGAAAATGAACACAAGAACCATGCCAGTAGATCATAGGCCCTCATGCGCCTCTTGTTATATTGTAGCATATATTTCTTGTATTGGTTGCAGTGATTTGATTGCATTCTGAAGTGCTGAAATGAGATTGGACTGAATTGAATTTCCATTTATAGAGACCATGTTCACCAAGAATCTGCCTGACAAGCTGAAGATGACCGTGAAGGGAGGTGCAGCTGTAGATCCAGACTCAGGTAAGATTTTACTTGATTCACCTGTATTTCTCATCTGTTAATAAAAATTCAAAAATCACGATATGCTTGTAGTTCTGTTATAACTTTTAATAGATACTGAACAAAGGAGAATAAATGTTGTTAACAAGCAAATAAAGTTTATTCCTGAGATTGGCTCACTGATGTTATTTTAACATTTCATGTAAAATGGGACATTGTTTTGTAAGAAGTGGCTGTCAAAATTATATAAATTGTCATTGAGAAAAAGGCCTCTACAAATAACCCCCTCCCATCCCTCTGATAGGTGTGGCAGACAAGGCCCATGTGATCCAGGATAAGGACGTCATCTACAATGCTGTCCTAGGATTGGTCGATGTCGTCAAGGGAACTAACTCTTACTACAAGATACAGGCCCTAGAGGGAGACAACAAATCCCTGTAAGTGAGCATGCTTTAATGATGGTTGAAAATACTCTTTAAATAAACTGAATCTGATTATTCAATGTGTATGAGCATGGTGCATTTAAACATGTTACAGGTGGTGGGTGTTTCGAGCCTGGGGTCGGGTGGGCACAACAGTCGGGGGCAACAAGGTAGAGAGATTTGGTTCCCGTGCCAACGCCATCGAGCACTTCAAGGGGCTGTATGGTGAGAAGACAGGTAACGCTTGGGAGGACAGGAATGACTTCAAGAAATACCCCAACAAGTTCTATCCCCTGGATATTGACTATGGAGCGGTATGATTATTCATTTATTGCCAAGGTTGGGAATGGGTCATTTTTTGAAATATCTTGTATAGATAGATTCATGATTTGTAGAATTTTATGTAATAATTTTTTTGATCTTCATGTGTGTATGTATAGGGTTAGGAGCTGTACCTGTAAGTTATAGCTTTTGAAATTAACATTCCCATAGAGTTGAGCAGTGTATCTACGCTTATGACCATCAAACAACATATTTTGTGATTACTGCTACAGAAACTTGTACACCAAAAAAAGTCATAAGAATGATTGAACTCTGAAATGTTCTAATCCTTGCAAGGTTTGTTTAGGATGATGCAGGTGATGTGAAGAAGATCAGTATGAAGGGTTCCAAGTCTAAACTTCCCCCGTCCGTCCAGGACCTCGTGTGCATGATCTTTGATGTGGAGAGCATGAAGAAGGCCATGATGGAATTTGAGGTAAAGACTGGGATTGAGACAAGTTTTCTTTAGAGTCGGTCAGACATATAACTCAATAAGTTTTTAGACCGTTGACCATCTAGCAAACTTGAAAATCAATTTATGTTATGAGGTGTAGAACCCAATTTTTTAAGGGGCTTCCTGCATGCATATTGATGCAAAGAGAGTTGATTTGTAAAAGTAAAAGTAAAAGTTTTAATTGTTGTGTTTAGATGCTTTTTTACCAAGATTGCATTGGTATAGAACATCATTTAATAGATTATGAAGAAATCAAAAGCAATTTGTTTCTGTTTATGTAGATTGATTTGAAGAAAATGCCCCTGGGAAAGTTGTCGAAGAAGCAGATCAAGTCAGCATATGCCGTCCTTACAGAAGCTCAGAAGGTGAGAGACTGCTGTGTTTATCTGTGCCATATCTGCAATTCCTGCCTCACTAGTGGTGATAAATGGTTTTAATATTCAAAATGTGAAAATGTCTGATAATTATCTTGATAATTAAACTTGTAAAAATAACTGCTGTGGTTGTTTTAATACTGAAGTATTGGTGGAACTCAATTGCAAGCTCCCAGTTCTTGGAAGATGAGCCAGTGAAATGTATGAATTAAGGTTAAATTCAGTGAAATTTGGAAAAGATAGTGGAATAGAAGTCATCTTTAAGATACTAATGATCTTTCGTTACATCTTTAAGCTGGTTGAGGAGAAGGGTACGCCAACTAAGATTCTGGACGCTAGTAATCGTTTCTATACGCTCATTCCTCATGACTTTGGCATGAAGAAACCACCCATGCTGGACACCTCTGATATTATCAAGACAAAGACAGAAATGCTGGATAACCTGCTGGAAATTGAGGTATGTTTTAAAATGACATCAGAGGCAAAAAAATTGTATAAACTACAATGTAAATAGACTACGATGGCTCTTAAGCACCACTTACTAAGTGCTGCATCGCAAACAATTATTGACAAAATGCAAATTGTGAAAATGTGTGACCGAATTCATTGGGCATTTCTATAATCTGATCTCTGAAACTGGCCTGTTATTTAAAAAAAAAAAGGTTTTTCAGTTTCCAACCTCTTTCAAAAATGTAAATCTGCTATTTTAAAATTCTTTTATTTGCAGAGAAAAGTAACAATGTATCATTTTATGTCTCTGTATCATAAACAATGTTTTAATGTTTGACTTTATAGATAACAGTCAAAAAAATTGTTTACATTCAACTCCATCAGTTTTTCATATGTTAAACAGACGTATATGAGCTGTTATATCCACTTAACTGTTTGTATATCCAATGAATGAAAATGAAAAAGACATGTGCAACTATTTATTTGTTTTATATTTCAGATTGCCGTTAAAGGTTTTCCTCAATAAAAAATAGTTGAAACTTGTTTCATGAATATGGCTGGGATTCACATACTCAACTATTTGAACTACATATGATGTCAGTTCAAACTGACTTTATTCATTTTGATGGATGAAGAATTGCTTGATACCAGTATCATATTCAAAACATTTGTAGATTATGTGCACAGGTAGTGTCTGTGTATTTTAGGATCAACTTTCATAATGTATGAGATACATGTATAACAACTACCTGTATGTTGTTTTCCACCAGGTTGCATACAGCATGTTGAAGGGTGGAGATGAAGGGGAGGACCCTATCGACAGCCATTACAAGAAGTTGAAGACAGAGATTGTGCCCCTTGAACCTGGGGAAGAGTATGATCGCCTCGTTACCTATGTAAAGAACACGCATGGTGCCACCCACACCATGTACGAGCTCGATGTTGAGGAGGTATGTTGGCCTACGATGTTTCATTTGCTTCATCATGATAACATTTATGGTTCATGTGTTTATGTTAATATGCATCTATCCAGGGATTGAGCACAGGATCCCCTGCTTGTATGTCAACAGCTCATTCAACTGCGTCCTGATGACCTGTGCAATACAGTTCAGAGATGTTTATAGGAAAAGCATTATATGAGACTCTTTGCAACGCTAACATTCATGGTTGCCATCCCGGTTTTCTGTAAGCTGTTATTACTGTGGGTTGTAACTGTTATTTCTAATGAGCAGATGACTGTATGTTTCACTCTTGTAGATATGGAAGATAAAGCGTGAGGGAGAGTTTGGGCGCTACAAGCCATTCAGGGACCTGCCCAATAGGCAATTACTATGGCATGGCTCCCGAACTACAAACTTTGGAGGTATTCTGTCACAGGGTCTTCGGATTGCCCCACCAGAGGCACCTGTGGTGAGTGAAACAGTGTTGAATGAGACAATGTCTTGGGCCTGTTTTCCTGGTGAAAAACAACCCTTTCTTAAAGTGCTGTTTGCACATCAAAACAAAAATGAGATGTTCATGTTTTAAAAGAATACTGAGTGTAATATTGTGATCTTTGAATGAAGATTGCCCAACTTTCTTTCAGACTGGCTGCATGTTTTTCAATGTTTTGTTTACACATTTAAAAGATATGACTTTTTAAAAGAATACTGAGTGTAATATTGTGATGTTAAAATGAAGATTACCCAACTTTCTTTCAGACTGGTTACATGTTTGGGAGTTTTGTTTACACATTAAAAAGAAATGAGACGTTCACTTTTTAAAAGAATACTGGGTGTAATGTGATGTTTGAATGAAGATTACCCAATTTTCTTTCAGACTGGTTACATGTTTGGGAAGGGCGTGTACTTCGCAGACATGGTATCTAAGAGTGCCAACTACTGCCGCACCTCCAAACAGGAACCCAAGGGCCTCATGATGCTGTGTGAGGTCGCTCTGGGAAATATGTAAGTAGAAACGCTTAGAGCTGTTGCAACTTATTCAAGTCAGAAAATGTGTCTGTATAAATCTTTCTAATTAAGTGCAAGCTTTTTTACCACTCAAAAAGGGTTCTACTGATGTTTAGAGAGTTAGAAATGTGGAATGAAAACTTCAATGATTAAAAGCATTCTACTTGTAAATGGTGTAACAAATTGATTGCAGGTATGAGTGTACCAGAGCAGAATTTGTCAACAAACTTCCTAAGGGGAAACACAGCTGCAAAGGTAGGAATGGTTGCATTTCTGAAAACTTGGTTTAGATTTGCTATTAATACATGGTACCGTAGGTTGTGCAGTTTGTGGCTGCCAAACAAGCAACATGTTCCATTGATTCTTGGTTTCATTCTGACAAGGGGGGTGAGTTTTAAGCTAGATACATTCTGGCAGAGAGATCCCTCTGACACACTGAACACTACTGAATTATAACACAGCTGACCCAGTGTTGTGGGGGTTGTTTATAGACAGTAAGACCATACCAAATTCTTTGTTTAGCTTAAGGTTCAAATTTAAAAATATATTGGAAGAACAAAGTTCTTTAACAAAGACTAATTATCTTTTCTTTTTAAACAATCACCAAATGGATTTACCTATGAGCTTTTAAGGGCATATATATTTGTATGTATGTAACTAACAAGAAATTTAGCCTTTCACAGTTAACATATTTTTTTATTGTCTGATCTTAACTCATTTTATCATTTATGATAGCAGCTCAATATTCTGTTGAGTAGATTCATCATGGGTTGAAAGTGGAATACCAACCTGCCAATGACACTAAAAATAGATCAAACTTGGCATGGCGGTAAGGTGAGCACTGTCAACTTGATGAGTAATATTCCATTTACAGAAACCACTGACCTTTAGATTTTACATAATAACATCACAAACAATTTTTTTTCTGCCATTTCAGGTATTGGGTCAACATGCCCTGACCCTGCAGGCTCCTATGTAACCCCAGATGGTATGGAAATACCCATGGGGAAGGGCATGCAGGGAGGGTACAAGGGGCAAACCAGTTTACTGTATAATGAGTTTATAGTGTATGACGCTGCACAGATCAACATGAAGTACATGTTCAAGATGAACTTCAAATATAAGTGGTAACTCTGGAAAGCTGTACAAATGGTTTGAGACTGTTAAAATCCATATTACTGGTAAACATTGGAATTGTGGCTTGAGACTGTTAACAGATTGGAAATCCAGCCTTCATGAATCAGAATGTGTAATTAACCCATTACTGATATATATCCTTTAAATTCCAATACAATCCTTTAGGTGTGTCATTTTTGTAATGGTCACATGTTGTTGTTTTAGAGAACTGCGTTGTGATCAAACAATATAGTTATGTAGTGTATTAGTCTGCACAACCCATGTCCCGACACGATCATAATGACCAACATATCTGTCCTACTTTTGGCATATATTTTTGTGATGTGCGATAGTGCTTAGTTGTGTTTATTTCATGCATTGCATTGTTAAAAACCAAGCATTTTTCAACCAATTATAATGGTTTATGGCACTGTTGTATAATTTCTCTAGTATTAAAGTGATTCATCATTTTGTATCATTTTATGTGGTTGCTACTTTAAGGGTATAAGGAATGTTTGGGTATTAGGAATGTGTGTTTATTGAGTAGAATGATTCTTGATTTCAATACATTGTTTTGTTCACGTCTCTTCTTTTTAATCCTAAACCATGTCATCATTGTATTTGGCGTAAGGTCAGTTGAACCATCTAAATTTAATTTAACAATAAACATCTTTTCAGTAATATTTAAGTTGCTTTATCGTTTGAATGCTGGCCATTCTAGGTGTTTGTTATTAGTAAGAGTTAAAGTTTTTGGAATGTATGAATTGGAGGAATTCAAAAATTGTTAAGAACTTGTTTCATCTTGTTGTAATGTTTTTTTATTGTTTTTGTTTTATGTAAATAGCATGAATGCATGTAGAAGTGGGGATTTTAATCTGACTATCCACAATAACTTTTTACTTGCATAACCATCACCTATTAGAGTTCTCGTTAGAATGTTTTTGAATAAAAAAAGATAAAACAGTTCAGTTTGTGTCCTTCTATATTGTGGAGTACAATCGTTAAAAAATCTCCCCGGGGGAACTCTATATGTAAAGTTAACTGTTAAATAACAATTCGATATTTTGCCTTGATATGACATACGTATTTATATATATAATTACATAATATACATAATAACTGCATTACCACATACATTTTTTTTGCAGGTGCCCTATAGTAATCAATTGTCTATCCATTTGTCTGTCTGTCCTGTGCAAAGTGCTAAGCGTTAGTTATTGTGATAAGGTGATTGTTTGTTATCCATCCGCCGACAACACTTTACTTCAAACAACTTCTGCTCCTAACCCACTGGGACAGTTTCAACCAAATTTCACAGGATGTTCTTCGGGAGGTCCAATTCCAGATTCCTTATAAAAAAGTGGTTTCATGGGACGGGGCTAGTTTTTACTATATTCCTATATGGAAAATCTCGCTTCAAAAACCATTAACTTGATTTCAAAATATTTCCACAGAAATGTTCCTTAGGTGACCCATTGATCAAATTTATTGAGTATTTTCTTTATTTTATTACCTGTTTTTTTATAATCTTTATTGATTTAAAATCATAGAATATGTGCTCTTTTGTGACAAGTTATATAACTCCAACTTAATTATTGCAAGAGTTATGGCCCTTAGTTACCGTTTTAAACAAATACATTTTTTATGTTTTAATACACCTGTTTAAGAAAACATGAGTTATTATCCCCCGCCGAATCGAAGATTTCGGGAGGGGGATATTGTTTTGGCGTTGTCCGTCCGTCTGTCCGTCCGGTACCATATCTTGGTAGGCATTGATCAGAAAATGATCAAACTTGGTCAGAATGTTTCCCTTGATCATATCTCAACCACTTTAAAAAGTGGGTCACATGGGATCAAAAACTAGGTCAGTAGGTCAAATCTTAGAAAAATCTTAGAACATACTAGAGGCATTATACAAGGTCAAATATTCATGAAACTTAATCAGAATGTTTTCCTCGATGAACTTTTGGTTGGAAATAAAACTGGGTCACATATGGTCAAAAATTAGGTCAGTAGGTCAAATCTTAGAAAAATCATGTCCGGAATCATATCATGGTAATGATTGGTCAAGTTATGTTCAAAATTGGTCATAATGTTAACCTTGATGAAATATGGACCACTTAAAAATGTGGGTCACATGGGATCAAAAACTAGGTCAGTAGGTCAAATCTTAGAATAATCTTTGGAACACTCTAGAGGCATTATACAAGGTCAAATATTCATGAAACTTAATCAGAATGTTTTCCTGGATGAACTTTTGGTCCGAAATAAAACTGGGTCACATATGGTCAAAAATTAGGTCACTAGGTCAAATCTTAGAAAAATCTTGTCCGGAATCATATCATGGTAATAATTGGTCAAGTTATGTTCAATATTGGTCATGATGTTAACCTTGATGAAATATGGACCACTTAAAAAAGTGGGTCACATGGGGTCAAAATTTAGGTCAGTAGGTCAAATCTTAGAAAAATCTTTGGAACATACTAGAGGCATTATACATGGTCAAATATTCATAAAACTGAATTAGAATGTTTTCCATGATGAAATCTTGGACTTATTTATAACTGGGTCACATATGATCGAAAATTAGGTCACAAGGTCAAATCTTAGAAATGTTTGGTCCGGAATTGTAATGATTGGTCCGATTATGTTCAAACTTGGTCATGATGTACCCCTTGATGAAATATGGACCGCTTGTAAAAAAGGGGCATGTGCGGTCAAAAATTAGGTCACTAGGTCTAATTTTAGAAAAATCTTTGAAACACATTAGAGGCAATATGTATGGTCTTATATTCATGAAACTTGATCAGAATGTTTTCCTTGATGAACTCTTGGAGCTGTTTGAAACTGGGTTACATGTGATAAGAAATTAAGTCACTAGGTCAAATCTTTCAAAAATCTTGTCCGAAAACTATTTTATGGTGGTGTTTGGTCTGATTAAGTTCAAAAATGGCCAGGTTAAATTTCGACTGCGTTTTAAAATTGGGTCATATGGGTCAAAAACTAGGTCACTAGCTCATATCTTACAGAAATCTTGGGAACACTCTAGAGGCAATACATCTGCTCTAATTTGCATGAAACTTAATCAGAATGCCTCGATGAATTCTTGGAATAGTTTGAAACTAGTAGGTCATGTGGGGTCAAAAATGAGGTCACTGAGTGAAATCTTAAAAAAACTTTGTGGACACTCTAGAGGCTATATTTTTGCATATATCTGGACCAATCTTCATGAAACTTGATCAGAATGTTTGCCTTGATGAAATCTTAGATTAGTTTGGAACTGGGTAACATGGAGTCATAAACTGGGTTTCATAGTCAATTCTAAATGTTACATTATATACAATATTATTTTTTTATTTCAAACAGTTGCAATCAAACTCAAACTCATATATATATATATATATATATATATATATATATATATATATATATATATATATATATATATATATTTCATCAACAATTGATTTCCATTACTTGACTAAGCCCAATCAGGCGAGTGATATCAATTCAACGAATTTGCTTGTTGATTTATCTGCAGCGCAGGGCAGGATTCATCCAGTATGTTGTCTGGTCAATAACTTAATATCCCTTTGTCCAATCAGGTGATCAATATTTAGAGCCATCTTGGCCCATTAATGCCATAACAATTTAAGTCACTCAAGAGTTATCACACTTCAATTATAGAAATTACCTAAACTTCGTCTTGCCTAATCAATTATTTTTTAATCCTTTGTCCTATCATCACCAATTTTGGTCAGAATATATTGTACAGGTTCTATAACTAGCCATGTTGCTTAAGAGTTATGACCTGTAAAGTGGCAAAAACTGTCTTAGCAGTGTCCGCTCTCTAAAATTGGCTAAACGTACAACCACTTGTCACCAAACTTGATATTTTAAAATAAGGACGGGTGTATTTTGTGACAGTTGGCACTCATTAATTACTTTCAACCATTGAAAATATAAATTTCATACATACACTTGCAGTCACAATGTGCTAATTTCTAATGAGGTATATAACTCCTACTTAAATATTTTAAAAGTAATTGTCCTTTGTATTTTTAGCTCACCTGTCACTTTGTGACAAGGTGAGCTTTTGTGATCGCCTTTTGTCCGTCGTGTGTCGTCCGTCAACAATTTACTTAAAAGACATCTCCTCCTTAACCGCTGGGCCAATATTAATAAAACTTCATAGGGATGTCCCTTGGGTGGTCTTCTATCAAAGTTGTTCAAAGAATTCAATTCCATGCAGGACTCTGGTTGCCATGGCAACCAAAAGGAAAAACTTTAAAAATCTTCTTCTCCCAAACCACAAGGCTTAGGCCGTTGATATTTGGTCCTCTACAAAGATTGTTCAAATTATGGCCCTGGGGTCGAAATTGGCCCCGCCTCCGGGGGGTCATGGGTTTTCTCTATATGTTTATAGTAAAATAAATCAAAAATCTCCTCTGAACTTACGTTGCTTAGAGCTTAGATATTTGGCATGATTCATCGTCTAGTGGACCTCTTCAAAGATTGTTCAAATTATGGCCTTGGGGTCAAAATTGGCCCCGCCCCGGGGGGTTAGGGTATTCTCTATATGTTTATAGTTAAAACTTCAAAAATCTTCTCCTCTGAACTTACTTGGACTAGAGCTTAGATATTTGGAATGATTCATCGTCTAGTGGACGTCTACAAAGATTGTTCAAATTATGGCCTTGGGGTCAAAATTGGCAACATATCATCCTCTTACTTGATATACTCCATAAGTCCTAGCTTATTCCAGACTTCTAAAAAACCTTAACTACTTTGAACCATCCAGATTTCTTATCAATCCAACGTGCAATATATGACAGGTGAGCAATTCAGAGCCATTCGGCCCTCTTGTTATAATTCATATTTTTATTGATAACTTATCAACCAATTAAAGATATCAGCTAAAACCTTCATTCACTAACAGTCACAATGTGCTATTTCCTGGCGAGGCATATTACTCAAACTTTAATATTGCGACAGTCATGGCACTTGTGTAACTTTTAAGAATTACACATTTTTCATGTTGTTTATTTCCTTCAAACATTGAAGATATCATTTTCAAACATAAGAAACTTACTGAACATTACTATGTTCTCTAAAGGCAAGTTACACACAACATTAATTTCCTAAGATTTATGGTCCTTTGTAACTTTTAAAAGGTACACATGTTTGTTTTGTGTTTTAATACCTCACATAACATTATGCTCTTTTCTGACAAGTAATATTACTCCAACTTAAATATTGTAAGTGTTTTGGCACTTATTACTTTTGTTTCTTAATAACTTTTAAACTATTGAAGATATTGACTTCAAACTTCATACACTTACTCGCAGCAACAATATGCTCATTCTGACAAGTTATAGAACTCAAATTGTTTATGTCATTATACTTATGGCTCTTATTAACTTATTTAAAAATAAAACAGATGTTTTCAACGCTAATATATTGAAACTTGAAATATAGAGATGGCAATGCAGCCTTATTGAAAGGGAAAAAAACAGATCCAATATTAACATGTGCATATAATAGTGATAAGTGGACGCAACTTACTTATTTAAAAAAGTAATACATGTACGCTGAGCATGTCCCTTTGCTTAATATTCCTCTGCTTAAACTTGTATGGTTTGGTTAGGGTATATAACATATTTAAATATAATCCAATGCATTTAAATATATCTGAAATATAAAACAGTCCTGATGAGATAGACTCATTTTCTTAGAATTGCTCATATTGCCATAGTAATTCAACTTCACTTTAAACATGCCCCTCAAACCAATCCCATACTCTAATATGCTATCATTAGGGGCCCTTGTCACATCGTGTGATGGCTCTTGTTTTGTCTAGTGCGCATTTTTAACTTCTTTGTCATGTGTCAACTTGACCTTCAAGATATAAATCGTCATATATTACCATGACATTTACAATCAAGTCGTCATGCATTTGACCTTGACCTTAAGGGTCACGGCTAAACCGGTCATTGCCATCATTTTCACTAAAATACTTCACCAGGTCATGTAATTATAATATCATGACGTAGACCTCTACGATGTAGGACGTATAATCCTATTATGCTGTTGTATTTTAAACTGAATTGTAGGAACATGGGTATTATGTATATTAAATAGCGAGTTACTTGTATAACTCGGTGGAATAGTTATAATGATACAACAGGATCTGCCTTTAATATAGGTGCGACCAGCCTATTGGTCCTTTCAGACATGGCGCAGAAATATACGTTAATCAACCAAATGCGTTACAACACATGCCTTGAAACGGCATTCCTGCCTAAAAGCGTTGTGAATGAATCTACGATCCCGACAAGCGGATAGTAATACCCATGGATTTACGATACATTCGCAATGTAATAACTACGTTACCCTTCACAAATAGGCCTTGGACGACCTTATCTAACGCCCAAATATTTGCTACAGCCCACGACATTGAGGCCAAGAGAGGGAACAACTCTGAAATGGTGACAGTTTGATAAGTTGAAGTTAACAAGCAATCTCGAGGTCCATTGCTCCCACAGTGGAAGACCATTGCCAAATCTGAAATCGTTAACTATCCCTTGTACTGTTGCGTCATAACTGAATGGTGACTCTATCCGTGTTGTGAACTGTTTAAATACTGCTGCAGAGTAAAATATTTGTTGAAGGTGATAAATCTGTACTGGATTAAAAGGACTGACATACTTTTATAGGATTGGTAACTTTAATTAAACTGATAAACAATCACGCCCTCGACCGGGCCTCTTATCTCTGAAGAGTTCATTGATTATTTTATCGTTGGTAATAAATCAAAACTAGACTATACTATTTCCACCGCGATATCGACACTATCCCGTGATACAGCGACTCAAACGGACTGATAAACGGACAAGATGGTTTTCAAAGTAGAAGATCCGGTAAGTGCATCTAATTTTTCTAATTTTACCTTTCGTTATATTGCTATTTATTATGTGAATTGTCTAATAAACTCATGAATAGCTTCAGGCGCATGCAAATACTACACGTATTTAACGACACTGAACTAATTTCCACGTATCGTTTATTAAACTAAACAAAGAAGGACAATAAACGTAAAGATGTGTACTTTCACACGTTTCAACGCCAGAACATGCTGGAATAAGTCGACTGTTTAATACATAGGTTAATATTTCGTATTAGCATGGGAACGTTGCACGTTGGTTTGAAGTTATCTGATATATCTATATGTTGACCGAGATTATTTACTTGACAGTTTACGTTTTTACCAACGTTACGTGAAAAAGAAATCTCAATTTCCTGGAATACCAGCGGTCTCAGTCACCCGGGACAGCAGCCTGGGACAAGATGGATTAGTTAAAGCGGTATTCTGTGAATTTCAGATACCGTGAACTATAGCAAACGGGTTAATAAATCGCATAAAAGTCTACGTACACGTTGCTAACACAGTATAACTATCGTAGAACCGGTTTGTATATTTAAGTAAAGGAGCGCTAAGATGCCTATGTCACTTTCTATACACGCTGGATATATTTAGTTCATTCGTACCAACTATTAGTAGCGTCTACTACATTCGAGATTTCGAGCAAAATACTAGTACCCCATTTGTTTTCGTATGTGTAGCACACTCTTGTGTATCGAATATTGCTCTAAACCTTATTGAATATCGAGCTAACCAAAACTGACTTTTCATTCTCAAAGCTGGCATACAGGTACCACGCCCACATAAAAGGAAAATAATCATGAATGAACTGGTTCCCCATAAAACACGTTATCTCTGACCCCACATTACAACTTGACATGGACGCTAGTATTCAAACAAACACCAATGTTATCAGGTTTGTGAAAGGACAGATTAGGACATTCTTCCTTTGTCCATCAATATCTTGTCTGTATGGCTTATATAGTTGCGTCACCATAGATACAGTTTGATTCTCATGTTAGGGTGTATGCATAGCGGTTAAGCGGTAACAAACTGCACTGAAGCTGGGATCAAACGTCAAGTAGCCCGTCATCCCCGTTGATTTCGTTAGTAACAATTTAACGTCTATGGGTGCGTCCTGATCATAGTAACAAGCCCCAGATCTGATGCGCATGAGTATATTTAAAAAATGCCAGAGTTACATCTTCTGCACTACAAGCGCTTAAATGATCACGGGAGACTCTATGCTACGTATGGTTTTATTCCGTTCATAAATGTGGATATTGACACCCAACTCTTGAAAGTTCGGCTAGTTTAGTAGACTACATATATAGATATCACATAGTTTCGGCCGGTCACTATATCTGAAAGGCAACAGTGACCGGTTAACCAGATTTCGTTTGCCCGGGCTTATCGGTAGGCTGGCCGTGGCCCAAAATGACCACTTCGCTTTCTTTGTAAACTCGCCAAGATTTCTAACATTAAGGCCATAAATCGCACATACTAAGATAAAAGACCACCTTAAACAATTTAATAAAACTATAAATGACTTCTCAGTTTGATGTTATTTAGCAATGCCGGATAATGTTAACGTTGCTGGTGATGACGCTATGATTATGGTTCAGTACATGCGTGCAGGGACATGTTCATGGAACGCATACACACACAAAAAAACCTGCCAAATATGAAGTAGTACATTTATATTACTCATTATGCACGCAAATTTGTCTGGGTCACACCTTATCATTTCATCTATTGACCGATGATTTACCGTGTCTAATGATATCTTCCTGGGGCTTGACGGGCTTAGAATTATGTTTGCATAGACGTATGGGTGTTTGTCTCCTGAGTGGCAAGTTTAAACAAAACTGGATGTTTACTCTTTCGTCTGTTGGCGAAATAATGTATCTTTTGAGATCACTATTTCAATCTTCAAACCAATTTATTACGTTCGCGCCCACTTACATGGTTTTACAACCTGCACTGACACTTGTATTTCAATGCAAAGTGGGTTGAGGACAGAGTGCGTAGCATCAATGGTACTCTTTCAATCGACCCAAACTCATATTTTATTTACCCTGCTACATAAATCATAACCATTGACAAATCATTGATCGAGTCCCAAACCGCCGAAACTTCAATATGTATACGCATAGACATGTATCCATTTGTTCAACTTTTGGCTAGTTTGCACATAGAGGCATTATGATTGATCAACAGTTATTACTTCTTTAGGTTCGTTCTTCTTCTTCTGTAGTAATTTCTACGTTCAGATTATAAAAAGAGAGTAATGTAACGCATTTCCATACCTTGCCATTTCAGGATATTCCTTTTGTCCAGTACATGGACACAGACTGGATCCAGAAAATCAACATCAAAGGCAAAGCTCCGGCCGGCGCATCCAGGTACGTTGACAAACCCTCGAGCAGTTACCATAGCTTTGAGTTGACGGCACCGTCGTGGCAATCAGTATCATTCTCTTAAAATTGTTTGCGTATTGATGTACATGTTTTGTGTCTACCCGAACCAAAGAACGACGAGGCCTCAAGATAGATACATGTTGTGGCGGTAGTATAATTGTATATATTTCTACTGGAGAACGCGTTCTAGATATGGGTTTAGGGGTCAAACGCGATCATAATGAAGCATTAACTCATGTTTTAGTACAATAAGGACATGCGGCGCTATATCTTTCATTATGGTTAATTAAACAAGCGCCTGGCAAAACAAATCGTCTTAATGCAGCTCTTGTGCGTATAAAAAAGAGCTGTGGCATGTTTCACACGAGCGCCGCGGAGCGAACACATCGCTGGCAACGTCACCAAGGCTAAACAAAAAGCTAAAATAAATTGTTCCGCTCTAACAAGCCTCTTTCGCCCACAGGTTTACAATCTACCTGCAGCAGGGACCGGAAGACGAGCCAGAAGAGGTCGCGTTCGTGTTTGACGCGCGCTTCAATTTCGGCGCTTCTCAGAACAAGATCGTAACTAACTGCAAGATCGATGGCGCCTGGCAGACGGAGGAGGACAAGGACTGTCCCTTCCCCTTCAATGAGGAGGAGGACTTCAAGATCAAGATCATCGTTGATGACGACTCATTTAAGGTATGGTATCAAACTCCTCGACTATTTATTTGATATCAGTTTTAATGACAGATCTCTTGAATTATGATCTCTCAGTGGGTCAGTTATGTGTAAACTGCGTCAAATCAGCATTTCTGATATCATTTTCCTCAAACTGACAACCTATCATCTAACACCTGTGTGTAATTTGTGATAAATTTTCTTAAAATAGAATGAGCTTTTATGACAGAACTAGATTAGACGCTGTTTAAATTAATATAATATGTATACAGCTATCAAGAGCTATCGCTTGTTGTCAACCAAAAACCTACACGTTTTAAATGTACAACTTGATTCACTGTTGTGTATTGTACAAGCACGTTATCTCTAACGTTCTTGTTTGAATTGCGTCAGTGAAACCGGGACATCCTGCACGTTTTATGCGTTTAGGCAAACCGTGATTTACAGCACGTAATATGCGATGTAGACAATTTTTTTTTATAAAACCAACATGAACTTTGCATTGACACTGCACGCCAAGTACTGGTTGCGTCGAAAATGATTCATGTATCAGCTTGCTCATGGTGAAATAGCAACGGGGTGTTGTTTAAGAGAAGGAACTGATTAAGTCTACTAATATGAAATGGATTTGCGCTTTAAGCTCCATTTACGACAGGTTATATGTACATGCATGTTTGTCTTTAATTTCATAACCATGCATGGGTGTAATTGCTGGACAGGACATGTTTGTTCTTGGACTTATAGCCACAGCTATACCTGTAGGATGTAACTGTTTGTTTATGGATTGATTCATGTAAGATGAGAAGAATTCTTGTTCGTTGACTAATGGCCACAGCCTGTTGGAAAGAATTATTTGCTTATGGTCTTATACCTGTAGGATAAGAATAATGCTTGTTTGTGGACTAATGACCACGGTGCATTTACAGATAATTTCTGTCCATGTATTTGCTTGTAATTGAATGTCCTCAGGTGTGTTTGTCCATGGTTAACTGTCCACATGTGTAATCCTTGTCCATGATTCAATATACCTGTATTTGCAGGTGAAGGTAAATGGTGAGGATTTACTGGAGTATGAGCAGAAGCTGTCCGCGAAGACCATCAACTGCATCCGCATCCAGAACGACGTGAAGCTCACATCCGTCAAACTCCAGTAGCCACCTTATAAGAAATTACACTGACCACTGGCCAGGCCCGAGTTCCAGCTGTGACTTTCAATAATAAAGATATTCTTAACTGGCCGAATAATTGTAGCAAGTTTAGAGGAAAAAATGTTTACATATACGAGGACAACTTGATCAACCGACTCGCGAGTTTGTTGAAAGGCGTATAGAAAGAATGCTATTGATGAAATGTTCTATAACGGAACGCATGCGGCTGCTCTTGGCTTAGCTTGACCAGTGGTCTTGGATTGTTTTTCCATCTGTAGGCAGCAGACTTATTTCTCCAGGTGGCTGTGACCTTATGATACTCCTCTTATTGTTGTACTGTTAATTGTTCTTTTGTATAACTGATATATCACCTTCTAACATACTATTCCATAGCTTTGTTTAGAAGTCAAGCCATCTGGTATGTTATACACAGACCATCAGATGTTTTTGAATCTATCATATTGAAACTTTATAATTATTTATTTAATTGAAACAATACCAAGCCTTCATTATGTAAATCATCAACTTGTAAGGCATCTATGGAATAGACAGGCAGCAATTTAATTGGTCCATTTGTTTACTTGTTAAAAGCTTTATTATTGGTGCTAATGTATTCTGATGTATTGGGCATTTTACTATACAACTGAATAAAATAACTAATAAGTCTATACTGTTGGCTTTGTTGTTTTCCTGCAAGTACAGGGCACTAGTTCATGCATAAACTGATCAACATATCAACAATGTAGTTTTCATTTCTTTAATAATAATTTATTTATGTTTCTTTGCATCTTGAATTTTGATTGCACAATATACAAATGTAAAAACAAACAAAAACAAAATATAAAACATTAAAAACAAACTTGTCATCAAATTGGTTGATAGTTAGTTGCCTTGTTATATTGGAATAGTTCAAGTTATTATGGCATGCATGTACAATGCACATAAATGTACATGTTTCATATAATATACATATTATATGTACTGTTGTATCTGGCAAGAAAGAACTACATATACACACATACATAGATGCAAGGGTACTTAAAACAGTTCTGTTATATGGTAAATGTCATGTAGACCATAACATGTACACACAATCACTTTGTTGTAACCCCACAATATATGACCCCTGTAGATACAGGCATTTCTGTATTCCTTCTAACCATTATCTTTAACTGTCAGAGTAGTCTGCCCTTGGTACATGTTCAAGGCACTGGCACATTTATTTTTACAGGTCATTTCTAGTATTACATATACGCCCATAAACACAGACACTTTAAATTGAATTCTTTATTTAATAACTTAAGTTCTTACTTAATTCCATGGTCAAAATATTGGCCAGTATACATTAGATGTATATACTATAAATTATACAAAATATTACTCCATCAACTTCTATGAGTTTCATGTTTTGCAGTTAAGGCTTGACCGACATGTTCCAACAAAGGTTTTGAGAAAATAGGTTAAGTTTACCATGTTATATCATTTATAACAGACCATTTTGAAGTACAATCGTTCGTATGTGAGGTTGTCTACGAAAACGAGTCCTGTTGACGTGTTCCAGTTAACAGCAAGAACAATCTTCTACCAAGAGATATGTTTACAAATAAACTTATAACAATGAGTATAATTTAATACAAGATCCTTTTCGAAATTATGTAAAACATTGCCTTCTTAAGAGGCATGAAACCTTGAAAAGATGAAAAGGTATCTTTTCCTCCATAGGACTAATTTTCACTTAAAACATCACATATATCTGTCTTTGACAAAGAAGTGTAACATTAAAAAGAACTACACATATATACATGCATATATCTGTCTTTGACAAGGTGTAATATTTTGAACACCTTTGCAACCTAAACTGAAGTTTGGTCCCTTTGGTGTAATTATATTGCTGAAAATACCCTTAACTTTATAACAAAATGATACAACACAAGCTACATCAGATACAACACTATTGCACCAATCCCGCACTTAACATATTGATATAGTAGAATTAAAATGCAAACTTATCAACATATATGATATGAACGTTCAGTTATGGCAAGTAGAAAGTCATTTGATGAAATCCTGAAAGTCTTGAATACAAACAGGAAGTTCACACTAACTAATAAATGGTATAGTTAAGATTAATAATATCATAATAAGAATAACTAACCCATAACTTCAGGCTGTAGGGACGTGCTTGTTTAAGCTATGGTTTAATGATTTCAGACATATTGGATTGGAAACGATGTTGATTTATATATCATGACCAAATACAACTGCCCTTACAAATACAACTGCCCTTATCAAATTTCTCAACACTAATATTACTCTTAGATGCCGGTAATGAGGCCGAGAGCATGATCTCTACACTTAATTTGAATGCCCAGAATAACAAACTGTGCGGAACAGGTGTTGTAATTACTCTTATAATTTCACTCCGGTCTGTTTAAAATTAGTCATGAGCAAGTCCCACGTGCTTACATGACAGTTAAAATGGCTACCAGAATGAGATGTAGTGAGTAAACCAGGTGTTAAATATGTATTATTGGAAAGTTTTGAGTACAAGCTTACAAGCTCTTATTTTTCCAATCAGGTATTTCTGTTATATAATATTCACAAACTAAAATTACCAAACTGGCCAGAAATGTGTTGAGTTTAAACAGCATCTGGATGGGAGCTTTGTGATCTATACTGAGTCATAGAACTTAGAAGCATAAACAAGTACAAAATGAGACATGCCAGAATGTTAATATAGACCTTATTACTAAGTAGCATAAAAAGTAGATCTTAATAACTATCAGCCAACAACATAAATTTACTACCTCAACTTTTGTTCCCAAACTGACACCTATACTGGTTTGTATCTTATATCTGATAGACAGGCCTTATAAGTCCGTGTCTGATCAACGATACCCTGAGTCTGAGTGTTATCCCAAAGTCTTAGACATGGTAAGATGACGTCTACAGTTGCAGATCAAAAGTAAATTGTCTGCCTTCAGCGGCGAGCCACAGACATCCATGGATGTGAACAACCCGAGAAATGCTGTGACACTGACTACTGTCTATTATATATGAATTCTTATTGTGTCAGTTTAGCAGATGAGCCTGATAAGCCCATTGTCTGCTCCCAGCAGCAGGCTCCGGTTGAGGGGCAGGATCTCCATGCTTGTTAGGACCCCCTTGAAAACCTCGCTACGCAGCTTTGTGCTGGTAAAGTTGGCCTGAATAACAGAAATATTATGGCCTTAAGGTTTTACAAGCGAAAATAAAAACAACAAGGGAATTCAAAATCATTTTAGAGTTTATAGAGTTCTGGCGAACACAAGATCGGGATGTACAGTAAAAAAGACAGACAGATAAACAAAGTGGAAACTACATACTCTGCCATTGGGGAGCAGGGAACATAACACTAGGTAAAAATATATCAATATAATTATATAGCTGATCCCCCCCTCATATTCAAGGAGCAATAAATGATATCAGAAGAATGACTGGAAGAGAATGTTTTTGAAACCAGTGATTGTGTGATTGATTATAATTTGAAATGGGACTGATTATAATTTGAAATCCCATATGAATATCAATAAAAGGTCAGTATGAGAAGAATTTTATTAGTTGCAAAATAGCTGCAAAAAAAAGTTTCCGAGTGCATATTTATGTAGAATTGAAAACAGTCTTGATTTTTCTATAAACCCATCCAAATTTAAACACATTTCATATTCATGTATTTCATACGAGTAGTTAAATATGATTATAAAATAGAACATAGCATTTCATACTGGCTGAAATATTGCTAAAATATACAAGAAGAACAAAAAGGTTTTTTGACAGTGATGAGATTGTAGACAAGATCTCAGTACCAGCACAGACATGTCACAAGCATATTTAACAGGGATCATATTTTCTCTGCTGATACTGACCACTATAATACAAATCTTCCATGTACCAGGTCACGCGATGTCAAGTTTTTGCACAATAATGCACAAGTGCATCTCAATGCACTGGCTACATAATATTTGCAACAGCACAATCTCAAAGTTATGCGATCTTCTCAATTCAGGCCAGACCTAAAACCTGGAGACTTCTGATTGAATCCCCACGTCAAGTCCTGTCTATGCGGACATCCTTTGAAGACATGCAGTGCCATTGCGATAGGGAGTGCCTTATACCAGTGTATAAACAGTATACCAAAAGGAGAGTTTGCAAAGGCATTTTCAAACTTGATTTTACCACTCAAAAAGTGTGTGGATACCAAGAGAAAATATTTTGACGGGATAATACTGCACAGACACAATCTTTAACGTTAACGGCTGCTGTTGAAACTACATTTTAAATGCTCCTCATAAAAAGCACCAACCTGAGTGTCTACAGCAGTGTGGACCCCTATCTTGTTGCTGGTGCTGGCACTCACTATTTGGTTCTTGTAGAAGTTCACACAGTGGACTGGTTCCGTATGACCTAGAAACACATACATGTATAAGGTCTGTGTACTGTGGAAACATATGCTAGAGTTTCAAACCAGAAGGTAGATATATATAGTATAAGGTATATGAACTGGTTATAGGAAACTTAAACACCAACATTCATTATGTCCAGAAAAAAGCAATTGTTATCTTCTACTACACAGTCACTAGTATTATTAACGGAACAACAATGGACATAGACTAAGAACATCCTGATATCATATTTGAGAAAATGAATAAGCATTACTTGTAAGAACAATGGTCATAATACGACAAAAGCTTATTTTAACAGAAGACATTTACCACCCATGTTTATAAAGTGAAAAAGCAAAGAAAGTGTTTTACCTCTAAAGCTGCAGAGTTCCTTGGTGGAGCCGTCTACAGGCCAAAGTTTCATGGTCAGGTCAAAGGCCGTGGACAGGAATGATGTCTTGTTATGGGCCTTCAACTGAAATGAAATGAATTTTTCTTCTTTTGTTCTCAACATATTTTATTTTTGAAAGAAACATACAAAGTATGCAAGGTCATATATACAGTATCAAAATATAGGACTGGACTGAAAGATGATAAACAACTTATGAAAGTCCTTTCCCACTAATTTAGTATGTGAAGTGGTAAAGCATATCATGGCGTTTCAGTTAATATTAACTTGTAAATATTAACATTTATTTAAACATTTATCAGACCATCCAAAACAATCTGTTTCTGATATAAATACTAAAAAATATGGGTAGGTAGGTTGGAATAGTTAAGAATCTGAATATCATTTTTACACCGAAACCTATCATTTGTGCAAGGAACTAATGGAAATACATGTATATCCCAATAGGAAAAAACAATAATGGTAACTTTTCTAAAAACATTGACCACAAACATATAAGGGTGAGAGCAAAACATTAGGGTAGGTCTAAAAAATGGAAACGAATAAAAGTTCTTTATACGCATTAGGCATTACCGCATTAGGCATTAACGTATAAAGTACTATCCCTTGATTATTGTATAGTTTTTATCAATTTCCAATTTTTAAATAATAGACTTCCGTGTGATCAGGCTGTTTAAGGTAGCTGTGTTCTTACCTGTAATATCTCGCCATCATGGGCCTTCCATGTGCCCAGCAGTATGCCAGTGTGGAGACTGAGTAGGGAAATCACGCCCGCTGAAAACCCTACTGCCACCCATGACCCATCAGGGCTGGTTGCTATGTTCCTTATCAAGCCTGTATACGATAAATGCTATATGTTATTGTGCACAAAATATTCATGAAATCATATCAACAAAATCATGAAAAAAATAAATACATTATATAACTACATGGATACAATTTTAAAGTAATTTTATTAGAAATTTCATAATTTAAAACTATTATAAATGAAACTGTGGAAATTAGCATCAAGACATCGATTGAAAGTAAAAGCTATAACACTTATAATGGAATACTTTACTTGCAGACATCCATATATCATATCTGTTTTAAACAACAAAAGACAAAGCCATAGTCATGTGTTTTATACATGCAAGTCCAAATGCCTACAAGTACTTGAGAATAAGAAGAATTTTTACCATGTGATCCAATGACACACTTGTATTCATGTGCATATCTGGCTGACCTCATGTCCAGGAACCTGCAATACAGTGTGAGTTTTGTGAGTCGGAATGACAATTATCGGATATGCAAAACCACACATATTATTACTACACAAGTTTTCATGCTACCTTTGTTTTCCATTGAGCAAAACAAACTGATGACTTTGTATGATGAATGCATGTATCTACATGTATGGGCACAATATTCAGCAGACAATAATTTGTGTTCATATAATTTACAATGAGCATATTCTTACCTGAGTGTGTTATCTGTAGTAGCTGTGACCACCACGGTGCTGGGTCCGGGGATTGGGGCAAGGGCGATCACAGGACTGTATTTTTGTGATTCCAGCTGACGCACAGGGTCTCCTGTGAATGGGTCCCACACCTGAACACAGTGGACAGTATTGTTAATATTATAGTATTAAGACCAGGGAGGTATACAGGATACACTTATGGGACAGCTGCCCTGGCATTCCAGAGAACTGGTCTTATACCCCAATAGAAATAAGTCAATTTAATGATAAATATGAGAAATACAGTTTGATTTAATGTTGATTATATCTAGGGATGCAAACGAATATTCGAATATTTGATCAAATGTTTGGTATACGAATGTCAAAATCAGTATTCGAATATTCAATGATTTGTTCAATAAATATAAGAATAAATATTTTGCCTTCAACTCTGTTGTTGTGTTTAAAATTCGTTTGTCTTGTTTTTACAACGATTGTCCCATAATACCAGAGGTGTGAATGTGATGATAATACACTATACATGCGTCATATGTCATTTAGGGACATATCATAGGGTACTTTAAAAAGTCCCCGTAATTTTACAATAACTGGCTGTAAGTCAAGTGAAACAAAAATCCAATTATTTTCGGTAAATTAAATGCCTCTACTAATTAAGGAATAAACTAGTTCCAGAGTTGTTTTTTTTTTTTTTTTTTTTCTAGTAGAGGTCAATCCCAGAACGAGGCCGTTCGTCCCACGGAAAGACCCTCCATTGGCGTATGGCGCAATTTGACCAGAAATCCATCGAAGTTCACGTTGTTTACAAATATGAAGGCAGAGGAATATAAATTCAAATATTATGTATTACTTTTTGTCTTTCTGAAATGAGGAATTTCAGAGGCTCATTTGGTGAAATTCAGGGTCGGCTGTGCGTAGCGGTTACAACAAAGTAGAACTAAAATGCCCCGGCTGTTACTTAAGCGAATATTATAATAGTTTACTACAAGTTTTAAAATATGTAGTTTGGTAATCAAATATTCGAAAATTCGTTCGAAAGAATTACCGAATATTCGAATATCAATTTTTTCATTTGTTTGCATCCCTAATTATATCATAATGATATGCAAACCTGTTTTTTTATTGGTAATCTCATGAATCTAAAAATAACAATATCATTGCATGAATTCATAACTTATCATTTCATGACTAGACAAAATGTGTAGTAACAACTCTTACATGGACTGTACTATCACAGGAGGCGACCAGTTTCTGGTTCTCCATGTAGGCGACAGAAAATACTGACTTCTTGTGGAGGTTATATGAAAATTGGCTCCGGCATCTGAAATATGCAATAAAAAAAAAATGTTTAAGGGTGATGACAAAGCCTTGTCATATATAGAAGTTTAAAGCCCATAAAAACAATGAAATTAAGAAATCCTACCTCCCTGTTCCATCCCCAAAGCTTTGTATGGACCAGAGTTTCACTGTTTTGTCCTTGCTGGCACTGATGAAGGAGTTCTCATTGTCCAGTCTTGTTATACATCGAATACTGTTGGTGTGGCCTACAGGGGAGAGATGTTGGTTGTACATCCAATTGGCTTAAACTCTAACTTAAACACAATGTCAATTACCTTATTGCTTTTTCTAGATCACTGGCCCATTGCCAACATTTATTCATTTCTATATTCAAATTATGCACTGATTGTTTTAAACTGTGTCAAGGTTAAACGCTGTTAACATCATTTTGGTTGACTTAAAGCTTTATTGCTCTGGATGGTCCTTGAACACACCTGTATTCAGCAGTATTTCTCACAGGATTTGAGACAACTGTTTCAGCTGCGTTTGTTTAATTTAAGTATATGGTTATAGTTTACACTAGTTAGTTAGTTAAAGATGCCTTTTACAGCATTGTTTACTTCAACTAAGTTTTCAAAAAGCAGCGCAATGTTGTATACACCAACTAAAAAAACAAGGAATAGTTCCAGTTTACGACAATTTACAAAGAATTTGCAAATTAAACTCTGAACCATTAAGTGAACATTCCTAGTTCATGTCTTAAAGTAAAGGAAGCCACAACCTGGTTTATATTGTTAGTAAAATTATGTGAACACGTGAGTGTCGAAGTTGAAATGTAGGTGTTTTTGTAAAAACATTTTATATAATATCTAATTCACCTTGGAATGTCTGAAGTTTTATCTGCTTGAAATTGAACAGTGTGTCTCTCTCATTCAGACCTGGAACAAACAAGCCACAAGATGAATGCTTACATATTACTAAATACATGTAAAGACATGCAATGATACTGTACAGGATTCATGTTAGTTTAAATACCATTACTAGAAATTTATTCTTTTACAATGATGTTTGCGATCTTACCAAGCTCATGTTCCCAGTAGGCGAGCCAGTTGCCCTTCAAATGTCTGAGATTTTTGTGTTCAAGGTCATCACTGGAAATTCATGTGTATATAGGTCAATATATTAAAAATATCATCTTACAGGTTGAATGTTGATTACTAACAACGGCTGTTAAAATAAGTTACAGGCCTGATAGTTTTTTGATACTTTCATTTAAAATTAAACAAAGAAAAGTAATATCTGAGCATAATAAGCTTATTACAAGGATCAAATTTTGAATCATAACCCACTGTATAGAGCTAGTATAAATTCTTGGGTAAAAACAAGGTATTTTAAGGGAAGACAAATTGTTTTAAACAATATTGAATATTTACAAATCTCCATTACCAAGGAGCAGTACCAAATACACTAAGCACCCAAAAAAGCGAGACTTACCTACGGGTGTCCTCGGGGTCAATACGAAGGATGCCTCGGTGTTTGGCATGGGGTCTAAGGCGGATCACCTCCGGACTTGGGGTCGGGGCAGGGTCCTCCTGTAGACACAGCTGGTTCCCAACAAGGGCTACATTGCTGCCTAGATCTGTATCAGCCTGTGTACCAGAGAGGTCTGCTGGGCTCATGTCTGATGGAACTGGACCAGTGGGGTCTACAGGGTCGAGATATGTGAAAAAATTGTAAACAACGACACATATTATTTGGTACGACAGAAGAATCCGAACACACATAGTTACCATTATGAAAAGCAGAGCATAAACTTAATGATACTGATTAACTTTGCCATAAAAATTGTTTATCTTGTGCACTCTTATTTTCTTTAAATCTTTAATAATGGCAACAAGAGCAACTCAAGATGTTTAGACTTTGTTTGGGCATTTAAAACTCAGTCCCAATTATGCCTCATCTCAATCCAAGCTCACCTTCATTATTATCACTATAGAGGGCACTGTCATATTGGGCACACAGCCGTCGGATCAGGTCGTCATTGGGTAGGGCTCCCTCCATGTGGTGACTGGAATATCATCATTTCATAAGACTGGAGATCAAAACATTAGCTTGTTCCATTACAGAGTATTAAATGAAATGAGGAAATCAATCACTTGCAGGTACCGAATGTTTGTCTGAATTATGATAATGACCTAAAACTAAAGCTTAAGCAAAGTCGCAATAAACAAGTATCAGATAATGGTAACATTCCTCTTTAAATAACCAGATGAGCTAAAGATTCTTTTTATTTGTGCAACTATTTTCTATCAAAAATCTGTACATATAGCACATGTTTTACACTTACCTTCCAAACACGGATGTGAGGGGAATATATGCCGCCAGTGCCAGCTCGGGGCTATACGTCTGTCTGAACTCAGACAGTAGGATCTCCTGGCTGGTCGACCGCCCATCTACCTCATCTGCAATGGAAACAGGATAAATTCAATACATATAGTACAGCCTCCAAAACTTTCAGTACAGTGGCATGGATTTATTTTTATTAAACTTTTTAGGTTTTTTAAAGTACAAACGGAATTAATGTTTCAAGACTTTATTCAATATGAAAGTCAACAATACAGTAATTAATGAGATCATGAGGTTTCCCCCTTTGAAAAAATCACCACTCTGTTGTGATAAAATGAAGCCAACCTACCTCGGTCATCCATCGTGTGTATATCAGTGAGGCTGTAGTTCAACCAGGGGGCACGCCATTTCTTCACGTGGTCTGTGGGCCTTGGGGACGTGTTGATGTTGACTGGAGAACCAATCATAACCTGGTTTGTGACAGTGTCCATCTTGATGTTTAGATACGACTCATCCACTGAACTTGTGTCTGTGAATGAGAACAGTCTAATACAGTTTGAAGCAATTTTGTTTCAGCTATGCATCTGTGGGCCAGATGGGGGAGGGGATAATTGGACAAATTTTCTTATTGATAATTGAATCAAAATGGACATCTACTTGATCATCAAATCAGAAATAATCACAGAGTATTTTCATACTAAATATTGTTATGATTTTTATATTTATTTCAACAACTTCTATGATTTACAAATTCAAAAACTTAACAAACATATTGAATGACTGAACAAGAGGCCCAAAAGGGCCTATGCTCTACTGACATGGCTCTTATGGTCATTTTCAATCCAGAGCATGTACGTTTGAGTAATAGGCAACAAATATATAGTTCACTTTTAGTGTTTGGGTTAGCTGAAAATGCTGCACATTCAACATCTGAGGACAGGAAGCGTTGTAAGCAGATTAGTTGCATGAACTATCTTAATATGTGCCAAGTAAAGGTAATCTGAGGGTAAAAAAATATTTGCTTTCAAAACTGTACTCATTGTCAAGAGTTCAATTCTGTAGCTTTAAAAATAAAAAGTTGGGCAAAGGTCAAAGTTATGGACATCCGAGGACAACATTAATGCTTGTTTGGAAAACTGTTCACATGGTCAAAATTTTAATACTTTCAAATTCCATAATCTAGGCATGCATGGTCGGATCTGGCTGGTTTACAAAAGGAACCAAGTTCTAATGGATATCTAAATACTGTACAAGTTTCATCGAGATACAATCAAAACTGGAGGCTGTATCGTGGTCACAAGCTAGTGTTTACACAATAGCATTTTTTTTATACTATCAAGGGCCATAATCTAGGCATGCATGGGCGGATCTGGCTGGTTTTCGAAAGGAACCGAGCTCTAATGGATACCTAAATACTGTACAAGTTTCATCGAGATACAATCAGAAATGAAGACTGTATCATGTTCACAACCAATTGTTTACACAATAGCACATAACCATCGCATAAGCTCTTCTGGCCTTTGGCCAGTAGAGCTAAAAATAGAAGAAAACAAGAGCTGTCACAGTATGTGACGAATGCCCCCGAATGTGACATTGACCTATGAACAAGGTCAGTACATGAAAAGTTGATCTTGCCTTTACATGTCAAATACATATGGCAAGTTATTTTAAATTGCCTCTGAAAATAAAAAAAAACACCCATATATGACAACCTACACTCTTATGTCCTTATATTCAGCATTCCATTGTGAATAAACACTAAGTGTATCTTTCACCTTAGAGGTAGGGACATGAGTCTTGCACGCGACATATCCTCTTGGTATGTCGAACACATGTGGCAAGTTATTTTAAAATCTGTAAAAAGGGAAAGTTACAGCCTGGACACGACAACCTATATTCGATGTCCTTATAAGCAGCACTCCATTGTGAATAAACACCTAAGTGTGACCTTGACTTTATAGGTAGGGACACGGCTCTTGCACGCGACACATCCTCTTGGTATGTGGAACAAATGTGGCAAGTTATTTTAAAATCTGTCCTTACAATGGAAAGTTACAGCCCGGACACGACAACCTATACTCTATGTCCTTATATGCAGCACTCCATTGTGAATAAACACTAAGTGTGACCTTGACCTTAGAGATAGGGACATGGGTCTTGCACACGACACATCGTCTTGGTATGTGGAACACATGTGGCAAGTTATTTTAAAATCTGTCGATACAAAGGAAAGTTACAGCCCGGACACGACAATCTATACTCTATGTCCTTATATGCAGCACTCCATTGTGAATAAACACTAAGTGTGACCTTGACCTTAGAGGTAGGGACACGGGTCTTGCACGCGACACGTCGTCTTTGTATGTGGAGCAATGTGGCAAGTTATTTTAAAATCTGTCCTTACAAGGGAAAGTTACAGCCCGGACATGAGTTATTGAGCCGGACACACGGACGGATGGACGGACGGACGGTGCGATTTTAATATGCCCACCTTCGGGGGCTTATAAAATGTACGTTCATAGCACCAACTTAGATATAGGATGTAATCTCTCAATAAATGATAGTATAGTACTAAACACATATTTTTCTGTTTTCATTTAAAAGTAAACTAGAGCTATCACTGAAGGTGATTAATTTAATACCCCCGAAAGCCGCCTCTCATTATGATTAATCATTGTATAAAGTTTTATGAAATTCCATCTAGTAGTTTTCAAGTTACTGTGCGGACAAAAGTTCGACAAAAAAAAAACACAGAAAAAGGCAATAACTCTGTAATTTGCTAAAATAGTGTAATAATTCATGAACACTGAACTCCTTCTCATTGTGCTGTACCATTGTATAAAGTTTTATTACATTCCTTCCGGTAGTTTTCAAGTTATGCTCCGGACAAGAAAAAGTAACAAAGGGCAATAACTCTGTAATTGGCTGAAAGAGAATTGCGGTTCCTGTACACTGCACTTCCTCTCATTATGATCTATCACTGTATGAAGTTTTATTAAATTCCATCCAATATTTTCAAGTTATGCTCCGGACAAGAAAAAGTTACAAAGGGCAGTACTTCTGTAATTTGCTAAAATAGAATTGCGGTTCCTGTGCACTGCTTCCTCTCATTGTGCTTTACCATTGTATTAAGTTTTAATAAATTCCATCTTGAAGTTTGCAAGTTAATGTCTGAAAAAAAATGACAGAATAAAAACAAATAAAGGGCAATTACTCAGTAATTAGCTAAAGTAGTGTTATGGTTCTTGAACACTGCACTTCCTTTCATTGTGCTTTACCATTGTATGAAGTTCCAATCAATTCCATCCAGTACTTTTCAAGTTATACTCCGGACAAAAAAAAGTAACAAAGGCAATAACTCAGTAATAGGCAAGAATAGAGTTATGGTTATTGTGCACTGCACTTCCTCTCATTATGCTCTACCATTGTATGAAGTTTAATCCAATTCCATCCAAGTTATGCTCCGGACAAGGTAAATTGCAACGGACCGACCGACAAACCAACCGACCACAGGGTGACTCCAATATACCCCCTTCAAACTTCGTTTGTCGGGGGTATAAATATTGAAGTTTGATGAACATTGGTCAAGAATGATCATAACTGAATATAGCCAATGTTGGGCAACCATGGACAATTATTTATTTATATTCGATAATCACGCCATCACTTATTATACAATATCATTATAGAATATTTGACTAGAAACGCAATTCACAAGACATAAAGGCATGAAAGGCTATTTATGAGAGTACTTAGTAATTTGAAATATATATAATAATTCTAGAATACTGATTTCAACTTTACTTTTACTTTTTAAATTTTCATTTTTTTTTTTTGCAAAATGAATAAGATTGATGAATTGCACACTTGATAAGAACTGAAGTGAGCACATTGTGTTGATTTAATACCATCTTTGAGTATTTCTGAGGAGCAACTTTTCCACATCCCATCCGCGTCCATTGTTGAGTACACCTGATCAAATGGGGCAAAGAACATCTGTAGGGTGGGGGTGAGAAACCTTCGGGTGTTCTCAAAGCCCAGTCGCAGGCCTATGATGTACATTAGGTCAATTATCTTGTACAGGATCAAGGAGCGCATGGAAGCACCGCTCGGGAAAGCTGTTGAGGCTGAGGAGACCAGCTTGAGTATTGGCCTCAAGGCATCACGTATCACAGAGTCCTGTAAATGAGATGAATAAAACACTAATTCATATGCAATGATAAACATTGTTCAAATGTATAGTTACATTTAATTAAATTGATTTATCAAAACAGTGAAATCTTCATCATTCCTGAAAATACTAAGTCACAAAGAGTTATGCATCCTAACTTTTATAACACATACACAAACACTGTGTTAAACCTACCCAGGAAAATATAATGTATTTTAAACAACCATTACAGATATGTACAGCCTATAAATCTTACCAGTAGCACTTGCATGAATGTTTTATCCGTCAGTAAGGGGAGCATACTCCGTAACAGGACTACAGCAGCCACCAGTCCGGCCTCCGCTCTGATAGTCAGGCGTTTCCGGGCTACATGGATCTACAGAAAAAATAATTTGAGTGAATTTATGATTTTTTTTGGTTTAGCTGTTTTTTAAGGCTTATTCAGTGGTCCAGATTAGCCCAAGCCCACAAGTTAAATGGTTGTATGCTTAGCCACATAGTATTGTAAGGAATCTGGCATGCTGATCAAAATTCTAAATTGGTGCCTGCCTACGAACAAATTGATGTACAAACCATGTCAGTGATGCAGGGTAGGTACTGTATAAGTATGACTTGCTCCCCATATATACAGGCCACATAGCTGAGACACTCAAGCACCTTGTGGGCATTACTGTCACCCTGGACCTGCCGAGTGGACTGGGCAAGGCTTGAACCTGCATAACATGTAAGGATGGGGAGGTACATAACAACTTGTGGATATAAATACATAAATATCCTGTCATTATACTCAACTGTGGTTAGTTATATGTACAAGCCACATTCCTTATATAATTAAATCTCAATAGAAATCCATTAAGTGAATAAAAGAAACAATATTTTAAGGGTGACAATTAATGCATTAATTGCTAGGACTTTTCATTAAAAGATTTTAAATCATATGGTAAATGCTGTTAACAAAGTTATGAATTTTCACCTACACTGTTCATGTACAGGTTCTATCTGTTCCTCTGCAAGGTAGCACAGTGCCAGCATACGGACAAGATTCTTGGAGAGAAACTTGGCTGTCAGTAGGGGCCCTAGGCGATGTGATAACCATTTAATACTCTCAGCAGCAACGTCACAGATGTTTATAGTGTGACTGTAGTGGATCTGCTGAAACTCATCCGTCTCACTCCGGATCATGAAGGAGCTTAATTTTGATTCCTCCTCTCCATTTTCTACTACCTCTGCTTTTTCCTGATCATTCTGGTGTTCAGTACTTGTGTTTAATTGACTTCTACCCCCATACAACTCCTCTTCCATTTCAAAGTGCACTGAGTGGCTGTGTTTCATCTTCCTCTCCTCGCTGGTATCTTCTGGCTCCTGTGAGGCCCTGCTAGAATCCTCTGACATATCGAGAATGTGGGAGATACTGTGGACAGAGGCCTTGTCAGAACTGCTGGGATCAGTCCGCCCAGAGTCATCATCCCTATTGGCTTCATATTCATAGCTCTGCTGGGACATCTGGAATTGTACAAGAGTCCCAGATTAAAAAAACAATAGCACCGAAAGCAGATTCCAACTAGAGATTGCTTTTTTGAAAAAGCGCTTGTCTCCCCTATTGTGTGGTCGTAGCTGAGAAAAAATAAATGATGGACATGAAATTTGTAACTTTGGACTGGAGACAAACCAACAGTGAAGTTTGGTTTATTCGATTATATTAAATAGTGAAGAGAAGAAAGTGTTGTTGATTAATCATGGAAAATGTAAACGAAGTTTGCATTGTATGAAGTTCCTGGGCGCAAGCGTTATTCAATTATTGATCGGAAACCATTTTTCAGCTCACAGTCATCGTGACCATGACCTTTTACCTACTGATCACAACATCAATAGGGATCATCTACATAACCAACTTGCATACCAAGTATTAAGTTCTTGGGTGCAAGTGTTCTTTAGTTACTGAGCGGTAACCATTTCTTCAACTCAAGGTCATGGCAACCTTGACCTTTGACCTACTGATCTCAAAATCAATAGGGGTCATCTACTAGTCATGACCGACTAGCGTACCAAGAATGAAGTTCCTGGGTACAAGCGTTCTTAAGTTATTGAGCAGAAACCATTTTTAAGCTTAAGGTCACCGCCAACGTATCATTTTTTACCTGAAGGTAACCTTGACCTTTGACCTTTTGATCTGAAAATCAATAGGGGTCATCTTCTAGTCATGAACAACTAGCTTACCAAGTATGAAGTTCCTGAAACCAAAGGATCTTTAGTTATTGAGCGGAAACTTTTTCTTCACTTCAAGGTCATGGCAACCTTGACCTTTGACCTAGTGATCTCAAAATCAATTTGGGTCATCTTCTAGTCATGACCAACTAGCATACCAAGTATGAAATTCCTGGTTGCAAGCGTTCTCTAGTTATTGAGCGGAAACAGTTTCTTCACCTCAAGGTCACGGTGACCTTGACCATTGACCTACTGATCTCAAAATCAATAGGAGTCATCTACTAGTCATGAACAACTATGAAGTTCCTGGGTACAAGCTTTCTTTAGTTATTGAGCAGAAACCATTTTTAAGCTTAAGGTCACTGCCAACATAACATTTTTTACCTGAAGGTAACCTTGACCTTTGACCTTTTGATCTCAAAATCAATAGGAGTCATCTAATAGTCATGAACAACTAGCATACCAAGTATGAAGTTCCTGGACCCAAAGGATCTTTAGTTATTGAGTGGAAACCGTTTCTTAACCTCAAGGTCACGTTGACCCTGATCTTTGACCTAGTGACCCCAAATTCAATAGGGGTCATCTACTAGTCATGACCAACTAGCATACCAAGTATGAAGTTCCTGGGTCTAAGAATTCTATAGTTATTGGGCGGAAACGAAGTGTGACGTACTGACTGACTGACTGACAGACTGATGGACTGACTGACGGACAGGGCAAAAACAATATGTCTCCCCATGAATGGGGGAGACATAAAGATATTACACGCAAATGATTTTTACATGGAAGGTCACCACGACCTTGACTATTGACCTTGTTACCCCCAAAACAATTGGGATCATCTAGACATCATGACCAACCTCACTTCAAAGTTTGGTGAACCTAGATCAAAGCATTCTCCTGATATTGCACGGAAATATTTTTTTACATTAGAGGTCACAGCGACGTTGACCTTTGACCTTGTGACCCCCCAAAATATAGGAGTTTTCTAAACCTCATGATCAACCTCCCTACCAAGTTTGGTGAACCTAGGTCAAACCATTCTCAAGATATTGAGCGGAAATGTTTTTTTACATTGGGGGTCGCCGCGACCTTGACCTTTGACCTAGTGACCCCAAAAACAATAGGGATCTTCTACACCTCATGACCAACCTCCCTACCAAGTTTGGTGAACCTAGGTCAAACCGTTCTCAAGATTTTGAGCAGAAATGTTTTTTATATTGGGGGTCGCCGCGACCTTGACCTTTGACCTAGTGACCCCAAAAACAATAGGGATCCTCTACACCTCACGACCAACCTCCCTACCAAGTTTGGTGATCCTAGGTCAAGCGGTTTTCCAGTTATCGATCGGAAACGAAGTGTGACGTACGGACGGACTGACGGACTACCGGACTGACGGACAGGGCAAAAACAATATGTCTCCCCCAGTGAGGGGGAGACATAATGATCATCCATTTGTTCTCATTTAACCAAGGGACATGAAAAAATTTCCCTCAGAGTTATTGGACTTACCATGCATAAGTACATTGCTAGTGGGTACAAACATAAGTAATAACTTTCATATGAATATTTTTGTTATGAGAATCATTTTTTCATGACTGGAACTCCTGTTCAGATGGCAAAACCAAGGCTATGACCATACCAACTGTCATGCTATAAACAGGTTTCAGAGATCTATTGTATTAAGAATTGGCCAAGCGATTTAATTGCATAAACACAATGAAAACATCTTTCCATGACTTACAAAATGCATTAAATTGTGTTTAAGCTTGCAGTAAGGTAAAATAAACAAGAGATGTTTGTCAAACATTATTCTCCCCTGAGCGCCATGTTGTCAGGATTATAAGGACAATTGATTGAAATATGCATGGACCAAAATGACAGCTGATTTGTCAATGACATTGGATGCCATTGAGGCATTGAAGATTATGACCATTCAAAATGTGAGGATAGAGTGTGTTATCAGCTGGTCACCAAAAATCTAAATGTCAAGTTTGAGGGCCGTGGGTGCAGGCATTAACAAGTTATCACACAGACAAGCTTTTTCGCTCAATATCACTGTGACCTTGACCTTTTACCCTATGACCCCTAAAATCATAAGGGGTCATCTACAGGTCAGACGCAACTCCAAGTCAAGTTTGAGTGCCATGGGTGCACGCATTGTCGAGTTATCACTCGAAACATTTTCGCAATCAAGGTCACTGTGAACTTGACCTTTGACCTGATGACTCCTAAATTCAATAAAGGTCATCTACTGGTCAGGCCCAACTTCCATGTCAAGTTTGATGATGATAGGTTCAGGCATTGTTAAGATATCACTGGGAGAAGATTTGTTAACTTTTTTGCGTTAAAGGTTACTGTGACCTTGACCTTGGCCTGATGACCCCCAAAGTCAAGAGGGGTCATCTACTGGTCAGGCCCAACCTTCATGTCAAGTTTGATGACCATAGGTCCAGGAATTGTCGAGTTTGCTTTCAAGGTCACTGTGACCTTGACCTTCGACCCCTAAAATCAATAGGGGTCATCTACTGGTCAGGCCCAACCTCCAAGTCAAGTTTGAGGGCCATGGGTGCAGGCATTGTTGAGTTATCACTCTGACAACCTTTTATCATTCAAGGTCACTGTGACCTTGACCTTTTGCCCAATGTCCCCGAAAATCAATAGGGGCCATCTACTGGTCAGGCCCAACCTCCAAGTCAAGTTTGATGACCATAGGTCTAGGCATTGTTGAGGTATCACTCGGACAAGCTTTGGTCTACCGATGGACCTCCAGGACCGACAGACCGACTGACCTACCGACCGACCGACATGTGCAACGCAATATACCTCTCTTCTTGGAAGGGGGGCATATTAAAATACTGACACATCATGCTTATTTTTTGCATTATTGTGATTTTACAGAAATATTTTTCTACTGCAGAAAAGACTCTTCACTGCTCACCCTATCTGTACTGAAGGAATCCTCAGACTTATTGTGGTGTCCCAGAATGAGGCTAGGGAATGCCCCCTCCAGCTCTGTGACATCATCGTCCTCTGCGTAATCCCCAAGGTAGTCTGGCTGCTCATCCTCTCTCTGGTCCGGTCGAACATCCTCATCTTCTGCGAAGAGTAATTGTTAAATAATGTTATGAATGGCTGAATGGTTCACCACTTATTTAAACATTTACCAGATGCCAAAATGTTTTGGAAAGGTACTTATAATAAGATATTTAAAAAAAAAAAAAAAAAAATGAAAAACATTGTGACAACAGGAATTTGAATACTTCAAACACACACTAAAGAAAAAGGTATTGATAAAGGTCTCTTTTGTTACCAATAAAGTATGTTATCAAGGTATTTAAGCGCAAGACTCTTCAGAAATGTTTAATGAAAGGCAATCAATTCACTTGTGCATACCAACTTGCATTGGATCCTGTTCGTCATCATTTTCTTCACATTCAGGTATTTCTTCATTTATCTGGTCCTCTGCTTCATCTTGATGGCTGCTATGGTGATCACTGTTGCTAGGAAACCCCTCCTCCTCTTTCTCTTCTTCCATGTCATCCTGTGAGGTATGAGGGATAACCACAAAGTTTTTGTATCCTGCCACAGCTTCCACCAGGAGGGTAGAGAAATTAGACAAGAACGACTCTAGACCAAGATGGAGCAACAGTTGAACCAGAAATGATCGATGGTAGAGTTTCATGTGTTTTGGTGTTGAGTCTTCACCACTGTATATTCTGATAAGACATGGCATGAGGTTCTTGGCCAGCTGGGCCGGACCCAGCTCTCTGCCTACATGTCCCAGGATGGACCAGGCTGCCTGCACAGTAGTCACTGGGTCCTCAAACAGGTCCCTGATGTAGGGTAGAAGGATCTCAAACCCTTCATCTGATATTCTACCACTGTTTTTCCTTAAATACAACTCCAATATCTCAACTTTCTTTCTGAGAAGGATTTTTTCTACCTTATTTTTTTCTCGAGCAGATTTCAGCTGGTTGAGTTTATAGCTGACATCCTTGTCAATGTTTTTCATGTTATTGATGAGCTCATACAGCCCACCAAAGTATGGAGGGAAGGGCAATACATTACAGCTTGGTTGAACTAGCAGGGCCGGGGTAGGTGGGGGTAGACCTAGGCTGTTCACCATGGGGTACTCGAACAGCAAACCACTAGTATCAGTTTCTTTATCTTGTTCCTTGAAGTTTTCAAGATTCAAGAGAATCTCAGCAGCAGTGTGAATAATTCTGCAAAGGAAATAAAGCTAAAAGATCCATTCACCAACTGCTTAAGCTACATGTATGTATTTATTATGTCCTTAAGTTAAGGCTTAACATTCCATAAATTATGTTTAACAAGAGATGTTTGTCAAACATTATGCCACTCTCAGCGCCATGTTGTCAGGATTATATGGACAATTGAATGAAATATGCATGGACCGAAATGACAGCTGATTTGTCACTGACATTGGATGTCGTTAAGACAGTTTTAAGATTATGACCATTCAAAGTGTGAGGATAGAGTGTGTTATGACCATGACCTTTGCCTCTATGACCTCAAAATCCATAGGAAAATCCATAGGAGTCATCAGCTGGTCACCAAATATCTAAATGTCAAGTTTGAGGGCCATGGGTGAAGGCATATACAAGTTATCACACAGACAAGCTTTTTTCGTCAAGGTCACTGTGACCTTGACCTTTGACACCTAAAATCATAAGGGGTCATCTACAGGTCAGACGCAACTCCAAGACAAGTTTGAGAGCCATGGGTGCAGGCATTGTCGAGTTATCACTCGAAACATTTTCGCACTCAAGGTCACTGTGAACTTGACCTTTGACCCAATGGCTTCTAAAATCAATAATGGTCATCTACTGGTCAGGCCCAACTTCCATGTCAAGTTTGATGATGATAGGTTCAGGCATTGTTGAGATATCGCTGGGAGATTTTTTTTGCGTTTAAGGTTACTGTGGCCCTGACCTTGGCCCGATGACCCCAAAGTCAAGAGGGGTCATCTTCTTGTCAGGCCCAACCTTCATGTCAAGTTTGATGACCATACGTCCAGGAATTGTTGAGTTTGCTTTCAAGGTCAGTGTGACTTGACCTTGGCCCGATGACCCCCAAAGATAAAAGGGGTCATCTACTGGTCAGGCCCAACCTTCATGTCAAGTTTGATGACCATAAGTCCAGGAATTGTGAGTTTGCTTTCAAGGTCACTGTTACCTTGACCTTTGACCCATAAAATCAATAGGGGTCATCTTCTGGTCAGGCCCAACCTCCAAGTCAAGTCTGAGAGCCATGGGTGTTGGCATTGTCTAGATATTATTCGGACAACCTTTTATCATTCAAGGTCACTGTGACTTTGACCTTTGGCCCTATGACCCCTAAAATCAATAGGGGCCATCTACTGGTCAGGCCCAACCTCCAAGTTAAGTTTGAGGGCCATGGGTGCAGGCATTTTCTAGTTATCACTTGGACAACCATTTACCATTCAAGGTCATTGTGACCTTGACCTTTGGTCCGATGACTCCCTCCTCCCCCCCCAAAAAAATAGGGTTCATCTACTGGTCAGGCCCAACCTCCAAGTCAAGTTTGAGGGCCATGGGTGCAGGCATTGTCCAGTTATTACACGAACAACCTTTTACCATTCAAGGTCACTGTGACTTTAACGTTTTGCACGATGACCCCCAAAAACAATAGGGGTCATCTACTGGTCAGGCCCAATCTCAAAGTCAAGTATGAGGGCCATGGGTGCAGGCATTGTCGAGTTATCACTCGGACAACCTTTTACCATTCAAGGTCACTGTGAACTTGACCTTTGGCCCGATGACCCCCAAAAACAATAGGGGTCATCTACTGGTCAGGCCCAACTTCCATATCAAGTTTGATGACCATAGGTCTAGGCATTGTGGAGTTATCACTCGGACAAGCTTAAAAATTATTTTACCATTAAAGGTCACTGTGACCTTGACCTTTGACCTGATGAGCCCTAAAATGTATAGGGATCATCTACTGGTCAGGCCCAACCTTCATGTCAAGTTTGATGACCATACGTCCAGGAATTGTTGAGTTATCACTCATACAAGCTTTGGTCTACCGACGGACCGACCGACCGACATGACTGTGCAAAGCAATATACCCCTCTTCTTCGAAGGGGGGCATAAAAATGGCTTGGAACAGCATACGCTGATTATGATTTTTATAACATCAGAATCTTCATAAATTTTAAGTATTTTTAAAAAAAAAAATATTTGTAACAAAATTATCTTATACCACATAACTTTCATATCAAACACCTTAAGTGGTCCCGTTTTGTAAAACAAGAGGCCCAAAAGGGCCTATGCTCTACTGGCATGGCTCTTGTGGTCATTTTCAATCCAGAGCATGTACGTTTGAGTAATAGGCAACAAATACATAGTTAACTTTTAGTGTTTGGGTTAGCTGAAAACGCTGCACGTTCAACATCTGAGGACAGGAAGTGTTGTAAGCTGATTAGTTGCATGAACTATTTTAATATTTGCCAAGTAAAGGTATTCTGAGGGTAAGAAATATTTGCTTTTAAAACTGTACTCATCGTCAAAATTTCATTTCTGTGGCCTTAAAAATAAAAAGTCGGTCAAAGGTCAAAGTCAAGGACATCCGAGAACAACATTAATGCTTGTTTGCAAAACTGTTCACATGGTCAAAATTTCATTACTGTAGCTTTAAAAATTAATAATTAAGTCAAAAGGGGTGGGGCCAGCTTTTGCCCAAGGGGCATTATTTCAAATGTTTTCAATTACATCATATGATGCTCCACATGCTCCACAACAAATATCAAAGGTATGGGCCTTGTGGTTTGAAACTAGAAGATTTTGAAAATATTTCTTAAATAAGACTCTAGGAAAATTGTGACACCCAAGGCAGTGCCAGTTTTGACCCAAGGGGCATAATTTGAACAACAACTTGTGGGACAATATCCGGGGGGGGGGGGGGGGGGGGCAGTAATGATCCCAGGGGCATAATTTGAACAAACTTTGTACACTTGGCTGAAAATAGACTTCGTTCATGTAGTCTTGGCTAAAAATTAGACTTAGCTTAAAATAGCTTAAAATAGCATTTTTTATACTTTCAAGACCCATAATCCAGGCATGCATGGGCAAATCTGGCTGGTTTTCAAAAGGAACAGAGTTCTAATGGATATCTAAATACTGTACAAGTTTTATCGAGATACAATCAAAACTGAAGACTGTATCATGTTCACAAGCTAGTGTTTACACAATAGCATTTTTTTATACTATCAAGGGCCATAATCTAGGCATGCATGGTGGGATATGGCTGGTTTTCGAAAGGAACCGAGCTCTAATGGATATCTAGATACTATACAAGTTTCATCGAGATACAATCAAAACTGAAGACTGTATCGTGTTCACAAGCTAGTGTTTTCACAATAGCATTTATATACTATCAAGGGCCATAATCTAGGCATGCATGGGCAGATCTGGCTGGTTTTCAAAAGGAACCGAGCTCTAATGGATATCTAGATACTGTACAAGTTTCATCGAGATACAATCAAAACTGAAGACTGTATCGTGTTCACAACCAATTGTTTACACAATAGCTTTTTTTTTATACTATCAAGGGCCATAATCTAGGCATGCATGGGCGGATCTGACTTTTCAAAAGGAACCGAGCTCTAATGGATATCGAGATACTGTACAAGTTTCATCGAGATATAATCAAAACTGAAGACTGTATCGTGTTCACAAGCAATTGTTTACAGATGCACGGACGAACATACTACGTACACATTACCATCGTATAAGCTCTTCTGGCCTTTGGTCAGTAGAGCTAAAAATATTTAAGTCCTGCAGAATGTTCTCACTTTATGAAATTATAACCATTGGATTTTTTTTCTTTCAAATTTCTGTTATTTTCTTTTTGATATACCGGGTTATGAATATAGACTCACCTTGGTAGACTGCCCTTATCCCGAGACCAGAGTCTCCCAATGGTGTTGTACCTCTCCCGTAGACTGGCTTGCCTGGTGAGGGCCAGCAGCTGGTTCCCGAGACACAGTTCACACATGAGGCAAGCAAACTGCTGTATGTCCCGCCATACCACTCCCATGTTATCATGCAGCTCAGTAAACCTCATCTCTACTTTCTATAATAATTAAAGAAGAATTCCTCTTCAATCAACGATGACTTAAGGTTTGTTTTAGTATAATTAAGTAAAAGGTGATTATTACTGGTAATGTATTTTCTGTTTAAATTGTGGAACAGACCAGGGGTCCTGATTACGAACAGTCTCAAGTCCAAGTCTTGATTCAGGCTTGAACAGGGTTTTATACGGGTTTTCACCATTATGATTCACGATCATGTGTGTATAATAAGGTGCTGATATGTTGCACAGTGAATCTGAGAGTCCCCATGTAAAACAACCACAGGGGCCGCCCCAGGTTTATTGAAGCATGATGGTAAATGAAAAATTAATATTTGACAATAAAATTAATGTCGCTGTGTAAGAAGGCAAAAGGATGGAGAATGTAACCAATCCAAGCAGAACTCCATCATATGGTGTTACATATGAGTATATATATACTTATCAAACTTTACTCATTAGAAAGAGTTTGCCTATGTTAGCCTTGTTATTCACAAAACAACTTCGAAAATACAACAGATTAAAGAGAAATAGTTTCTTAATTAAAATGATGAAAATTTAAATAATTGATTTCAAACAATTGTAGATGAAACACCTAAAAAAGTTATTAAATCTTCGATATTTTCTCATATTTACACCAAATCAGCAAACATAGAAATCGATTCATTTAAATAAAATTCCATTTACAAAAATAAATGCACAAACATCCGTCTATACGTACACTATAAAAAGTGTGTGTGTGTATATATATATATATATAAAAATAAAGTTAGCATAAAATCTTTAATTTCAAAACATTTTTTCCTTCATTGTCTATATGGTCAGCAACTCTCTTCTATTTTCTATATCGTCAGGTAACTCATCAGCACTTTAGCATGTTTGTTATTCCCACGTGGGCTATCAAGTGATGTTTTAAGCAGGGAAACTGTGCAATCATTGAGATCAATGAGACCATTGTTGCATTCTAGGTCATTCCAGGTTTTAAGATGTAAATACATTTGTAATTCCTAAGCAAGGGTAGGTCTTTATGTCCAGGTTACCATATGTAGCAGTTTGATAGTTCAAACAACAAACACAGTGCTCTTCAATATCTCTATATTCAACATTATCGAATGTAGATATAATATCGGAGCGTCCTGAAAATATAAATATAAACAATCATAAGATAATGAATAATAACATGTTTATTAAGTTAACATCGTAAACAGTCTAATATCTTATATGATTTATTCGTGTGCAGTGGCAGATTAAATTAAATGGCTAAAGCATATAAAACACACATATAATACAAGCGATTACAACAACAAAAACAACACAGTACATCATAAAACAAAACATTGACATGGAACTTACTGATTTATGGAATCAAACACTCCTACTCCCTCGTACTCCCATGGTGACTTCTGTTATCCATGCATGTTATCATCTGTTACCAAACCCCATATATTAGTATATGGAAAGAGGCTAAAAGAAAATCACGGAACTGCCATTCTCGTTTTAAATACAAAATCTGCTGATGTCGTAAAAATACATGACAAAACTAAATAAATGCAGCTGAATGAAATAATGATCATTCCAATCCATTGCTAACCCAAGACAAACACAAAAGACTACAAATGCAAATCAATACTAACCATCAGAACATCAGATTCCAAGTAAAACAATCATGTTTTCTAAAACAAAGTAAAACAAACATCTCTGTAGACTTCAACTGTGCACGACAATCAATCAAGCTTGAGAGTTCCCGCTTCTTATTTACAAAGACAAGGGAGAGAAATCTGATTAACTTACTGCATTATCTCATTTGGGATTATCTCTCTTCGACTGTAAATTCACTTGGCTTCATCATTGTGTCACGTGATTTAATGATGCGCTTTGAGTGGATAGTAATTCTTTGTGTACGTTTCGATCTTCATTCATTTTTTGGGATACTACTTTAATGTTATTTCTATCTAAGTTCATCAGATTAAATTATTTAAATAGATATTGCGTTATGATTGCTTCTTGCTTTGTCAAATCTTACTCTGTTATTGGAAACATAGCTTGCAATTAATATAGTCTGCACTTTCTCAAACTATATTTTTGGTGGTAAATCAGCAGGCGACATTTGTTACTATTAATAGGAATTTTCTGTTGTGAGTGTCGAGTTTGTGGCTACACTGAACAGGGTTGAAACAACCCTGTTCAAAAACACTTTTACAAAATAACAGAGAATCATCTTTATTCAATTTGTGTAACAAAAATAAATGTGAATAATTGTACAATTGCATATTTTGATTTAGCAAATGAAACAAACTTTTTTAAGATTTGCAGTTTTGCCTCATGAGTCTGAACTTAAGACTTTGAGGCTGTTCATAATCATGGCTCCAGAAATTGATTGCAGTGAGATTAATTAATGGTCTGTTATAATCAACCATTAACATGACAATGGAGGAAGAATTCCTACCTTCTTCCCAGTACAGTTGGGTGGCAGTCTGTCAGCAGTTTTCAAGGTGAATGAATGCAAAGCCTCCAAATGATCCAGTGCAGCAGTGGGATCAAAGTCATCTGGAAGCTTTATAAGACTATGCTCTACATCCCTGTAGAAAATATATGTGAACTGGTTACATGTATGGATGCTAGAAACAGTCATGCATGCATGCACTTCAGATAAATCAAATATATCAAATATAACAATATATTGCTAATGCGTTCTATTAACTATTTACTCAATACAAATGCGATATCAATGCTTGTAATGGTTTATGATTTATAAGTATATAATTGCCAAGCTGTGGTCAGTGTGCTATCAAATAAGCCTCAAAAAGCAGAAACATTCTACAATATCGGGATGAATTACCTGTCAGACAGAGTTGCTTTACTGGAGGATGGATGCATTGTCTGAAAGACAGGGAATGCAAGGATAAGCAGGTGAGAATAAATTCAGCAAATATATACTACACCAAGGCTACATAATACAAGAAGGTAGCACCTGTAGTCTACAATGTATGTATATACAAGACTTTCAGCGTCATGCTTCGAAGGATCAGGTCCATGACCCAGGCCCTCATACAGGGGAATCAATCTGTCCTACAACATCACAGTACATTACATTAATTAGTGCTCAACTGGTCATTACAATGTTTTCAAACTTTTCTTCAGAGTGTTATTATGATAATTAAAAACTGCATTATTTTATGATATTTTGTTGAAATGCATTTGCAATTAAGTGTACTTAGATAACCTTTCTTTCATAACAACATGATCACAAAGAGGTTACATCATAGAAGTTTGACAAAACAATGTACTAATATCTGAAAATAGTTCACACATCATGCACATACATTAAGTTTAAAACCCCAAACATTCATCATGCATTTTTTTAAATTACACCAAAAAGAGTTGTTAAAGAAAAACGTTTCCATGTTATAGCATATAGTAGGACATTTTAATATTCTTTTAGGGCGTCTGTAAAGGATGATTGCTAGTATATAACTAAAGGTGAGGATTAAGATAGTAACAACTGCAGCCAGATGTATATAACTGGTTATTTCTTTGGTTTGGTTCAAGCTAGTCGAAATGATGGTCGATATTTATCCATTTATGACTGATGATGAAATAAATTGCTTGCATGCGCAAACTGACCAAAATATTATAAGTACATGTATCCAGTTTTATACAAATATCCCCTGGTGTCAATGCTGCATTAAAGGCCACATTGTCAATAAGTTTTTAATGAAATTATTAGTTTAAATGTACTTTTGTGGATTTGCCATATCTTACATGTAGTTGCAAATTACATATTTTTTTTGGTCAGAATTGTTGTACAATAATGGAGAAAATTGCTGTGTTTGAGAAACTTGAACTCCCATGTTTGGCAGAAAAACTTCCAAAAGTGATGGCAAGGAACTTTCACTTTAAAATTCTTAACGGAAACCTGCTCTTATATAAACAATTTCTTAATAACAATTTAAATGCTCTACATGTCAATACAACACCCTATATGCAATATGCCCAGATATTTTGCTATGTTGCAATTATTTAGTATATTTTATCATTTTAACCCTTTCTTACCTGAGGTTTGCGTACCCTGATGGGGAGGAGTGAGAGTGTGTGTGTAAAGGGAAGCCTGTGGGGGTGGGGCTGGGGGAACATCTGCACCACACCATGGTTTTGGACCGTTCGGTGACCATCAACTAGGTGCAGGTACACATTCTTACACTTGATGGCGGAGTAGCCACTCAGCTGCATGAAGAATAGAATGGACACATTTATTCACGTAAATATGGTTTGGTATTAACAAAATACACTGTACCAACCCAATACTTTAATTATTTACACAGGGAGTATCGCTTCTCATATCAATTCAATGTATTAGTTTTCTACCTTTCAAGAAACTTTTACCTTGAAGCCAAATGTAGTGTCAATCCAGTGGTGCAGGTCACATGAGACCTGTTCACTCTCAAGCATGGCGAGATGTCGCTCCACGAACTCAGGGGCAGATGAGCACCAGCTGGGCAGCTCCAGGTCAGGGAGATCTTCATGGATGGAGGTAAATATAGTAGGATCTGTGAAGAACTCTGGGATACACTCATCTGGAGTCCATTGGTACATTCTCTCAATGCTGGAAGGGTACTCATTTGGCACCCATTTAGTTCTAACATATGTGCAGAGTAAATGTTTAGGTGTTCTTCTTGCCTTATACAAATAATAAGTGATGTCAGAGAGAACATCAGACACATGATGTGGGATGTGTTCACTGTCCCCTCCAATCTCTCCCATGGCTTCAAAGGTGAAGTCAAGTTGACTGTCACCTTTATTTAACCTAAACTTTGACATAGTCAAGTCTCTTAGTCCAGAATGGGTAGAGGTGAAGTCCATGACCCAGGGTATTACAGGATGGTGGTTTGGATCTCCTAGCCTACGACCAGCAAGATAGTTCAGGTACATCAGATATCGGAAATTGCTCATTTTATAATGGACCCACTGCTCAGTAATGGATGCCAAGTTGTCAAGGCTGAGGTTTATAACCTGGAACTCGTCCATTACATCCAGAGCATCCATCATGAAGTTCTCTTTATCACTGAGTCTGGATAATTTTCTCTCTAATCTTACTTCACTGTCACATTCACTCATACTACCTGACTGAATTAGGCCTTCAACAGAACTCACATTCAACTCCTCAGTATAGTTTGATTCCAGATCATTGCTTTGGGTATCCTTTCCAATATTTATAACAGAACTAGAGTATTCTACCTGATTCTTGACTGACACATCCTTAAATAAACCAGGAATGCTTGGGTATGTACAATACACCCACAGTTTCTCATCAATTCTTACATTATCCAACAATAAATCCCCCACTGATAAGCCAATCCTATGGAATGATTGCATGGCCTGCAGTATCTGGTAGAGCACAAACAGACATTTTGCATGTGAACTTTCAAACACAGCTGGGCTGTAGGCCACTATGTCCCATAAAGAGTATGCAATGTAAGGTTGGATGATATAGAATGTCGACATTGTCTCTATCACAGCAAAGGTTGGAATGGCATTGTTACCAAACATTTTGTCATGGTAACAAGTGTGGTTGCTAGGTAACTCATCAATTTGGTGGTTGTCTGGCAGAGTTATATACACTTCTGGCTTCAGTCTTTGCAAGTAGCTCCGCAGTACATTGCTGAACTGTACAAAAGAAAACCATCTCATGAAACATACAGTAAAGAGAATTTCACATTTTGAACATATATATATAAATACAACAAATCATTTTTGAAGAGTTTACCACATATAACTGGGGCAAAATGATGTTTATACCTTATCCTGCATATGGTGGACAGTGTCCATTGGTTGTGTTGTGTAATGCATATGTGCAGCTGACCAAAGATTACTGAAATTTTCCCGTGCTGTCTGAGCTAGATGCTCCGTGCATGTGGTTACGCGGCTTGTGTTGCATAGAGGACCATTTCGTAAGCTGTAATGATAAATATTTCATAACAATTTTACACACAAAAATTGATACATACATCATTCACAAATTTACCTTTGAATCTTTGTTCACGACAATATGGTTGATTACATACGGGTCAGCTCAGAAGTACACATTCCCAACTACAAGTGTCTTTTTTGTTTTAAGATAAATACATGGAGTTGTTGTTATTTAACTTTTCATTATGATCTTACAGTTTGCATGGTTGATCAAACTTCTGCACGATCTTCACACTAATTCTTTTCCAGTATTTTGGCAGCGTTTGGTGAGAGGGAGCAAGAAACAGACTTGCATCATCACGCCCGATCAACGCTGCTTTTGGACACTCCTGCAAAGTCTTTTGATGCAAACTCTTCAGCCAATCCTCATGCACCTGCAGTTTTAACATGATCATACCTTAACGACATGGAACGGCTATTTAGAAACAACTTATAACTGACCTGAATGCTACAAATTAATCATGCTATCAAAATAATATCTCTAAGGCTAAGATTAGTTTTTCGTGTCATTTTTTTAGGGTATAATTAGATTCGTCTGACTCCCAACAGCAATATTCAAGTTAGAACAAAATTCATTGAAACTTGACCTTTGATCAGATAAAAATTGTTTAGGTTTTTAAACATTGCTTTATTTGAATGTGTCGCGTTCCAGACAAAGCTAAATCACATGAAAAAAATAAGGACTTCAAAATCATAATATTCAGAGTAACAAAATAAGGTTGGAAATGACTGATGCTATTAAAGAATGAAGAAAAAGTAGTAAGGTAAACTTCTACATAAAAAGTAGTAGGGCTTAATATCGACTGAAATAATCGATATGAAATTTGTATTAATACGAAATTAGTAATATCTGATATTTCCCAGTAATAAAATGGATAAAAAACGCATAAAAAATGTATTAATATATTATATATATATATATATAAGGTAAAAACATCTGACGATCAACAATATTTCTTTCTATTCTTATTGTTGACATTGTGTAAAATTCACTCATTCTCTGACTTTTCAACCTCTTAGTCACTTAATCATATTTTCCTTGGTAAATCCAGGAATACTTCTGTACCATGAAATGTATCCAAACTTGAGTACTTCACCCCCCGTAATCAGAATGTCGAGAGGAATACTTCTGACAAAATAAAAGTAGAAAACAGTGACATATCATTATTACCAGACATATATATCTCGACAGGGAAACACATTTCTGATGGTGTTTTGGAATAAATAGAACATCTCGAAGCGAACCATCATGTGCCATTTTACACTGGTATCTTCATATGTCAAAGAATGTTTGATGACATTTCAACTATATCGAAACGGGAACGTATTGCTGAAACACCTGGAAACTTTTAGAATGGGGGAGGAAATTTAATTACAAATGATGAAACTCAAAATAAGGGAAGTCACTCTGCTAAATTATTTTAAGTCAGAACGTCTCTATATCAAACGGCCAATTAACGAAATGATATCATTGCCTGGAAAATGTAAAAGGCGGGAGAAAGGAGGATTCCGCCACCTCAGGCCACTATAGCTGTCATTTTTGTGTGAAATAACGACGACAGGACAGTATTCCGAAAATAAAATTCGATTGATATTACAAAGCTTGACTGTAGAAACTAATTAAATAGTACAATTTTTCTTTACTGGGGTAATAGGAGGTTGTCACCCGCACTTTGCACACACACGTCACATTTCGTTTTTCGGGCTAGGTTTACATTAATGTGCTCATTTGTTGTCCTTACCTTGTTTATTACATTTATTTGATAACTCATATAATTTGTATTAATCTATTTTGAATACTATAAAAATATATATTTAAGTGTGTACTTTTAATGATGTTTGTTCTTTAATAAAGGCTTTTATGCTTTGTACTTATTACTTGAAACCAATATATAATCGACTTACTCCCAGTTATAACGGATAAAAGTGTATATTTTCAATGTTCGACAATTTGATATTGTGCTCTTTAATGTAATGGAAACATAAAAAGAATATATGCTACCCAGACACAATCATTTTCCTCACCTTTTAAATCACGTATCGTAACAAATGTGTTGTCTTCTTTAAACTTGACACTTTTTCTAATATTTTTGTGTAGTTTTCGGGTAAACATAATACATTGGACATTTCATTTAAATCACTGATATATATTCAAATTTGTTGTATAGTTAACACCTTCAAGGAACATAAAAGGGTATTTTTTTCTACTGAATTCAACGGTACTGATAAATACACATGTACGTTTTAAGGTCAATTTAAATCTAAGAGGAATGGTGGATCGAGAATTTATAGGTATCAATTTAAGGTTAAATTAAGGTGATTATATAGTTCATTCGCCATCTTGGGTGGGGCTCTAGTACCCGAGCTGTAGACAGTATTTTTCTGCGCCTATATCATATCGCATTTGTTTCGGGTCTTCCGATCCGAAGAATTTTCCTTTCCCACTCATTCCTCCCTCACACAACCATTCGTTTGGTTTATTTGAGTTTATCAAGGTCTGCCCGCGCCCATTGGCTGCATTATGGCTTGACCTCGCCATCACGTCATCACGAATCAAATTGTTTTTAAATGCCATTATATATTTTTAATATAATTTTATAGTGTAAAGTTATAATAATAATAATAATAATAATAATAATAATAATAATAATAATAATAATAATAATAATAATAATAATAATAACAATAATACTCCATTTATAACATTGAAAAATGCCCCGCTATGATATAGCGCTGTAAATTGCTACATAATTGACCAAGGCTGTTTTTTTTAAAACAATTTTAGAAAACTCGTGTTTTAAATTCCGTATTGAATGACACGAATGTGATAATCTATTTATATCATCACTACTTTTGTGCAAATAAAAAAATAGGACGTTGTTTCATGATGGCGCCGTCATTTATGATATAAACCCGTTTTATTATACACTTTCAGGTGGTTTCTAGAGTTTTACATATGAGAATTTTTTTGTATATCACTGTTTTGAATGTTTAGCCCCGCTCTCGAAATCAAACGTCAGTGCGCACATGGTCGGGGCACAATTCCAACGACGTCATATTCGAAATGACGTTACGTTCGCATACGAAGTTTCGTGCTTTTCTGAAAACTTTCATTTTATTTCACTTATAGGCATATAATAAACAGAAACATTGTTAGTTTCAGTATAAGATCGCAGGCTATCGGCGAAATATTTATTGCGATGAAACAAACAATCATCTTCTCCTACTTTTCCATTTTCAATCCTTCACGTGTTTACCGTTTCCATTTTCATTTCCCCTCCAAACGTTCCTGTTCTTTTTCGAAATTTTCTCTTACTCCGAAGGCGGCGCCAAACCTTTTCCTAGGGTTAACATTGAACCATTCATTCTCAAGTCCGACAGGTGTTTGGCTACTACATTGGTGTTCGCAATGCTCGCTAAGTTGTAACATTTAAACTGACAGGTGTCATAATGTCACAATGATGGTTATCGAAAAGATGTTTGACACATATCTTTCAATCATAAATGAAATAGTTCAATTGACATTTAATGTACTTAAATTGTATTTTGAGCTCATTTTGTATTATTATACAGCGAACTGTTTCTTAAAACCACGCACTTCATGCATACTGGAAAACACAATAAGATTTAAACAAAAACGTATTTATTTTCAACCAAAAAAACAAAAACAATATAAAGGATAATAACAATACGTCATTAGCAATTACATTCACGTACTGGAACAATTCATTACCATCAATCAAAATCTACACTGTACGCACATACATGCTCAAGATACTAAATAGCATCTCAAGTAAAACGTTAGTGTAAACATTGCATAAAGCTAGATGTATAATTATCCCGGCTGTCATGTTAATGAGGGACCATGGACGAAATGTTAATTATGTGGACAATGTCGATGGCCGGAAAACGCCTGTTATCGGCCCAGTATGACAATCACCAGGGTCAAGCTTCGCCATAAACGCACTGAGAAACTTGTACAAAGGCAGAGTTACTGACATAGTAACCCAATTATATGAATTACTAAGGACATGTACTTGAATATGTCCAACAACAACCCATTGAGATCAGTCTCTATTTGTAACTGAAAGTTATTACTGATAATAAACCGTAGCCCTAGCATTCAGTGTAAAATATCGTAAGTAGTAAACAAGGAATATATATCTATTCGACAATCAATTAAATGATAGGATAGCTTGATAAAACAAGACAACAGAAACGTGTGTCAGTAATATTGTCATTGTTTATATGTCGAAATAATTTAATCGCACGTACTATTTCATGTAAGATAATGATTTATGACACAGAACATACTTTCATAATCAATTTTATTTCTTTTCTGAATCTGACAAAGACGTGTTTGAAGAAGACTTGGGTAATGTCTGCAAATCCTTCCAGATTTCGTTGTTTGCCGGGATACCCATGAACAAGTCTGAGGTCTTGCCTGTCACTGAGAGCGGGTGTAGGGTTTTTACTGTGAAGTTCTTGTAGTCCACATCTTCAACTGTTTTGGTGACCTTTTTCCGTTTAAGACAGAACACAGATGCTATGAGTATAATGCAGAAGCATGCGGTGCCGCCTGCCGTTGAGATGACGATGATCATGTTTCTTGACAACCCAGTCTGTTTATCAACCGCCTTCGTCCGATGGTGAGTTTCAATTGCACTGACCGGGCGAGGTGTCTTTGACTCGAGCCAATTTCGAAATTTATCTGGAGGAAATTCTTCGGGGTTGGCATGATCAATACTGACTGAGGTCTCGGTTTCTGTGGGCTTCTGCGTTCTACCAGGCTCGATACTGTTCAACCATTTCGCAAACTCCTCTGGCGGCATAGTGTCAGGACTGATTTCGTTTGTGTTTTTAATAATCGCATCAGGGTATTGTTGAGTTGCTGATGCCTCTGTTGCAGAGTTGTCAGAACTACTTGCTTGGGTCATACTCTGCTCGGTAGTATAATCATCCGAAAAAGTTACGAACTCTTCAATCAAACCGATGTTCCTTTGTTGATCTGGAGACATTCCTTGACCGTACAGGAAGTTCCATATGCCACCCGTGGCCGGGGCAATGATTCCGCCATCTGTGGTGCCGCTTTCAATTTTGTCCGTTGGTTGAGCGAGCGCTGAGGCTACCAGTGACACCTGATGAGAAAAAAAACGTCATGTAAATTGGGCATACACGAGCTGGGTTTTTTTACACTAAAGCTGCACTCTAACAGATTGACCGTTTTATCAACTTTATTTTTTTTTCTTGGATGAGCCAAATTTTGCGTAAATGTCTGGAAACCAGCGATATAAGACTGGTGATAAAATGTCAGATGGCAGTTTTAAATATTAACGCTTAAAAATTGATGTTTGATGGAAAAAGGCGTTACTAACGCGTAAAGAAAATGTAATTTTCGGAAATTTACTATACGATTGAGATATGTTCTATTGTGAGATACCTTATATGAATAATTTTAAAGCAATGATGTCGAAATCAGCTGACTCTGAGACAACATTTGAAACAATATGTGAAGTCGGTCAATCTGTGAGACTGCAGCTTTAACGTTAATAATATAACATTCCAATCATATCGAACATGAGACACAATTATAAACGTTATGCTAGTTATATGTATAAAACGTCCTAAAAGTGACTGTACAAACACACCCAAGATAAATTGATGAAAATAAATTGAAAAGATGAATGGTAATATTTCCAAACCTTAAAATTTGTATGCCTTTAAAATGTTTTATTGAAATAAATATTGTTTAAACTAAACATAAAAACATGGTATTTTGTAAAGTATCGTTATTATCACTATGAAAAACATCAACGCCTATTCTAATTGTTTTTGGTTTTTTTACGATTCATTTGTGCTACAATGTAGATAAAACACGAACCATTAATACTTACTGATAAGAAATAGGCCCATCCATATTTAATTTTCATTCTTCGCTTATTCCGAAATATGTTCTTTTATATAGATATAAATCGACTATAACTTAAAACTGTTTATGAAAATTAGATATCCTAACAAACTTTCACAATATTTCCCCGTTTATAAAGTTACACCAATTCGTTGCTGTCTGTTTCGTTTCTTTTGTTATATACTGGTGAACTATTTTTCCTTTACATCATAAGAGGACTTTCCACACCTACATATATGTGTTTATATTCAACGTAAAAGGAAGTTATTAACCAATGAGTGAAGGAGATACCGTTTCTAAATATAGCGAATGATCAAAGTTGACAGACACGCGCTATTGCTCACTGTCAACATTCTAAAACGTCTACTATGTCTGAACTATTAACTGTTTAATAATTACAGCTATGTAATTAGTAATTAAAAATCAAGACATGTTCATGTATGGGCTATATGCTTGATAACTGCTCACAATGACATGACATGACATGTTTATCAAATGCCTAATTATTTACAAACACGTAACAATGAAATAAATGATTGACATATTTGTCAATCATTTATTTGATTGTTACGTGTTAAATTTAAGGTATTCCAAAGATTCACAAGTGATTCACACATGTGTACTAGATTCTTTAAAACGTCGTTTAAATTATCAATATAACTTACAAAAAGGTTACATGTATAAAATACGTTTGCTCTTATGTATTTAAATTAATATTTGTATATTTTGAGTGTGTGGAGGATGCGATGGAAACTACAGGGAACCCATCAGTCTACATGGTAACGGGATTGGCCAGATCAGTGTCCATTTATAACTTGCTAAAATAATTTCGGTGGATTTCCTTATCAGACAGAAGGGAAATACAAAAGCTAATTTTAGTTTATAAGGAGAAAAACAATGGTTTACCGTCATATTTAGTTATTTAGTCAATCTTTCTTACACACTGTTCCAAACGCTAATAATAATTCATACTGGTTAGTGGTTAAGATATTCTTATAATTACCCGTCAATACCCCCGAAGGACATACTATATATTTTCATAATAGCTGTTTTTTCAAGTGTAAATTTAAAAAAGGGATATCGGCGACAACCTTTTTTTTTCCTGCTCTTTTTTGTGGTTGCATGCATGCATTTAAAATACGTTTTATCAACTAAATTCAACTAAACTTATTTTAATACAATTAGTTTACTGCAAGATGTTCTAAACGTAGCAGTTTATATCAAAGTGATTATTTATTGCTTTTTTAAATATTATTCTGACAAAACGGCGAGGGTCGCTTACATACGTTGTCGTAGAAACTAGTGGCCTTAACCTTTTGTATAAATAAACGCTGAAATATCTGCATACGAATGTGTTTAACGTAAACTATTCTATATGCAATGAAATATTATTAAATCAAAAATTATAAATTTTAACTAAGGTCAAACAAACAGTTACCTAGTAAAACCGTAACAAGACAACGACTCATTAAACATAATTTAACTTGGGGTAGCCGAGGCCGTGTCACGTCCGATAAAAACTAAGAATTCACTGGGCATTGATTAAATCACTCAACCTCACACTCGTCTCCAACATTTATCAATACTCATCGCAGCCAGCATTAACTTGAAGGCAATGGAGCATACATTCAACTAAAATTTAACTTCAAGAACTCATTGACCAGATACAGACGTGCACTTGAAATGAAATCGAGTTGGAACAATAGTGCTGACTACTCCGAGGACACGTTGCAATCGTATACGTTGACAGACACGCCCACTTTTGAATACATGACGTGATTGCATCTTACGTTAACATGTAAAGGTCCTGTATGTTTTAGTAGTGTAAATTTATCGAATTGTATCCAACTGATTTTTCTCCCACCCCAGATAAGTTGATCCAAAAATTTGGCCATGCTGTTAATCCTTATCTTGCCCACGGTTAAAGATAACAAAGTACCCGCATGTAACTACTTTTTTCACTACTCAGAAAGAGTTCCAGCCATTTTTTTAAAAACTATTTTGTTTATCTGAAGTGGGCGATAAAGCATCTACAATGGCCACTTGTGCGAAGATGGGTTCAGCCATATCATCGCGCAGGGTGTTCTGTAGGAACTCGGTAAACCTCGCTTCCGCTTATACTCTTAACCTTTAAAACTAGCGGTTCCAGGGATAGGCCTCTGCAATCGCCCAAGTTTACTTTTTTTCAATATACGAGACAATAAGTAACAAATACACCTAAAAGGCACCATTTCGGACTAGAAATAGTTAAATATTTCCTTGGGGAGTACCTGCAAATTCCCCCCCCCCCTTAACTCCCCTGCCAACACTTTACACCAAATAAAGGAGGGGCACAAGTCAAAAGGTTGCGCCCCTAAGTTACGCACCCTTTAACGTCGAATACTGGATCCGCTCCTGTTTTAGACATTTTTTTACCCCCCCCCCCCGGAAACAAAAGTATATTCTAAATTTAGCGCGCAAAACGTTTCTACGAAATTTGCATACAGTGACTTTTTAAAGGCTTGTTTTAACAGTGGAAACTTATCAAAGTGTATGTATATCCAAATAAATTCTCTTAAAACTTTTGACGTTCTTTAACCCACAGCTTATAACAAAATGCATTTATCGTAATTACAAACATGCAACAAAACCAGAGAGTATTCTTAATTTAGCGCCCACGTATCTACCTCATTAGCATATAGCGAATGACAAGTTGAGTTAGAGATTACGTTGAACATTCCCTTATATTTCTGTTTAGTAAAGCATGTTTTAGCACACATTATATGATATTGTAATATAGTTATATAATTTCTTTTATTTTCTCTAAATTATTTTACCCTAAAACATCGTTGACCTTAAAATAAAGCTTATGTTGCTTCATTAAGGCCTGGCCGATTGTGGTTGTTTAATATTGGAAATAAAATCTTACTCTTTGATATGATTTGTGCTGTTTAATTATTTCATTATACTCGTATTGTAAAAGATTATATAAAGGTGAGTTTTGACGTTGAAAACCGTTTGTTTTAATGCTGTTTTATTCTGTTGTTTTCGACCATTTTAGAAATGGAGTCGAGGACTTTCTGTTATAAAAAAGTATGTCTATTTGACTAAAATCGGTAATTCCTATTTTTTTAAAAGAAATCAACAAGAAAGCTTCAAAACATAGACATAAAAGGGTAAGACAGATCAGGGTTTTGTCATAAAAAACATCAAGAAAAAGCTTTGGCAATGAGAGGAAGAAACAAACCACTGCTATATGAGCTTTATTGTCTCTTTCTTTTGACATGAAAACGTGTTTCTTAAAATACAGACCAAAGGCTGTGTGTTGTTTGGGTTATCTGAGAGACAAAATATTTCAATATTCGTTAAATTTTATATATATCTTATTTATAGTACTTCATAAATATATACATTTATATTCAGATACTGTCCGCATGGCTGAGTTGTTAAACGAGATGAGTACACTTCAAATCAATAGTTTTAGATGATTATCTTTCAGACATCTATAGATGTCAACACATAGTTTGGTAACTGGCAAATCAGTACCAGGAATACATTAAGTTGTACCAAGCTTGCTGTTTTGAAATGTTCAATTTTTGTGTTGATGCTCTTGCTGCCAAGTTGACGAACTAAACAAATACGTTAGCTACAAATACGTAAGCTACTTTCTGGTAGTGTCGGTGTGTGCAGGAGTAATAGCTGCTCTTTTTATTGGTAAAAAATATCAAGACACCCAGAGTAAACCTGTGGAAAATCGCGGTTTAAGTTTCAAATATGGCGTTTAAAGGAAAGCATTGCCGCCATGAGTTGGCTTGCATCATCATCTTTGACCTCCTGTTGATCTCTGTGACTGGATTTGTCCTGGACGGTACGAGAGAGGAAGACCTGACTTCAAATATGCTGAAGATGATGTTATAACATAAAATGCGCATCTTGGATGGCATTTTGTTTATTACACAGTAAAGAAGATCTGTATGATACTTGTTTGGTCTTTCGGCTCTCATCGTATACAACGGTACTTTTTTAAGAAGCCTTATTTAGTGTTTTAAATCATGTTTCAGATCAAACTTGCGAAGATGTTGCCATCATTGGCGCTGGAATCAGTGGGTCTTATGCTGCCTGGCGGCTCCGGGACCGCAATCTCAGCGTCTCCGTGTACGAATATTCAAACAGGGTCGGAGGTCGGTTCCGGACCATTCGGTTTCCGAATTCACCCGATATCAACGTGGAACTAGGTGCCATGAGGTTTTTTCCAGCAGGTACGCCTTTCATCCCCTTTGAAACTTGTTTCATTTTATCTTTAAAAAAAACAAACTAATTTTGCGTTAACATATATTATACTATTATCAGTTTCGAATACAAAGGTTGAACTTTGAAAAACTCTGATTAAATGTTAAATGTAGAGTCAACATTGGACACAACTGATTGCTAATATTAGCTCCATTTCTATTACTGTATCAGCCCATCAACTTCTTATATCTACGATACAAGACCTTGGTCTAGCGGCGGTTGATTTCAAGCCGGGATTTGGCGTCGAAGGGGATGATATTATGTAGATGCGGGGTCAACATTTTCATTCTGGTGACATCAAAAAGGGTCATATACCTTACAATTTGCATGAAAACGAGAGAAACCTGGACCTGCAACATTTCCGGTGGTAAGTGAACAGGCATGCCATGTTTGATACCCATTTTCAACCTGAACTAAAGGCCAAGCCAAATGTCTGAATACAATGTACGAAAAGCTAGTACATTGGTACCAATGACATAAAAATCAAAATACAAAGACTGACACTACGAAATATAGCATACATCAACTAGCTTTCAAAAATCCAACAATACAAATTTTGACGCAAGACATCAAATACGCGGCTGAATAAGTTCAAGTGTAAAAGGCATATTGTTTTATCATAATTCGAATTAGGGTAAACATAAGTTTAAACGTTTCTGATGGAAAAAGGCAGGGATAGAATGAATTGATATACCCCTGTAAAACATACTATATCAAGTCAGAAACTTGATTAAATAATAAAAATGCACCCCTGTGGCGAAGAATAATTAAACAACTACTCTACGACACATTGATAACAGAACAACTTTTAATTTTAACATTTTTATTTTACCACTTTTTCTTTTTCCACAAGCAGTTTACACTTTTAACAATTACTCCGTTTTAATACTCCGTTATAACTTTCAATAACACATTTCATGTTAATACACCTTTCACTTTTTAGCTCCTCCAATAATATAACATTCAGCCTATTTATACTAAGCTAAGTTCCCGCCAATATGGCTTAGAACAAAAGAAGCATAAAAAGCATGAAACACGTGGCATACCTTATGTAAGTATTTTCCCGCCAATATCTGAACGGAGCATGCTTACATAAAGTTATTTGCCGCCAAAAGTAAAGGAGAATGAAACAGTTTACTGACAAAGGAGTTTAAAGACTTATGTATCAATATCAACCAATCAAATGTTGACACATATGTAATCCAAGGCTAATCGTGCTTGCACGTGTTAGACTTAGAGCACTTATGCAATAACTTTGTGGCCCTGGAAGGGATATTAACAAATGAATAATGTTATTTGTATAATGCAAGATGTCAGCTATTACAAATAAGATTTCAATATAATGATAATATTTGTAGTAAATATAACTACTACAACAGTCTTTAAAACTCGTACATATATTTCAACAATTATCATATTCCAAAATCGTGAAGTTTCACGACACTCCCCACTTATTAACGGTTAGATATGTTCATTACTCATGAACTAAGGTAACTGTAATGTCACAAAAATATGAAATCAGTTTATCTTAACTGAGAAAAAATAAAGCAAATAGTTTATGAGTTTACCTTAACAGTATATAATGTTTCAGTTTAATTATTCTCCACCCACGAGTCATGTACTATAAAGTCCTCTGTGGAAATGATTTCCTCATTTCGATAAACATAGGTACGTTCATACCTAAATGTTACATACTGTGTCACTCGAGATATTTCAGAATCGGGTCTGGCGACTATATCATCATCACTGATATAAACAACACTGTCAACATCACTGTTAACTATACTTTTTGTATCACGAACACTGTCGACATCGTCAGGAATAACATCCTCACTTTCATGAACTTCACAACTTTCGGCAGCTACACTTATATCATCAATCTCACCGATTTCACTTAACTCTGCAGAAATACTTACTTCACTACACTCACCAATTTCACTTATGTCTGCTGAAACACTAACTTCATCATGTATATCACTAAAATGAGCGTCTACACTGCTCACATCACTATACACAACATCACGTAATCCACAAGATACACTTTTACTGTTAGCATTTACATCACTGCTGCTACCACTGCTGCTGCTGACGTTGCTGACGTCATCACAACCGTTACTGATGACGTCATCTCTGTTGGTACTGCTGCAACTGCTTACGGAATCACTGCTGCTACTGCTACTACTGCTTACGGAATCACTACTGCCACTGCTACTACTGCTTACGGAATCACTGCTGCTACTGCTTTCAACGTCATTCATAGTCAGCAAGTCTAAAATCGAGTCGTCCTCACTCACATCATCATAATAACTTGCTGTAGCTTTATCATCATTGCCCCTTTTCGCCAACAAAGCCCGGCGTCTTGCAACGTTGCTGCCAAAACCATGGACTCGTTGTAGATGGGAATATAAATAACTCCTTCTTTTAAATGTCACTTTACATTTGTCAACTAAACAGTTCCATAGTTCTATGTCTGAGTGTTTTTCTTCAATGTGTCTTTTTAAGTTTCTTTTATATTTGTAACTCCTGTTACAAATGTCACAAATGCAGTTCACCATTTTTACAACTCAAAAACACACGTCTTCTCTCAGTAAACTCTGGTTACGAAATGACACTACACACGTGGATTTGCTAATCCTTGCTGCACGAGAAAAGCGAAATAAAAGATACGATAATCCTTTGCTCCGTCGGTGATAAACCGTGTAGTGTGTAGCACGTGGTCACAACACAGCTATTTAACTCTTTTAACCCTTTGCGGCGCTAAATTGTTATTTAATTACAGAAGTTAATACGTTTGGAGAATACAGTACTGATATTTAACATTTTATTTCAGACAGCATTCACAGCATACTTCCACACATTACACTAAAGTTTTTATCTTCCGCTTTGCAGCCTCCGCAGCTAGCCTAACAGGTCGTTTTGTACACTGTTTGGTTATCTTGTCTCTTTGCTCCGGTGGCCTATCTGTGGTGGCCTATCTGTACCCGGTGTCTGCTTGAATATGTCGTTGCACTCAACTGGATACAGCAAATTCAAAGATCTACCTAGAACTTTCTTTGACGATAACTGAACTTTTGCTGATCTGATTTCATTGTCTCTACTATGAACAAGTTCTTGTACTCTTCCATTTTTCCAACTACCTCTTGGTGTGTTGTCTTTTATTAACACTGTATCTCCTATTCTGGGTACATTGTGTGATACAACCCTCCCCGCCTTAAGAAACGTCTGGGTCCTCTCACGAAGACTACATAGATACTCATCTCTCCAAATTCTCCAAAAGTCATCTAGTAGCTTCTGACCTTTTTTTCCATATATTCAACAATCTTTCACAAGAACTGTCATAAGGACTATAGTCTGTATCATCACTTTCAACACTTATTTCTGGTATTCCTGTTTTAGGATTAGGTGTTAAAAATGACTGGGGGTAAGAGTGATATTTGAGCTCAGGTCATCTGTGATGTACACAAGTGGTCGGGAACTCACGACTGATTCTATTTCTTTTAACAAAGTTTGCAATTGAATTGTAGTGAGCAACTTTCGTCCAAGAGACAAGTCGCTCATAAAAACCACCCATCCAAGGTGCTAGTTCTACAATGAAGTGCCAATTTATTCCTGAAGATGATGAATACGATTGAACTTCACTGCTGTTTGTCACATTCTTCCATATTTCATCGAGTGTTTTATTTGCAAGTTTGAATTGATTAGCGTTATCACTAAGAATTTCACTTGGAACACCACGTTGAGACACAAATCGTTTGAGAGCAAGAAGAAATTCTTCTATTGTCATATCTTGCACTAATTCCAAGTGAATAGCTCTTGTCACCATGCACGAAAAAAGACACACCCACACTTTCTTTGATCCTTCAGGAGCTTTCACGTACAGTGGTCCAAGATAGTCTACACCTGTTCTGGCAAAAGCATTTGACTCTTGAACTCTGGATGCAGGTAAAGGTGCCATTTTTGGCATTCTGTACGGTCCACCTTCATGTCGTCGACATACTTGACACAAACGTAAAACTAACTTTACTGTAGCACGACCATGTGGTATCCAATACTTGTACCTAAGTTTTGCAAGTGTCTGTGACACACCAGAATGTAATATATTTCTGTGTGTTTTTTCAATGATAAGTTGTGTGAACCGTTCTCTTGGTGGTAATAGAATAGGTCGTCTTGCTCCTTCTTCTAAATTTGAATTTTCCAGTCTGCCTGTACATCGAAGGAGGTCATCACCATCTACATACAACCCTAGTTGTCTTTCCAAGTTAGTTGCTTTGTTAGTCTTGAGGCCGTGTAGTTCTTTGGAATAAACTTTCCTCTGAACATAGTTTGTCCAAATCAATTCTGCCTCTTTGATATCATCACTGTTTAGATCAGAATCAACTTCTTTCCTCCTCAGTTTTCTGATGAATTTGTTAACATATGCTGTAACACGTAATAGTTTGGTAAGTGAGGAATATCTTTCACAATCCATTTCAAATGGAGCACAAATTTTCTTTTCACTATGACTGTCAGAACTCTGACTATTTTCTCGAGAACTTTCCTCTACTAAACAACTTTCCTCACACATCACTGTTGGGTTTTTACCTGACAATGACTGCTGACCAGTTATCCATGTGTTTGATGGGTCTCTCAGCCATGTTGGTCCATTCCACCATAGTTGATTCTCAGATAGCATGGCTGTAGTAGAACCTCTCGTTGCTATGTCAGCAGGGTTTTCCTTTGTGTTTATATAACTGATCTCTATGTCTTTGTTAACTTTAATTTCATCAACTCGGTTCTTCACAAAAACCGATAACTTTTTATTACTGTTCAACCAACCAAGTACAACTTGTGAGTCACTCCACAAATAATCTTTTGATATTTCCATATTGAGTTGTTCTTTCACAAACTTCAGACATCTTACTCCGATCAACACAGCCATTAGTTCAAGCTTAGGTATAGTCATCTCTTTGACCGGAGCAAGTCTTGTCTTTGCAAATAACAGATCTGTTCTTGATTCTTGTTGACCCTCTTGATGAAGGTACACAGCTGCCGCTTATGAAGATTTTGAAGCGTCACAGAAACACAAGAGACTGCAAGACATATTCTTTTGATCACTGTTTGCAAGGCACCGATTAACTTTGCACTTTGGAATGTCTTTCAACTCTGAATCTATTTCACTCCAACACTGTCTCACTTTTTCATCATCGATTGAATCATCCCAGTCAAACCCTCTAGACCACAATTCTTGAAGAAGCACTTTCCCTTGTAACACAACAGGAGAAAATAACCCCATAGGGTCAAACACAGACGCTACTCTTTTCAATATGTTGCGATTGGTTGTGGGACAATCGTCGTCCATGACCTTTGGTTCTTTCACAGAAATTTTGTCAGATTTGTGATCCCAGATGTGACCGAGAACCTTCATTTCCTTTGGCTCTGCGAGATCGGCTGTTGGAATGCACTTATTGACTTCTTCACTGTTAGTAAGCCATTCGCGTAAATTCATGGACGCATCATTGAAAATTGACTTTGCTGTTTTGTATAGATCAATAGCCTCTTTGTCACTGTTTGCTCCGGTAACAATGTTGTCAACATATATGTCACCTTTCAATTTCTGTGACACGTCTGACTCATATGAATCCAGATGGTTTTCCACAGTAGCACCTAACAAGAAAGGACTCGATATCACACCAAACGGTACTCTGCAGAAACGAAACACTTGTAGATTCTCAGATGTGACTTCTGGTTTTTGAACATCTTTTATCCAAAAGAATCGGGTAACATCTCTTTGGCTAGTCTGCAATCCCACTTGTAAAAATGCCTTTTCAATGTCAGATACCATTGCGACTTTGTGTAGACGAAATCTCATCAAAAGTCCACACAAATCATGAAGTAGAACAGGTCCTCTGTATAAACAATCGTTGAGGCTGTTGCTGTCTTTGGTAAGTTTTGCCGAAGCATCAAAAACGACTCTAACCTTTGTACTAGTTCTGTGTAGGTTGACAACAGCATGATGGGGTAAGTAGTGCTGAAGACCATCTGATTCGGCTTCCTCAACTTTCTCGATAATGCCTTTCTGAAATTGATCTTGGATGACAGAGTTATACTTCTGTAAAAAGTCTGGTTTTCCTTTCAGTTTCTTCACACATGATTTCAGTCGACCATATGCTAGCTCTCGGTTCTTCGGGAGTTCTTGAATTTCATTTTTCCATGGCCAAGTGACCTGATAGCGTCCATCCTGGAATTTGATGTTTTTCTTAAACATTTGCATGGCCATATCATCATCTGAATAATCTGGCTTGTCCTTTACACCAATGGCTTCAATACTCCAGAAATCCTCCAATTCAGGTTTACTTCCAAGAACATTATCGACACATTGAAACACATTGGTTTTTGTGAACGTAGATCCATGTGTTAGAATTAACATATTTGGTACACTGTCGTCTGTTTCTTCAGAGGTGGTACGTCCAGCTAGGATCCAACCAAGTTTTGAACTTAACAAATACAGTCCTGGTGTCACTTCCAACTTCTGAGAAAGTACAATATCCAGGTAATAGTCATTACCCAGAAGAAGTTCCACATTTGCCATTTCACAATTCCTCGGAATAGTATCTGCCAGTTCCACACTGTTCACTAAGTGATCTAAGTCACTCATGGCTTTAATGTTAAGTGTTTTCCTTTGAATGTTACCACTGATCACTGGGACAATGTTTGCTTTGATTTCAATGTACTGTCCATTCTTCAACTTCAAATACAATGTAGTCAACTCTGTTTTGATGTTCTTTGAATGAGTGCTACCAAATGTAACAACTTTTAATTCTTCAGTTTTCTTTGGCTTTAAACCGAGCTTATCTGCTAAAGACTTGGTTATGTAAGTTCGTTGAGAGCCACAGTCTAGAAGAATTCTTGTTTTGACATAATCTGTGTTTGTAAGATCTTTTTTTCACTTCTGTTGTTGCAGTTTGCATGAACACTGTTTCTCCGACAGAAACCATAACATTCTCTCCAGAATTTGTCATGTCCTCTACACAAGCTCCTACCTCTTCAGTAAGATTGACGTTGGTTTTTGTTGAAGCACCTTTTGTAGAGAACTTCTTGAGGCATAGGCTTCTATGATGTTGATTGAATTCACCACAGTACACGCACGCTTTACTTGTTTTACACTCATTGGCCATATATCCAGATTTCAAACATTTGAAGCAACAACCTTTGATTTTTCTCTTTCTCTCGTCTACTGTTCTATATTCTGTGCACTCGTCGCTCCAATGTGACCTTGAACAATATTTACACACATATGGTTTATTTTCAGATTTCACTCTTTGTGCTTTTTCACTAGCAAACAATGACTCAGCTGAACTTTGTTTCATTACTGTGTTGGAATATCGATTCCCACCAGTAGTAGGAGGATAACGGTAAGGTGGTTTAAATCCATTCACATGGCTTAGAGGGTTCACTTTTGTAACACTTTGATACTCTACTTTTTTCTTATCTGCTCTTTCACAAGCAACAACATAGTTTTTCAACTGTTCTCTCAACTTCGTTAGTGTCCATTCAGCCTTTGCTTCTTTGTTGAACTCGAGTTGACGTAGTACTTCCTCCGGCAACTTGGTTCGAATCATAGACACAAACACGTGTTGATTGACATTTTCTCCAAGTACCTCTAAGCTTCTGAGGATTTTTTCTGTGGTGTCTATGAAACTTCTAAGGCTCTCCACCTTATTCAAAGGAGAATGTACGTTCATCAGAGCTTTGTAATGTAAATCTACAATTTCTTGTTGATTTCCGTATCTCTCATGAAGGAGTCTCAATGCAATCTCATAGTTTTCGTTTGACCTTGCCAATCCAGCAACGGCACGTTTTGCTTCACCTCCAAGTTTGGTTTGAAGATAGCTGAATTTCTCCACGTTGGATAAATTAGAATTCTTATGCACGGTGCATTCAAAGACATCCCAAAACTCACGCCACTGTAACTTGTTTCCATAAAACATGTATAATTCTATTTTTGGAAGTTTCACTGAGTTTGGGTTCACTTTCCCTTTACGGTCTAAATTCTTTAAAAGTTCCAGTTGTTGGTCTATTTGTGTACGTATCAGATCTTTCATTGATTCTTGAATATCTACAAGCCTTGTTGCATTTGAAGGTTCATCTTGAGAGGCAGCTCGAACATCACTAGGACACAGGCTTTCATTAAACTGGTCCAGCTCTATTAAACAACCTTCAACTAAGAAATTCAATTGGCAATCTTCATCTAAAGCCTTTTCTAGAAAATCTGCTTCATCTTCATCTAATATCTGAGACAGCTTGTCAACTTGGAGCATTAACTTTTCGGAATATGTTTTCAACAAACATTTTGATTTTTGAATCTGTTTAAGCATGTCAGATAATTCAAATCTACTCACGTCTTGTTTCAGTAAATCCTTTGCGACTCTAAGTTCCTTGTCCAAAGTATTCCTATACCTTGTCCTCACTCCTTTGGTGGATGCAACTGTCGCCATTTTGAAATTACACTGTGTCACAACAAGGCACTACACAAAAACACAACACACTTTTAAAACACTTCTTCTAAACATCCGGTTCGCGGGACCATTTCAATGTGGCGAAGAATAATTAAACAACTACTCTACGACACATTGATAACAGAACAACTTTTAATTTTAACATTTTTATTTTACCACTTTTTCTTTTTCCACAAGCAGTTTACACTTTTAACAATTACTCCGTTTTAATACTCCGTTATAACTTTCAATAACACATTTCATGTTAATACACCTTTCACTTTTTAGCTCCTCCAATAATATAACATTCAGCCTATTTATACTAAGCTAAGTTCCCGCCAATATGGCTTAGAACAAAAGAAGCATAAAAAGCATGAAACACGTGGCATACCTTATGTAAGTATTTTCCCGCCAATATCTGAACGGAGCATGCTTACATAAAGTTATTTGCCGCCAAGAGTAAAGGAGAATGAAACAGTTTACTGACAAAGGAGTTTAAAGACTTATGTATCAATATCAACCAATCAAATGTTGACACATATGTAATCCAAGGCTAATCGTGCTTGCACGTGTTAGACTTAGAGCACTTATGCAATAACTTTGAGGCCCTGGAAAGGATATTAACAAATGAATAATGTTATTTGTATAATGCAAGATGTCAGCTATTACAAATAAGATTTCAATATAATGATAATATTTGTAGTAAATATAACTACTACAACAGTCTTTAAAACTCGTACATATATTTCAACAATTATCATATTCCAAAATCGTGAAGTTTCACGACAACCCCCACCATCGAATTGCAGCCAATAAGTAATTTCGCATTAAATGTATGAGGAACAATTTAGAAGATACGCGGAATATATTCCATACACGTAAAGTCGATATCTAGGTGCGTAATTAAGCTATCAGATAATCTAATTTACCAATGCAGCCGGTGATATGTGCAACGAAAATTATAAAGATATCATTTGTTCGTATATACTTTATTTCAGGGATGCGGTTTTGCACGGGACTGACTTCCCGGCCAACGGAACCTTCAACGATTACGCACTCCTTCACACCCGCACCAAAGATGGACTGGAACTGTATAAACAGAGGTGGGCCTCTCGCGTTCAATGCCCTACACTGTATTTATCCATGATACAAACATGGCTTTGTAATCTTATCAATTGTTTAAAACATAACATTACATAGTATAACATAAGAAATAAACTAAACATTAATGTATAATAAATAACAAGTTTTGCCTGAACACTTGAAAGATCTATATACGCATCTTGGTATTGTTTCATGCTTTGAAAACACTCTTACTACTAAGTGCAAGGGCGGCGTATTTCACGATGGGAATCAGCAAGGAGATGTCCGACTTCATTCGCGATGTGACAGGATTTCGCTTCTTGTTTGGCGACGTCTCCTCCTCAAATGCCGTACCTGCTTTTAATCCTAATGACATTCGAACAGGACCGCGGGTTGTGCAGACCGTCAAAGAGGGTATGGAGGCAGTCCCGCACACTCTTATGGACCGATTTCTCCAAACGAGCCATAGGTACTCGAACATAGTTATTTCTAGATTCAAGCCAGTTCATCAGTGGTGCATATTGCATGAGGGAATGAATTTGTTAAAGACCATCGCCTAGAAATGTAACGTCTTCTATTCAGTCTTTTAATTATATCCAATTATATGTATAGCTTCCTTTCTGAACGGAAAATACAGCTGTCATATTCTTTTGTTTAAAATACGCACAGCAAATCGCAGATCGCTCGTGTTAACATTGATTTATTTATCCTTTTGCAGCCACAAACTTTATCTAAATCGTGAATTAACGGAGGTTATACGTACAGGAGCGACTTACACGCTCAGGTTCAAAGAAACAGTGACCATCAACGGTATAACTACATATGCAAAAGTAAGTATGTCTAAATAATACAAGTGACTGCACAGGCACGAGCCCGGTAGCCAGAAATTTGACTATGAGCTTGTTAAAGACAAAAAGACAAAAGTTAAAAAGAGGCTCAACGAGATGCACACACAAGAAACAACCTAGATATGTAGGAGAATATCCCGCATTATAACGGTCAATGGAAACGTGAGCTCACAAGCGATTAAAGATATTTCACCATTCCGTGGGTGTATATCACGTGATAAATTACGTCATATATGCTACATCTTGCTTAAAATGAAGACTTAAAACAAAGATTACTTTTCTTTTACTACACCATTTTAAATGAATCAGAGGGCAGTCTTTCCCGCCTTCGTTTAATTACTGTAGTTTGATAAGGTGGTTAGTTTCATCAAACACTGCGACAAACCTATTTTCAAAATAATGTTATGATAGTGCTCCGTCAGACGGCCGCATTGTGAAAAGGTTTTTCGAAGTGTTTTAAGAAACTAAACACTCAATCAAACTCTGGTAAAAGACCGAAGGCGGGGCTCCGTAAGCACAGTAGATTGCGCTATGTTTAATATTAAAATGGTGAAGAAATAGTAAAGTTATCTTTGATTAAAGTTGTCATTCGAAACAAAATGTTGCCTTCCGTCGTAGCATTTATGACGCAATTTATCACGTGGTATACACACACTGACATTATACTTGTTCGAATATTTATCGGCGTGAGGAGCATTTTCATTTTTCTTATCAAATGAAAGATGAAAGCAAGAACTAACTATAACGTTAAATATTTTTAATTACAAAATGTATTTCCTTTTGAAATGACCATAGCCATTTACACAATAATTATTTTTTTAGAATTTAAGAATGGTGGAAGTTTGCGCGAAAAGAGTAATATTATCTGTGCCTCAATTAGCATTGTCAAAGGTCACATTTTCTGGACTATCAATATCTCATGACTTGAGCGACAGCATAGAAAACGCCGTGAAAGACGTGCCTGCCTTCAGGATATTCCTAGCGTACGACACACCATGGTGGAGGATGACCAACGTTAAACACGCGGAAACAGATCTCCCCAACAGACAGGTGTACGACTTCGGAACTTCGGCTCAAACGAGTACGTCTGTATTGGCCGCGGCTTACGGAGATATGGACATTGTGAAATTTTGGCGGGAAGTGCAGTCACGTGGGCCTTTTATGAACTGTTTGAACGGAAATGGTACATGCCCCTCGGAAGCAGCGGTAAAGCACGTTACCAACTTCCTGGCAGAAATATTCCAAATTCCATTGGAAAGTATTCCTGCACCGGTAGATGGGGCCATATCTATTTGGGATCAGTTTCCCTTCGGTGGTGGTTGGCACGTTTGGATGCCAGGATATAACTGGGATGATGTATGGAGAGATGTTATTCAACCATCACCAACCGACCACGTGTACTTCGCCACCGGATCGTACGCTCCTGGCGAGACTGATAGCTGGTCAAACAACGCCCTGGAAACTGTCGAACGGGTTCTCAAGTTGTTAAGTATTTAAGTGTGAGGGTATAAACAAAAGAAATACGACGTCGATCTCAGTGGACCTGCATAAATTGTTCAAATGAGATACTTATACAATACACACTTTTGTAACATTTAAATGCACTTGTTCCTTATCTCTCATACTAGTAATATTACTGAGACACGTGCATTTTGATTTCTATATCGTTCTGAAAGGCGGCTACTGCAAACATACCGGTAAATACCATTGCACCTCTATATAGGTTTTCTAGAGAGACGTTTCATCTCTTCGATTGTGTTCGGCTACCCCCATGTACCCGCAATGGGTGAAACAGTTCACCAAGCTATGAGTAAGATCAGAAATACATGTAACGTCAACATAACACTAACACTTACACATTGCTGGAAAGTCACTTTACCCGAGCTAGTTACGTATGATTTACTCCGATAGAGATAAGTAAATAACGCTGCGTCATTAGACATAAAGAGAAAAACGTATAGCAAAAAAAAGTAATAAATATAGTTAATAATATTCTAAAAAAGTTACTGCGCTTGCATCGCCATCAAAACTGCATGCTTAAAACAAAAGATTAATAAAATAAATCTTATAAGATTCAGTCACAAGCTTGCCAAAATATGTATCAGTTAAGATAACACCTTCACCAGACCAAAACAAAATAAGAACAGAAACCACAAACGAAAACAAAACAACACCAAATTCTATCAACACTTGTCCAACTTTTTAAATAAAATAAGTGAGTGGTTATCGCCTTAGCAGGTTTATACTTAATTTTCTATCCATGCAGCAAAACATGGTCAAGATATACAGTGCAGTAAGGGCATTAACCAAGAGAATTTTGTTATTGGCAACACCAATGCGCACGGTCGCCTTGTATAATTTCTCTGGATAGAGAGCAGTTTTCTGTTTCTGATAGTGTCAGTTTCTCTTCCTGGAAAAGATAAAGCGTTTGATAGCCGGTTGCAAATATAACTATGGCCACTCGGGCCGATTCTCCGTCCTTAAACAGTACGGTGTTACTTTAAAAATCAAAGCGCTGATAGCGCTGCATGAACAGGGTTTTATACGGGTTTTCATCATTATGATTCACGACCATGTGTGTATTAATAAGGTGCTGATAAGTTGCACTGTGAATCTAAGAGTCCCCGTGTAAAATAACCACGGACCGCCCCAGGTTTATTGATGCATGGTGGTAAATAAAATATTAATATTTTATTGACAATAAAATTAATGTCGCTGTGTAAGAAGGCAAACAAGGATGGACAACTTCGTAAATACAACAGATTAAAGAGAAATATTTCTTAATTAAAATGATAAAAAAAAATAATTGATTTCAAACAATTGTAGATGAAACACCTTAAAAAGTTATTAAATCCTCGATATTTTCTCATATTCACACCAAACCAGCAAAAAAAGAAATCGATTCATTTCAATAAAATTCCATTTTCAAAAATAAATTCATTTCTATATCGTTAGGTAACTCGTCAGTCCTTTAGCACGTTTGTTGATCCCACGTGGGCTATGGCGTGATGTTTTAAGCAGGGAAACTGTGCGATCATTGAGATCAATGAGACCATAGTTGCTTTCTAGGTCATTCCAGGTTTTAAGATGATAATGCATTTGTAATCCCCAAGGGAGGGTCTATATGTCCGGGTTACCATATGTACATTAGCAGTTTTTAAAAATAGTTCAAACAACAAACACAGTGTTCTTCAATATCTCTATATTCAACATTATCGAATATAGATATAATATCGGAGCGTCCTGAAAATATAAATAAAAACAATCATAAGATAATGAATAATAACATGTTTATAAGTTAACATCGTAAACAGTCTAATATCTAATATGATTTAATCCTGTGCAGTGGCAGATTAAATTAAATGGCTAAAGCTTATAAAACACATATATAATACAAACACCATGAAACAAAACATTGACATGGAACTTACTGATTTATGGAATCAAACACTCCTACTCCCTCCCATGGTGACTTCTGATATCCATGCATGTTATCATCTGTAACCAAACCAACATATATTAGTATATAGAAAGAGGCTAAAAGAATATCATGGAACTGCCATTCTCGTTTTAAATACAAAATCTGCTGATGTCGTAATAAATAAATGCAGCTGAATAAAATAATGATCATTCCAATCCATTGGTAACCCAAGACAAACACAAAATATTGCAAATGCAAATTACTAACCATCAGAACTTCAGATTCCAAGTAAAACAATCAAATTTTCTAAAACATAGTAAAACAAACATCTCTGTAGACTTCAACTTTGCACGACAATCAATCAAGCTTGAGAGTTCCCGCTTCTTCTGTATAAAGGCAAGGGAGAGAAATCTGATTAACTTACTGCATTATCTCAATACTGGATTATCTCTCTTTGACTGTAAATTCATTTGGCTTCATCATTATGTCACGTGATTAAATGATGCCCTTTGAGTGGATAGTAATTCTTTGTTTACGTTTCGATGTTCATTCATAATTTTTTGGCGCAGGGATACTACTTTAATGTTATCTTTATCTAAGTTCAACAGATTAAATTATTTAAATAGATATTGCGTTGTGATTGCTTCTTGCTTTGTCAAATCTACCTCGGTTATTGGAAACATAGCTTGCACTTTATATAGACTTATATAGTCTGCACTTTCTCAAACTATATTTTTGGTGGTAAATCGGCAGGCGACATTTGTTACTATTAATAGGAATTTTCTGTTGTGAGTGTCGAGTTTGTGGCTACACTGAACAGGGTTGAAAACAACCCTTTCAATATACCAGCGAGTGTTCGTGAACATGCCTATTAACCATTTCATAACAATAGGTACGCTGTGATTCGATATCAACACTTCCGTTGTCCCGAATTTGACCCCCAAAACGACCATAGCCTGTGCGGACCATCCTGCACCAATAACAAATACCTTGTGACCGTCCAGCTCTTCGGGGTGTTTGCAGTCATACGAATGCATGTCCCGGCAAGCGTTTTGATTTCCGGGCGTTTAGGGTAACACTTGCAAATTTGAAATTGCAAACATTTGTACTGCTCATTCTAAATAAAAGATGGGAAACGATCTAAGTCTTGTAAAGACTCCACTGTTTCTTAATCATTATTTAACTGATGCTATACTCATTGTAATTAAATGACCAGGTTGTAAATTTAAAAGGCATGATCAATGATCAGGCATATAATAGTCATGCCGTATGCAAGGGCGGGTCCAGGATCCGACGTTAGAGGGAGGGTAACTGTGGGGCGTAACTTTTTGACTTGCGCCCCTCCCTCAGAACCGAATTTTAGTTTGTTTGATTTGTTGGCATTTTTTTTTTGTATTTCCACACAAATATTTTAACAATTTCTTGTCTAAAATTGTGCATGTTGGGCGTATTTTATTAGCTTTTTTCTCCTGTATTGCAATGACAAATAAACATGGACGATTTTAGGGGAAGGGGGGCGACAGGTGCCATTAGAATATTTCGGTTTGTGGATTTGTGAATAATGCCAGTCAGATGCCTGAAAGATCCGGTCTGTATCAGTCATATACTAAACAAAGTTTGTATAGGTAAAACTATGAGTACAAACTATCAATGCAAAAGAGTTATTATTAAAATATATTTGACCGTGAGATTCTTGGTCACCAATTTCTTTGAAATAGCTTTATATTAAAATGTTTGTTATATCCACACGGCCCATATAAGAGTAATTTATTTGACCTTCGGGTTAATACATATGCTGTAATTTAACCTCAGACGTTTGTATGTTGAAAAATTGGATTTATAGATAATTTAAGTTTGTGACACAGTTAATACTCACATTGCTATACAGAAGAGGAATAACAACTGCATTAATGCATTTTATGATTTAAGTGTGATATTTACTTATTTAACGCTAATATTTGAAATAAAATCTTACTCTTTCATATGATTGGTGTTGTTCAACTATTTCGTTATATTATAAATGATTATGTAAAGCCGAGGTTTGACGCTGCAAACCGTTTGTTTTGATGCTGTTTTATTCTGTTGTTCGACCGATTTAGAAATGGAGTCAATGACCTTCAGTTTTGAAAAAGTATGTCTTTTTTTGAATAACATCTGTAATTCATAAGTAGTTTTAAAGACATTAACAAGAAAGCTTCAAAACATAGAGAGAAAAGTAAAATAGGTATCAGTTTTTTTTCGCAAAACAAGAATAAGCTTTGGCACTGGGAGGAAGAAAGAAACCACTGTTATTTAAGCTTCTTTGTCTCTTTCTTTTGACATGAACACGTGTTTCTAAAATACGTTCAAGAAATGTGTGTTCTTGGGGTTATCTGAGAAAATATTTGAAAATTGATTGAAATTTGTCTAATTTAAAGTACAGTATAAACATTGACATATACATTCAGTTATCATCCGCGTGGCTGAGTTGTCAAACGAGCTGAACACACTTCAAAACCATAGTTTTAGGGTATTATCTGTAAAACATCTATGTATGTCTTCACATAGTTTGGTGACTGACAAATCAGTAAACGTTAAGCTGTACCCAGCTTGCTGTTTTGAAATGTTCAATTTTTATGTCAACACTCTTAATAGCAAGTTGACGAACTTAACAAATACGTCAGCTACAAATACGTTAGCTACAAATACGTTAGCTACATTCTGACAGTGTCAGTATGTGCAGTAGTTATAGCGGCTCTTTTTACGGGTCAAAACATCAGGGACATCCAGAGTAAACCTGTGGAAAATCGCGGTTTAAGTTTGAAATATGGCGTTTAAAGGACAGCGTTGTCGCCATGAGTTGTCTTGCATCATCATCTTTGATCTCCTGTTGATCTCTGTGACTGGATTTGTCTTGGACGGTACGAGAGCGGAAGACCTGACTTCAAGTATGCTGAAGATGATGTTATAACATATAAGGCGCACCTTGGATGGCATTTTGTTTATTACACATTTAAGAAGATCTGTATGCACTTGTTTGGTCTTTCGCCTCTCATCGTATACAACGGTACTTTTCAAGTAGCCTTTTTTAGTGTTTTAAATCATGTTTCAGAACAAACTTGTGAAGATGTTGCCATCATTGGCGCTGGAATCAGTGGGTCTTATGCTGCCTGGCGGCTTCGGGACCACAATCTCAGCATTTCCGTGTACGAATATTCAAACAGGGTCGGAGGTCGGTTCCGGACCATTCGGTTTCCGAATTCACCCGATATCAACGTGGAACTAGGTGCCATGAGGTTTTTACCAGCAGGTACGCTTTTCATCCCTTTTGAAACTTGTTTCATTTTATCTTTAAAGAAAAAAGGCACTAATTTTGCGTTTACATATATTATAATATCATCAGTTTTGAATACAAAGGTTGAACTTTGAAAAACTCTGATTAAATGTTAAATGTAGAATGAACATTAGACACAACTGATTGCTAATATTAGCTCCATTTCTATTACTGTATCAGCCCATCAACTTCTTGTATCTACGATACAAGACCTTGGTCTAGCGGCGGTTGAATTCAAGCCGGGATTTGGTGTCGAAGGAAAAGATATTATGTACATGCGGGGTCAACATTTTCATTCTGGTGACATCAAAAAGGGTCATATACCTTACAATTTGCATGAAAACGAGAGAAATCTGGACCTGCAACATTTCCGGTGGTAAGTGATCAGGAATGCAATGTTTGATACCCATTTTCAACCTGAACTACAGGCCAAGCCAAAATGTCTGAAAACAATTTACGAATAGCTAGTACATTGGTACCAATGCCATAACAGTCATAACACAAAGATATGAACAACACGAAATATATCATACACCAACTAGCTTTCAAACATCCAACAAGACTATTTTTAATGTAAGAGCATTGACATAAAAAATGAACATTTCAAAACAGCAAGGTGGTTACAGCTTAACGTATATCAATTAATTTTTATTCATGCTTATTTCCAACACTGATTTGAACCCTTATGCTTGTGTTTTCCCTCATTCGAATTATAATAAAGCAATATGCATTTTACACTGGAGCCTATTAAGTCGCGTCTGTATAAATGCATATTGCTTTATCATAATTCGAATGAAGCAATCAGTGATGGAAATAAGCTAAGTTAAAATGAATTGATATATCCCGGTAAAAGTCAGAAACTTGATAAAGATTAAATGAAAAATATATCCCTCACCACCCGAATTACAGCCAATAAGTCATTTCGCGTTATATGTATGAGCAACAATTTAGGAGTTACGTGGAATATGTTCCATACACATAAAGTCGATATCTAGGTGCGTAATTGAACTATCAGATAACATCATTTACCGATACGACCAGTTATATGTGCAATGGTGAAACGAAAATGATAAACATACCATTTGTTCGTATAATCTATATTCCAGGGAGGCGCTTTTGAACGGGACAGACTTCCCGGCCAACGGAACCTTCAACGATTACGCACTCCTTCACACCCGCACTAAGGATGGACTGGAACTGTATAAACAAAGGTGGGCCTCTCGCTTTCAATGCACCACACTGTATTTATCCATGATACAAACATGGTTTTTAGCTCTACTGACCAAAGGCCAGAATATCCTATGCGATGGTAATGTCGTATGTGGGTCCGTGCGTCCGTGCGTGCGTCTGTAAACAATTGTTTGTGAACACGATACAATCTTCAGTTTTGATTGTATCTCGATGAAACTTGTACAGTATTTAAATATCCATCAGAGCTTGGTTCCTTTCGAAAACCAGCCAGATCCGCCCATGCATGCCCAGATTATGGGCCTTGAAAGTTTAAAAAAAATGCTATTTCTTGTTAATTTATTTTTAGCCAAGTCTACATGAGCGAAGTCTATTTTTAGCCAAGTTAACATGTATATGAGTGAAGTCTATTTTTAGCCAAGTTTACATGTAAAGTCAAGTCTAGGATTTAAGGCATGGTTTTGGTTCGGCAGTTGATTTTGTGAATTATTCGCCCTTGTTCTTGTTGAAAGGCCAAAATGTCTGTCGTTCGCTCATCCATCTAAACATATTTGGTTGTAAATGTTTGTTCAAATTATGCCCCTGGGGTCATTGCTGACCACCCCCCAGGGTTCACAGGTTTGGTATACTTAAATTGGGAAATGTTTGAACATCTTTTTGTGTGTTCGCGCATCCATCTAAACACAATTGCTTGTGAATGTTTAAATTATGCCCCTGGGGTCATTACTGGCCATCCCCCGGGGTTCACAGGTTTGGTATACTAAAATTGGGAATGTTTAAAATATTTTTGTTTGAACCAGATATGTAGACCCTTGCTATTTTGAAAAAAGAATAATTTAGTGGTCCGCTACCATGATTGTTCCTAGAGACTTATTTAAGAAATATTTTCAAAATCTTCTTGTTTCAAACCACAAGGCTCATACCTTTGATATTTGTTGTGGAGCATCATATGATGGCCGTCTAGCAAAACAGTTAAAATTATGCCCCTGGGCCAAAGCTGGCCCAACCCCTTTTGACCTATTTTTTTTTATTTTTAAGCTACAGCAATGAAATTTTGACAATGTGTACAGTTTTGAAAACGAGCATCAATGTTGTCCTCGGATGACCTTGCTTTTGACCTTTTGATCCAACTCCTTATTTTTAAAGCTACAGAAATGAAATTTTGACCATGGGTACAGGTTTGAAAGCAAATATTTTTTTTCGTCAGATGACCTTTACCTGGCACATCTTAAATTAGTTCATGCAACTAATCTGCTCTCAACACTTTCTGTCCTCAGATGTTGAACGTGCAACATTTTCAGCTAACCCAAACACAAAACGTGAACTATGTTTGTTACCTATTACCCATACATATATGCTCTGGATTGAAAAGACCACAAGAGCCATGCCAGTGGAGCATCAGCCCCCATGGGCCTCTAGTTATAATGTTATCAACTATTTAAACCATAACTTTACATAGTATAACAAAAAATGACATAAATGTATAATAAATAGTACTTTTTAAGTATCACATATATAAATCTGTTCTATTTGATATAAGTATTATTGAACTTTAAATTATTTGGAAGATGTCCTGTATTGACACATCATACTTTACATATATAATCACACAGGTGATGAAATGTTTGCAATGCAGTGAACACTTCGAGTTCTATATACGCATCTTGGTACTTATTACTTAGTGCAAGGGCGGCGTATTTCACGATGGGAATCAGCAAGGAGATGTCCGACCTCATTCGCGATGTGGTAGGTTTTCGCTTCATGTTTGGTGACGTCTCCTCCGCAAATGCCGTACCTCTTTCTAACCCTAATCGCATCCCAACAGGACCGCGGGTTGTGCAGACCGTCAAAGAGGGTATGGAGGCAGTCCCGCACACTCTTATGGACCGATTTCTCCAAACGAGCCATAGGTACTCGAACATAGTTATTTCTTGGTTCAAGCCTGTGTATCGGTCATGCATTTTACATCAAGGAATGGATTTGTTTGAGATCATCGCCAAAATATATCGTATTCTTTTCAATGTCTGTTAATTAGGAATAAGAATTATATGTATAGCTTCCTTCCTGAACGGAAATTACAGCAAATGTAATATCACTCGATTCTTTAATTTCTTTTGGTATAAGTTCGTTCAACAAACTTTTTAGTAAATCTACACATCCGCGGTTGGTCGAGAATTTTAGCTAGGATGAGATGCTTTAAAAAATATTATTTCAGATACAATATAATTTATGTCAGTTAATTGATACCGGATGGCGAAACACACAACCATCTTCTATTCTTTTCTATGTGTCCTGACCCTAGTTATACACACTTACAGACATCTGGAAGGCAACAAAGCAGATCGCTCGTGTTAACATTGATTTATTTATCCTTTTGCAGCCACAAACTTCATCTAAATCGTGAATTAACGAAGGTTATACGAACAGGAGCGACATACACGCTCCGGTTCAAAGAAACAGTGACTACCAACGGTATAACTACATATGCAAAAGTAAGTATGTCTTCATAATACAAATAACTGCACAGGCAAGAGCCCAGTTGCCAGAAATTTAACTATGGGCTTGTTTAAGGCAAACTGACAAACGTTTTATAAACCATCAAAGAGAAACAAACATGTAGACACAACCTAACTATGTATGAGAATATTACGCATTAAAACGGTCATTGGAAACACTGAGTTCACGGCGGATTTGAGATATTTCACCAGTACACGTACCAATATTTATTTATCGACGTGAGAAGCAACTGAAAGACAAACATTATTTCATTTTCCTTATCCCATAAAAGAATAAAGCAAGAACTAACTATAGAAATAGATATTTTTTAATTACAAAATGTAATTCCTTTTGAAACCACCGTAGTCATTTACACAATTTTTATTTTATAGAATTTTAGAATGCTGGAAGTTTGCGCGAAAAAAGTAGTGTTAACAGTGCCTCGATTAGCATTGTCAAAGGTCACATTTTCTGGACTATCAATATCTCATGACTTAAGCGACAGCATAGAAAACGCTGTGAAAGACGTGCCTGCCTTCAAGATATTCCTAGCGTACGACACGCCATGGTGGAGAACGACCAACGTCACACACGCGGAAACAGATCTCCCCAACAGACAGGTGTATGACTTCGGAACTTCGGCTCAAACGAGTACGTCTGTATTGGCCGCGGCTTACGGAGATATGGACATTGTGAAATTTTGGCGGGAAGTGCAGTCACGTGGGCCGTTTATGAACTGTTTGAACGGAAATGACACATGCCCTTCGGAAGCAGCGGTAAAGCACGTTACCAACTTCCTGGCAGAAATATTTCAAATTCCATTGGAAAGTATTCCCACACCGGTAGATGGGGCCATATCTATTTGGGATAAGTTTCCCTTCGGTGGTGGTTGGCACGTTTGGATGCCAGGATATAACTGGGATGATGTACGGAGAGATGTTCTTCAACCATCACCAACCGACCACGTCTACTTCGCCACCGGATCGTACGCTCCTGGCGAGACTGATAGCTGGTCAAACAACGCCCTGGAAACTGTCGAACGGGTTCTCAAGTTGTTAAGTATTTAAGTGTGAAGGTATAAACAAAAGAAATACGACGTCGATCTCAGTGAACCTGCATAAATTGTTCAAATGAGATACTTATACAATACACACTTTTGTAACCATTAAATGAACTTGCTCTTTTTCTCTCATACTTGTAATACTCCATAGATAGGCGCCGTGCATGTGGATTTCTATATCGTTCTGGAAGGCGGCTACTACGAACATACATGTAGATACCATTGCACCTCTGTACAAGTTTTCTAGACAGACGTTCCAACTCTTTGATTGTGTTCGGCTAACCCCATGTACCCACAATGGTTGAAACAGTTTACCTAGCTATGAGTAAGATCAGAAATACATGTAACATCAACATAACATCAAAACTAGCACATCGCTGGCAAATCAACACCGAGCCGGTTACGTATGCTATATTCCGATAGAGATAAGAAATAACACTGCGTCATTCGACACAGAGAGAATAACGTATAGCACTTTAGATATAGTTAATAATATTCTTATAAAATAACCGCCCTTGCATCGCCAGCAAAACTGCAATCTTAAAGTAAAAATAGTCTTATAGAACTCAGTCACAAGCTTGCCAAAACATTTATGAGTAAAGATCGATAACACCTTCACCGGACGAAAAAGAACAGAAACCACAAACGAAAACAAAATCACACAAAACTCTATTAATACTTATCCAACTTTTTAAATTAACTAAGTCAATGGTTATCGCCTTGCCAGGTTCATACTTAATTTTATATGCGTACAGCAAAACATGGTCAATGTATACAGTGCAGTAAGGGCATTAACCAAGAAGAGTTTCTTACTGCCAACATCAGTGCGCACGGTCGACTTGTATAATTTCTCTGGATAGAGAGCAGTATTCTGTTTCTGATAGTGTCAGTTTCTCTTCCAGGAAAAGATAAAGCGTTTGGTAGCCGGTTGCAAATATAACTATGGCCACTCGGGTGGATTCTCCGTCTTTAAAATATTCGGAGCCAGCCCTTGCCTATTAACCATTTCATAACAATAGGTACGCTGTGATTCGATAACAACACTCCCGTTGCCCCAAATATGCCTCCAAAAACGGCCATATCCTGTGCGGACCATCCTGCGCCAATAACAAATACCTTGTGACCGTCCAACTCTTTGGGATGTTTGCAGTCATGCGAGTTTATGGTCCGTCCGGCAAGCCTTTTGATGCCGAGGATTCCCGGGCGTTTAGGGTAACAAATGCAAATTTGAAATTGCAAACACTTGTGCATGTATACTGCTCATTCTACATAAAAGATGTGAATCGATCTAAGTCAATTGTCTTGTAAAGACACAGTTTCTGAATCATTTTATTTAATTGATGTTATGCACATAGTATAGTTAAATGATCAGGTTGTAAATTTTAGAGGCATGATCAATGATCAGGCATATAATGGTCATGCCGTATGCAGGGGCGGGTCCAGGGTCCGACGTAAGAGGGGGCGTATCTTAGGTGCGTAACCTCTTGAGTTGCTCCCCTCCTTTAGAACCGAAAACTAGTTAATTTAATGTGTTGGTAGAGGGGTTTGGGGGTACCCCCTACGAACATTTTAACAATTTCTTGTCCCAAATGGTGTATTTTGGGCATAATATTATCTTTTTTCTCCTATATTGAAATAAAAAGTCAACATGGACGATTTGAGGGGGAGGGGAGAGGGCGCACCTGGAGCTGCTAGTGGTACGAACGATTACAATAAAAAGTATTTCGGCTTGTTAATTTGTGAATAATGACAGTCAGATGCCTGCAAGGTCCAGTGTCTATCAGTCATTTAAAGTGTGTAAAGGTAAAATTATGAGTACAAACTATCAATGCTAACTAGAACATCTCACGAGGTAGTGCTATTTACTTATACTTTAAAAGAGTTATTATTTAAATATATTTGACCTTGAGATTCTTGTTCACTAAATTATTTGAAATAGCTTTACCTTATTCATATTGAAATGTGTTTATAATTGATATATCCACACGGCCCATAGAAGAGTAATTTATTTGACCTACATGTTAATACATACACTGTTATTTAACCTCAACCGTTTGTATGTTGAAAGAATGGTTTTATAATTTAAGTTTGTGACACAGTTTATACTCACCTCGCTGTACAGAAGTGGAAGAAAAAACGCATTTTAATGATTTGAGTGGGATAAAAATTATCTTACCTCTGTAAAACCATTTCGTAAAGAAACATACGCTTTATAAAACTATATTAGAAGGCGATCTAAGCAATTTATAAAAACTCGATGTCAAGTGATAAATTGATAGACTTGATACAAGTCATATCAACTGACATAGTAAATAATGAATTGTTTCATTTTCGACAGTGAATTGATGAATTTTATGATTTTTTATAGAATACTTTTTTTTATTCATTTTACACATGTGCATGTTAGAACGTACCTAACATATTAATCAGTTCACATAACATAATGAACTTTGTACATAACGAAATGGAGAATGCACCTCCTAATGATTCCAGAACCGTTTTAAAAAAAATACAGTAAGTCTGTCTAGGAGTAGTATCTCGAGGCTCTCGTAAATTTTCAAGTTACGATTCATATAAGGTAGGCGCTAAGGTTCGCCTACGAAAGCCTTACTTCAATATCTGAAATGCTCTCTTAAAGGTCTCGTAAGTAGCGTTCTAGTTCGTAAGTTACGAACACGCAGTGTACACTTAAATAAGCAATACTGCTAGCAGTACGTGTGTAATGCAATTGTTTTCGCGCGAATTTTTGTTTACGAAGAAAAAAGGATGATCGCAAGCGGAGCGGTAAAAAACGAATTTTCAACAGGATGCCGGGACTGTTGTCATTGTGTGTGTGTTTTTTAATGTTTCCACTATTCACTTATTAAACATATCAAAATGTAACGAGATGAGAAGTCATTTGGATATACATACATTTCGATAAGTTTTCATTACTGAAAGAAACTGGGACTGGGAGTTTATATAATGTATAGAATATAAGTGGGTTGAAAACAAACAACATTTTCAACCAATGAAATGCGAATAAGCAATCATTAAGTACTAGACTTAATCATGAAGAACTTCAACTTTCGCGGGCACATCCATACACACACCCTGTGTCAGATTTCGCGTTGACAGTGCGTCAGCTAATGAGGTTGTATTCTAAGTCAGTTAGATAAGCTGAAGTAACATCTTAATGCTAAGGAAGGGCTCGTTCGCAACGCTCGATCCGCCAATTCTTAATAAATTAGATATAAGTTCAAATTATCTAACTTTTACCTAAATTTAGATAAATAAATATATTGAGTTTTGCTATTTTTGTAACAGTTAGATGACTTGAGTTAAAATCTTAATGATTCGATAGTACTGATAATTTTGACACAAACACATATTCATTTTGTATTTAGACATTTCTGAAAATGCATTTCGATAGGAAATCTGATAAAATCTTCTTTCGTTAAATTTGCTCAACTACTAATAACAGTTACATTATAACAGTTGTTTTTGTGTCAACATTATCAATAGTACCCAATTAACAAATTCTTAAGGCTGGTTCTAATTGCAGCTATTTTAAGAAATAAGAAATATATTTGCACTTAGTAATCAGGAAATGAATTTAATCCACGATTGTTCATTATTTTATTGAATATCTTTCTTATTTGAAAGTACATCACGAGGAACCAATATCTGCTACACTTTTGATGAACATTGATTTCTGTTTGACATTAATGAACAAGATTTTCTAAATTATCTTACACTTGTTAATTCTATACCAGCATCATTAAAAACTTAACTTATGTCTGTTATGATTATCCAAACACCACCAGATAAATAAACTGATAAATTACTGAAATAAAAACAGAGAAAGATTTCCTTGATTGATTACAGCAAAGAGATATATGTTAACACCGCCGTTAGAACGTTAATGGCGAACTTTATTCCCAAGTTTTTTTTTTTCTTTTTGCAACTGCTAAAGTATAACAGTCCGTTTATTAGATTATAAAAGCAACAATGTCACAAGTAATAAAGTAATACATAGACAAAGAATAAATATATATATATACTCAAAGTATCTATTGAATGCACTTAAGGTTTTTTATAAAGCCATTCAGGAATCGGTAATTGACATTTTTTATTCGTAGGTATGTTTCTAAAGCAATGAGATCGTAATATAAATAAGACAATATATTTATGGGCTTCATTCTCCGGTCGCATATGAAGTATGTTTTATAAATACAGTAACATATTTGACTTAAAACAATAATAACACAGTTGTATTCTTTTTGGTGTATCTTATATCCTATTACAATATATTTGATGTCATGAAACATTTTCTTTATACCACATTTTTTAAATAAGGCATTTATCGTCGACCAAAAATTGGATAATGAAGAACAATGGATAAAAAATGTTGATAATCTTCAACTTCCTTGCAACACATACACAAGGGACTGTCTCTCAATTTCCATGTAAATAACTTTAAGTTAGTCGCCACTAGATTATAAATAATTTAATTTGAATTGTTTAACTTATAAATATATGTATACATGTACATGTAATATAAAACCCCATAAATATCTGTATACATGCTAAATAAAAACAACACCTCTATGTGACTTTTGTAACATAGATACAGAAACAATAGAGCACGTATAATGTGACTGTCAGAAGATACAACCTTTATGGGACGAACTCAATATTTATATTGCTTCTCAATCAATACATATCAGGATAACAAAACAAGAGGTATTCAAGGAAATGTAATATACACAGTAATATGTATTTCCTTAATTTTGTAAATGAAATTTTATATCTTCTCTATTAAATCTAAAAACAATATACCGACTTTCAACTCATACAAACAGTATTTGATTTTGAGAAAAAGAATTGAATTGCATATCGCACTGTAAAATGATAAATATGAATCACACGAGAAGTTTTAGATAAAATTCACAGTAAATACGGCACTCTACCATAACGTTTTATACAGCCACGAATGACCCATCGTAACTAGTATTTGGTTCAGTATTTTATAATAATAATCATTATTACCTTTTCACCTTTAAATATAACTTACTACAATACTTAGCTTCGAAAATCCATAAAGGGAAAAAAGCCTGAGAGATTGGAAGAATGTGTACACGTGAGTGGATCGTGTGGGTCTGTGTGCATGCGTGCGTGTGTGTGGGCGGTAGAAGGTTTATGCGAGAGTGCATAAAGCTATAAAAACATAAAATCGTTATTTTTCCATTACTGTGCTCAAGTATGTAAAATGATTTGTACTCTGTGTAAAAAATAATTGATTTTTGATTAGATAGTCTTAGGCATTTTGACACATCAAACAAAGTTATAACGTCGATAGACTTTATCGAAGAAAAATAATGCCCTTTGATAAAATTTCGTAAAATTTGGTGACCTCCTTACTACCCCAAAACATGTCACAAAAATGTATGTTTTACTCCCGAAAAGATCGTTATTCAAAGCTAAATAAAACATAAACTTTAGAAACGTTTTAATTTTGGCCTTCCCCACTTTAGCACTGCTGAAGGCCCTTTATTATGAGATGAAATACTATAGACGAAGCTTATGACTGTAAGCAGAGAATACATAATTCGATTTCGTTTAAATTACTTGATACTTTTTATAGTCACGATGGCAACTTGTAACAGCAACTTGTTTACAAAACTGTTTGTATGTATGGAAGATCATATGCCAATTCACTTCAGTATTGCAGCCATGTCTCAAGACTGTCGTCGAAAATTGAGATATATGGCGGTATATCATGACCCAGGTTGCCCGTCACTGATGACCGAAACTGACCATGTCTCCCGTTTGTGACGCAGTTTGCATCTGTCCGGTACTTCTTCCAGACTTCAAACGCCTGAATCAATTCCAAAGCGGTCGTTTGGCATCCAGCGTCTGCCGCAAGCTCCAGCATTATGTCCTTCTGAAAGGTCGCAATTGAGACGAACTCCTTCAGCTCATTTCCCCTTTTTACTAACTTCTTCGAATGAGATTCCATATCTGCGATTGACTTTGGCTCATCCGGAATCAAATTCATGATGTATCTGTAAGCAATAAGAAAAAAACAACATGTTTTAGACATCCAGTAAAATTACCAAAACCAGTTTAAAGATGAAGGCGGATAAATTAATTATTAAAGTGATTTAAACTGAAACTTTTTTTGCAAAAAAAAATCCCCAAAACAGAAACACTCGTTTCTGACCTCTTTTGAGCTATACTCACTTAGCTATCCATGCTGCGACATTATCGAAGAGACTAAAAGAAAACAATCAGGCATGCGTTCCAATGAAGAACAATTTGTGATTGGCCACACCGATGCGCAAGGTCGCCTTGTATATCTTCTCTGAGTAGAATGACGTTTCCTTTGAAATTGCCAGTTTCTCATCAAGCAATGGAAACAAAGATTGGTAGCCAGTTGCAAATATGACGGTATCTACTTGTGCCGATGCCCCGTCCTTAAAGAATGCGGTGTTACCTTCAAACTTCTCTACCATCGGGTGTTCGTGTATACTCGAAGGTCACCCCTTGCCAATTGGCCATTTCTTACCAATGGGCACGCTACGATAAGATAAGTAGATCATCTTTGCCCCAAACTTCACACCCAAAACCGCAATATCCTCTGCGGACCATCCTGCTCCAATAATTAAGACTGTCTGACCCCTCAGCTCTTCGGGTTTTTTAAAGTCATGCGAGTGCATTATCCTTCCTGCAAAGGTTTCGATGCCAGGAATTTCCGGTGTGTTAGGATAATAAAAAACACCGCTTGCAACAATAACGTGACTGAAGTCCTTATGTTCCACGGCGCCTGTCTTCAGGTCAGCTGTGGTAACGTGGAAAACGTCATTGTCTTCATCGTATTCGACCAGCCGTACAGCCGTATGGAACCGGATCTTCTCTTTTAGGTCAGGGATCCTCCCGAAACGCCCTTTAAAAATTCCATATGCACTTTTAAACGTTATGGTGGTAAAACATTATTTAATAAGGCTTGTCTGGCACAGCTTACTATTGAATCTTAGTGTAGTTAAGAAAATGAGGGTAAACTTAATGATTACGCACAATAAAATATAAAACAAAATTGCATTATGAACACCCATTCGTACAGTTTTTTTTATTTGTGAGTAACCTTTTGTATATCTCTGTTGGATGTATGATTTTCCCTTTTTTTTTTTACTTCGTGTCGTTTCACAGTAACAGTACGATATCTTATTTCTGAATAGTAATCAGTTAAATATGTTTCTGTTTTATGTAATCTGGCAAAACGATCGCTTTGTTGTTATTACGATTGAGTGTGTATAGATTTTGTTTAAGTTTCAAGTTTCATATGCATTCAGTAAACTCATGCCATACACGCATGACGAAATGAGCAATGTAGTGAGCATTAGCTGTTACATTTGCAGAATACAGAAATAACTTAATATGACGTTTTATACTGAGATTAAGCGTTTATAGCGAGACGGAACGAACAAGTTAGTCTATATCTATTTGTAAAGGCTTAACACCCGTTTCACCATATATAATATTTATACATTTAATGAAAATTAAAAAAATAATAATCAATTGATTCTTTTCGGGTATATAATTGTTTCCAAATCCCCAACATTCACAACCGTATAGTAAAATAAGTTTGATAACTTGGTCGTACAAATCTAGTTGCAAAGTTTTTAAGCAGACAGAAATGGCCTTTGTTGCCTGTTTTGCAATATAGTCCTTTGTTTTACAAAACGCACCACTTTAGCAAAAATAGCACTCTAATATGTATATGCGGTAACAACATCTATTATCATTACATAAAAAATGTATAATGATTTCCTCTACCTCTGGAGGAAATGACAACCTTAGTTTTCGAAGTATTTACAGTTAACTATAATTGCAAACGATAGTTCGCATACATGTATAGTGCATTAAGTACATGTCAAGCCGATTCAGTCAATATAACAGTATCGTCAGTATAAAGTAGTAAAAACAACTTAAAAAATCAATTAATCTGTAATCGTGTTCATGATTATCAATTACAATACAATTTACAACGAAGCTGTTTAGAAACTATTAATGCAGATCATTTACAGCCCGAATCATATACATAGATTACAATATCATTCTTTATCCGTTGATAAAAGCGCGGAATCATTCACTTTCGTGTCAGATGATCCTCGAACGAATAGTCTGGGTATTCGAAAACTTCTTTCGGCCCATTAGTCCACAGGTGTTTATAGGTGGTGTTGTGAGCCGGCTCGCCATACTCATCAACGCCTGTAAAATGAGGTTGGTAGACTTAAAAGGCTAAAAAAGACTCATTTCAATCGCTATTTTAATCGGAATAGATATATAACCTAACATAAATAAAAAGGTAATTATTACACCACAACGTATTTCATTCACAAAATAGTATGTAGGAACGACTAAATATTTGCTTAACGCTCTAATTCTTTATCGGAACTTAAAATACATAAAAAATAAAATCAGTACCAACTCGCCAGGACAAATTCGAGATTCCTCCCCATGTGTCCTGTTTCTCGTAGCATATTATATCAGGTATGTCCGGAAGCTTCATTAATTGATACACTGCAGAAAGTCCCGCGGCCCCAGCTCCGACAATACATATAGGTAGTTTTGAAGCCATATCTAAGTCATAAACAAAACAAAAAAACAAACCCACTTTGTCTAATGCAAGGTTCGTGGGTACCATACAGTAGAACACTCAATATTGAGTATACCTGACCAATAAAATACAAACCAACTCGTTAAAATTCGGTAAGTAAAGTATCCAACTGAGCGTTAATACTGTGAAATCATAATTATTCGTTGGGCATTAATTTTCGTGGATTTCGAGGATTTCGTGGGTTGGCTTATCCACGAATTCAAGATCCAACGAATTTTTTACCTTTAATTCTGAAATCATACTGTCTTTGTAAAAGGGAGTACATACATTTAAATGAATATGCATGGTCGCTGTTTACAATCTGTGGGTATCTTATCATTGTTTATGTTACAATTAGTGTTTTATATTATACATTATTTAACCTCAGTGATAGATAATAAGTTTCAGTTAATTACTAGTACATGTATTCAGTTTCTATGTATGACATTGCCGGTTTCTTTACCTCATGTGTACAACTTATGCTACAACGCCAATTATTTGCAAATAATTTACTTGTAGCAATTTAATCACTGAATTTTATATTATGAAAATACATATATATTTTGCATTATTTAAATGTTCATTGCATATTGATTTTACAATGTATTTTTTTTCGTTAAATATCCACTACGTTACAAGTACATTCTTTAGATATCTATCTTTAATGCTTATCGCCCTAGGCGCATTTTGTTGTTAAAACGTCTTGTTTCTAAATGCGGCGGTCCAGCATGGATAAAAGTTATATTAATGAATTTATAGCCTTATTACAGTCACGTGGTAGATAATAACCAAAAGATAATGATAAAACATTCTGGTTTTGACAAGCGTCGAGGATACACCTCTGCTTGGACTTCCTATCAAATTGACACAAATATATATTAACATTTTAAACTAGTGTAAGGAAATTGTTATCACTGTTATTGATTATCTTCATAATCAAATAAAACACTTAAAACTTGTATGCTCTTTTACTATGAGACTTTCGAAGTGAGCGTTAGACAACTTATAGTTATAACAACATTGCGTCACAGTCGACTAATACAGTGTGCGACACCCTGTATTCCGGACATTACATCTAAAAACCCGTAACACGATAGTTTTCATCGTGTCATCACTTATATAAAACGTGCTAAACGTAGTGCGTTTGTGACTTAGTTTCTTTGATAAAATATTGAATCGATTATTTCTGAGCTGCATACAAATCAAATGTACAGATATCGAGTGAACGTAAAAAAGATATTCATTGAAGGAAATACAGATGAAATAAATATTGAAATGATATGAGCTTATCATTGACATGAATAAATGTCAACAAGGAATACACTACTATGCAATATGAACGTGAGAACAGAGCTCGAGCACATCTACAGTAGTCGCCTTAAATGTTTCTCTTCTGGCCTTCTTGTATCCGGCTATATCTTTAATATTTGTTTGCAAAAAAAACACTTTACTGACATTCAATGACTTCAGTATTTTATATCCTCAAGTCAATGTTTTTTCTCCCATACCATAACATATGGCAAATGAGGTATATACAATTAACATAGGGATGAGAGCTTGTCATAAGTGTTATTTTGTTTGGAAAAAATAATCTTCTCCAAAAGGCAATACTTTTTTTCTTCTATATTAATCGATAAAGGTTTCATTCATGTTTCGCCGTATACCATGTTGTTTGGCGTCGAAAGTTTCAATTTGAGTATATATTTTATATACTGAAGTTCAACTCTTCAATTTATCATTGTTACCAAAACACCAGATTTCTGCACCATAAAGCAAAATAGGTTATATTGTTTTTTTCCAAAAGGTTCTATGCGATGTCAATTGGTAATGATAGACGATTGGAATTTCGGATTGGAATTTCGGATCACATCCTTGATGAGGGTGCATCATTTTAATGGCTTCGCGTGTGAATAAGCGATAGCTGACAGGGCTATCTGTGCCAACTGGCATATTGTAATTAGTGCCATAAATTACTTGACGAAGATAAAACATAGCACGAGATCAGCGCGTGATGATTTTGCAGACGCTTTACGATCGCTGTTTAAATTTAAAAAATGCACGAATTCAAGTACGCACGATATTGTCCTTTTTCGAAAAACCACGAAAGTTCAAGCTCACAAATAGAAATGATTTAACAGTATATTAGCTTTGTGACCCAGTTAATACTCACCTCTCTGTACTTCAGGGGAAGGACAAAAACATGTTTATGATTTAAGTGTGATAATAAGTATCGTACCTCTGTAAAACCATTTCGAAAAAAAGAAACATACGCATTTTAAAACTGCATTCGAAGTCGATTCAAGCAATTTATTCACACGCGAAGTCAAGCGATAAATTGGTAGACTTGATACTAGTCATATCAACTGACGTAGTAAATAAAGATTTTCATTTTTATTTTCGATGATAATTGTATGATTTTGTAATGGAATAAGTTTTTGCATACCTTTTTAAGCAGTTCAAAGGGTCAAACTTGAGTGGTGCATGATTGTAAGGTCATCATAAAGGCGATCAACCGTCATTCCGCTATATATTATGAATATTTGTTTTTTAACTGGATTAATGAACTCATACGCTACCTTAACACACGTTTGCCAGGCTATGACACGTTCATTTAATACGAATCGCCCTATGGAAATATGTTCGTTAGCAACATGAACGCAAAATCATGGATCGAAACACATCGGCAAGCTTTGAAGCTATGAGTTAATTTACGCGTAAATTGGAGAACCATTACACCAGCAAAACGAACCAGTTTAACGATTGGCATAAATAAGTAGAATTTATATGTTGCGTTAATTGATTAGAGGCATCTAGTAATTTGGACAATAGATGGCAAACAGTGAGTAGAGACTGTAACACAGAATTGTTCAAATATACATAAGTCTGTAGGTATAAAATATTGCGAATTGAGTCATGTCTGTGTATAATAATAATAAGCGATTAATTTATTTAAATACATACAATTCATCACAATACATGCAGAAAAAGTAAAATTATACAGATTCCATTATTCTCCGACAACATATCGAAATTGTCCTGCCGATTCGATACGTGAATCCACAGCATTTTTGTTCCTCTTTTGCAACACTAGTACACGGCTGCGAAACAGTGGCTCCAGCTCTTTTAGGAGCTGTGTATAAAAAAGAGCCAATGACACTTCCGAGCTAGAGCAAAAGAACGGATATCATCATAAGTATGACTCGTTATCTAATATCACAATTATGAGGGCTTTTTTGAGAAATCGGGGAATGCAGTGCCATATAAATATGTTTAATCTTCACACGTATTTCGGTTATTTTGTAAACATATTGTTTATGGAGTTATAAAACCGATTCTCCCATCAAACACATGCATGTTTACATACGAAAGTAGAACATTTTCACCAATTTTCAGGTGAATTTCACTCAAGAAGCTTACATTTAAGATAAAACTAGTATTATCGAGTATGAATAATCAGTATGAAACTACACATGCGTATTTGGTCAAAGCGTGATGTATACCTTGAGTTGATATATTGTTTTATGATGAATATTGATGTAATACAAATGTTCTTGTGATAAACTATAAATCCTACGCAACCTCTTCACACACATGTGATGAACTAGGGAAAATGTCTTCATACCCATGTGATGAACTAGGGAAAATGTCTTCATACCCATGTGATGAACTAGGGAAAATGTCTTCATACCCATGTGATGAACTAGGGAAAATGTCTTCATACCCATGTGATGAACTAGGGAAAATGTCTTCATACCCATGTGATGAACTAGGGAAAATGTCTTCATACCCATGTGATGAACTAGGGAAAATGTCTTCATACCCATGTGATGAACTAGGGAAAATGTCTTCATACCCATGTTATGGCAAGACTATCAGGTTTACAGTGGAAGCTTGAAATACCGACACTGCATCTTAGACGAACACACTTTAAGAAAATGTCCCGTTTCTCTGACGTGTTTATATGGGTATTAGCTTATTTTGATATTTCCGTTTTATACTTTGAATCCTCCAAATAGTACCACAGACCTAGAACACGTTTCACACCATCTCTTCATAGACAAACATTTTGATTTTAAGCTTTATCTTTATTTTAGCATTACTTTTGGAGAAAAAACAACAGCATACACCAGCAAAGCCAACGAGTATAAACACCATTATTTCACAGCACATTGATTTATTAAACATAACTATGTCATTAGTCAAAGATGAGACAAATAACACGAGAAAGTAAGTGTGCAAACTTCATCTTAATAATCATCTTCAATATGAATAAGTACGTTGATATGTGTTATAATTCGGCTAAAAAGATATGTTGATGGACAGATTAAGCTACTTCATCATACACCATAAACCATACCGTACGTATTGGTTAATAACACAGAATATATAATGCTATAGAAGAAAATGGATATAAGCGACATAAAATAATGATATTTGGACTTTGTATAACTAACTGAGTTATTTGTCATTGAAATAAAAATGATCGGCATTTGTTAAAGCAACACATTCACAGAACGATCTATAAAATTCAAAATGCAACTTCGGTTTTATCGGTCAGTATTTCAGCCATGATTCAAGGCTGTCCTTTTATCGGTCAGTATTTCAGCCATGATTCAAGGCTGTCGTCAAAGAGTGTCTTGTACGCCGGTATTTTCTTTCCCTGGTTGCCCGGCATGAACGGTACCGACCTTGCCTCCCGTTTGTGACGCAGTCTGCTTTTGTCCGGTACTTAATCCAGTCAATCGCAAGCTCCATCATTATGTCGTTCTGAAAGTTTGCAATGGCGACGACATCTTTTAGCCCTTTTGCCCTCTCTACAAACCTCTTCGAATGGATTTCCATTTCTTTGATTGACTTTCATGATATATCTGTAAGAAAAAAGGATGTATGTCTTAGACATCGAGAAAAAGTCAATATTTTAAAGTGACACTGGTATATAAATACACATTTTTACATGTTTGTGTATTACATACACATGTATAACAAACATAAATTTGAATGATAAACCTTTAAATACTTACTAAATAATGCATTTATGGAAAAACCAATTACTGACAACAAGATTGTGTCCGTGTATTTAATAGCTTAACACGCAAAAATATTAAGTGTTTGGTGAGTGCTCAAAGATTTAAAGTGATAACTATCAACTGAAAAGGTAGAAATACCATGTTTTCTACACAATTCTTTTAAATTAAACAAGGTATCCTTCATAATAACCATCGTTTTCGATATTTATCTTTCTTTTCCGGTAAATTAAAATAATTGTTTAAATTGTGGCACATCTTATTTGGGCATAAGTGTGCATCTTTAAGCATACAATGTATAATTAAGGTTAAATGACCAATAATGCAAAAGCAAAGATATATACTTGCAATTAACAATAAAACTATTAATTCACTATATCATAAGCTATGCCCACTGAGCTATCCATGCTGCGATATTGTCGAAGAGGCTAAAAGAATACAACCCAGCTTGGGATCCAATGAAAAATAATTTGTGATCGGCGACACCCATGCGCACGGTCGCCTTGTATATCTTCTCTGGGTAGAATGACGTCTTCTTTGAAATTGCCAGTTTCTCCCCAATGAAAGGAAATCTCGTCTGGTAGCCAGTCGCTAATATGACGGTAACTACCGTTGCCGATGCCCCGTCCGTGAAGAATGCTGTGTAACGATACAAAAAAATCAACCATCGGGTGTTCGTGTACACTCGGCGGCCAGCCTTTGCCAATTGGCCATTACATGGCGATAGGCACGGTGTGATAAGAGATAAGTAAATTTTCTTGGCCCCAAACTTCACACCCATAACGGCAATATCCCTGCGGACCATCCTGCTTCAATAACTAAGATCGTCTGGTCCTTCAGCTCGTCTGGATGTTTAAAGTCATGCGAGTGCATGACCCTTCCTGGAAAAGTTTCGATGTCAGTAATATCAGGGCGGTTAGGATAACAGTAAAACGTACTCGAAACTATGAAGGAACTTAAGTTCTCAAGTTAAACGGCGCCTGCCATCAGGTCAGCCTTTGTGACGTAGAAATAGTCATTGTCATCATCTTATTCGCCTAACCTTACATCCGCATTGAACCAGATCTTCTATTTCAGGTTGGGCTTCCTCTCTAAACGCCCTGGAAATATAAACATGTCTTATCAACGGAGTGATTGTAACTCTCGTCTGAATGGTGTGTTCAACAATTGTTTCTTGAAGCGATTGCACACCCTATTATTGAGTTGCCTGTGCCAGATTTTCAGGTCACAAATACAGCGATGAGTGTCGTCTAAATGAGTTCATATTATACAATTGAAAACATGGAAAACAACAACCGTTTGTTTCATGTTTTTAAACTGTGTTGGTGGTCCTGATTGAAAGTCTGATCGTTTTTCTGTTTTGCTTTTCCCTTGACGTTGTGTCATTACACAAATCACAGTATAATGATGGGATGTATCTTGACACACAAATCCGATCCGTTGTTAAATTAAGATTATCCTTCATTCTCTTGGCACATTTCTACTTATTTAGAACAAAGTCTCAGTTGTTGTTCGCCTTATGTCGAGGGGGTGCCAAAGAAATGTCGCCATATGTCGAGGGGGTGTCGAAGAGATGTCGCTTTATGTCGAGGGGGTGTCGAAAAGATGTCGCAACATGTCATAGAAAGTTATATAAACTTACGTTGTCACTTCTCACACAGCCTGCAATTACTTTTTAAAGCTGATTCAATGATTGTGGTTCAAAATTTTGACAATTGGCCAAAGTAATTATTGCAAAGAATTTAGAAAAAATGGTCAGGTGTTTCAGTTTCATTAGATAATAACACCAGGTGCTGCTACTAATTTACAAAACATGGTGGTGTCAATGTCAGAAGGTTCCAAGCGACATTGAAATACATGTATTAAAATATATCGCCATCCCATTGGTTAAAATATATTTCAACCATTTCAAGATAGAAGTTTTTTTGTACTAAGTATCTCATTGCATTAACCCCACGAAGTGTAAAAAAAATTGACAAGATATTATATATTTCTTACTTAGCCGTGCACGTTGTTGCAACATCGCCTTTTCCCGTTGTCTAAACACAAATGCCGAATCATGTTGACAAAATACGATGCAACACAGTGTGCAACGTAATGAATGATTAAGCGAGACTTACGACAATTCGCGAGCCATTTTACTGGCAATGTCATCTCTTTCACGTGACATAACCCGTCTACGAGGAGCCACATCCTCGTCAAGCATGAATTATGCAGGAAGTGTACCAAAATAGAGTAACCATCGAATGCTGCATATCAGTATGTATCATTTTAACCTCGTTTCTTGCAATGCCAAAATATCGTACAGGGCCCAACTAAGTTGCAATAATCCCATTATAATACTGAAATGCAGGGCTCGGAATATCGAACACTTCAAAGATTGCTGAAATACATTTAAAGGGACTCGCTCATGTGTTTGGACAAAAAAAAACCTGGCTGTAGTGGGGAGTGAACACACGCCTTTAGTGTCAATACAGAATTAGAAAACTGATACCATATCCACTCGCCCACAAAGTCTCAAAATACGCTGACGGAATTTTTAACCCTTATTGAATACATTGGTAGCATCACGTGGCAATGTCAATCAGCCAATCACGGTACAGCCTTTTGGTAAATCGCATTATTAACACTTTTCAAAATCGTGGACTTCAAAGACAATATTTTAGCATATATCAACATTTGTTGAAGGGTTCCAGCTGTCAGTATCTCAGTTTTATCTTCTCAGATTAGCCGCACCTTATTTCGTAATTGAATTATTTTTGCCTTAAAATGTGCATTTAACTAAACATGAAATAGTCCCTTTAAACAAGACAATTGCTTCCAATGGTGTCGATTTAAGTTTATGCATCCATTTGGTCAAATCAAGTGAAGTCTTAACTGTTTACCAATAAAAAGACCTGCTATGTACAAGGGGCGATTACCATTGGACATTTGAATGTATTGCTACAGCTGAATCATATTTACACGCTTGATTTGTAGTCTTTTGTATACAAAATTACGAACCATTGTTGAAATACTCACACTTTGAATGATTTATGACTGACTGAAACGGGATATGAGACCTCTCGCTGGGCACGCCAACGGACTTCATTATGTGTAAAATTATACATTTTAATTCTGATATCAAAATTCACCTAACTAGAAATATCTTGAAAAATAACCGCCTGTAAAGTTGATATTTTTTACACAAACATTTTAAATTTCGAATTTCATTCTTGCCTCATATTTACAAATCTATGAAATTTCTTGCGTCATAATAAAATGTAGAAAACAAAAGGTATTTTGGAGGACAGGGCATTATGCATTGCACAAAGCTCGTTTGTCGTCAATATTTGGAAACGGGCGATTGAAAGCATTCGGGGTTTCCTGTTGCTATTCTAAGTTAATTTCAATTATCACGAATATCGTCTGTCAACACAACATCAACATCGTGCCCCGGGTACCACGATAGAAACGTTTTCAAGTTAGTATTAAATCCACCTTTAACAGCCATATTTGATGAAACATTACATACCTGTTCCAGACGGTTAAAAATGGTTTTGGTGAAAATTGCACGAAAAGTTTTGAAGCCATATGAAAATTCCACGTTATTTATTATTATACCTCAAACATAATTTTGGCACGTGTATTCAAATATTTATGTCAAATAAAATATGTAGGTACTTAATGAGGGAGTGGGGGTGGGGGTGGGGGGTGGTGGTCGTCAATCTATGAAAGCGTCATATCAAAGAATAGTGTTGACGACATTAACTTCCTATAGCAAAAGAAGGAGCAAATCCCTTTAAGTTTAATGTCTAAATCCGTATTCCATGTGCATGTTTTCCGCATTTCCGGTTAAAGATGAAGTCTTTATTCATTAGCTTCATTTTTAAGTAGAAAATAGACTGACTTGAACGCATACATGTTTAGATAGGTTTAGATAGGAGTTTCAGTCGATAAACACCGAAACACGAGTGAATTATAACCTGCCATCAAATAAATAATACACGTATTTTAATAAATTTTACACAGCACAAAATCTGCCGTAGGCTCACATTATGTTGGCGTATCAGAGAGTCGGTAAAAGGTATATTTTTTTAGTTTATTTATCAAGATTTAGCTTGCGATTACAGGTCTCATAAATGATCCGCCCTACAATATAAAGGGGAGGAACTCTTTAAAGTTTGTTCAATAGTCATCAACAGGTGACACTTTCAGAATAAATCAAGACTGGTGAGATTTTGTATAAATGTATTAACTACGACATTTCAGCCCCAGCTGACAGAAATGCAAGAAATAGTATGCATGCCTCAGTAGAGTAAGAGAAGGCACTAAAATGAGTGTTTACTTGATATATTCTGGACTCGACATTTTAAAGAACAGAATGAATTACAGTCGAACCCCGTTGTCTCGAACTCCAAGGGACCAGCGAAAATACCTCGAGCCTCGCGGGATTTTTTACCTTCAGTATAAAGAAATCGGGCCTATTTATCCAGTTATAGAACACGAGGAATTCGAGCCAAGCAAGGTTTAGCCAATTGCGTTCGACTGTACAAGGCGGAAACAAGAAAAAGGTAGTGATCATGTGCACATATAAAAGCCAGCTTATGCTACCACAGTTCAGAAATCCCGAGAGGGGCAACATCAGACAAGGCCTCTATTTCATTCTAGCGGTCATTCAAAGATTATAAAATTATAACAGCTCTTATTGTATTTAAATAATATTTATTATTTTATTTGGTCTTGGCAAGCATGAGAAAGCTATATAAAAGTACATTTACCTGTTTGAAAATTGAGATATTTATTTTTGTCATACAAGTAATTAATTCATCGAACTAAGCAGATAAGGAACAGCCGTTCTAACTATTTGATATCGGGTTTGACATTCACTTTTGTCAAAATTGAATATCCAATGTCATTCATTTTGTTTCATTCGCTGGTTATGACTGATATCGTTTAGTCATTTCGGTATAAAGAAGAAAGGAACCGAAAAGTACAATATTAATATGAGTACGGATAATTGTCCGTTAAGCATGGCCCGTAACACATATACCGAGAAACGAAATGGATGAGTATTATAACACTGGGCAGATAAAACTTTTTGACGATCCAAAATATAACACAATACCAGGTTTTATAACTGTGATTGTCATTTTTGAAACATTATAGTTTAAACTTTATGAGATTTATGTAATATTAAATTACGATAAGTCCGCACGTTGTTGCGCGAGAGTGTGGTCTGTAATGTGGGAACATCGGAATGTCTAGAGAAACCCCACCCACGGACGCTCAAGCCGGGAAACGAATCCGGTCGGTCTGCCTTGGTTAGAAGCGAGTGCGCTTACAATTGCTATATAACCGGACAACCTAAAGTTTTAACACATAATGAACCTAGCTGTATGTGTTGTTAAAACTAAGCACGTACTGTTTTATGAGACTTTATGTGTGCAATGCTCAACCAATGGCAACCGTGTCACAGACAGACATCCATTTGATGAACAACTATATAAGTAATGTACAATATATTTTGGCACTTTCAATCACATTCCAATCTCATCAGTAGTTAGCTTAAGAGAGTCTTTCAAAGACCTATTTACGTCAAGTGACAAGAAATGGACGTGTTTACGAGTCATTTTGAACCTTGTCAGCATTTAAATCTGGCTTTGTTTGCTGTTTGATTTCTGACGCTATAACGAGCAGCTGGGTAGGAAGTGAACATAGAGGGCACTTATCTAAGGACATGTCAATGCATATGATAATCGGGTTAAATCCATTTCATAAATTACCTGTCAAGAGTTTAGAAACCAGCAAATGTTGATTTTTCATAATGTTCATTCAAACTGTTATGTACCAACTGAAAAGGTTGACAAATACACTTTAATAGATAAATCTGACTTGTTCTCAAAGCCCGTTTTAGATTCCGCACTTATTTGATTAAACGTATTTTGTTAATCTTTATCAATTCACAGTTCAATATGAAGGAAATTGATTCTATATTTGGGATTCAATACTTTTGACAAGTATATCTCTACAACGTCAAACGAGGTGAAACTACGCGTTGTAAAATATAATTAAATATCAGATGTTGTGGTATTGGTCCGATCACAGGATTTTAACCACACCCAGACTTGCAACGCACCTTTGTCACCGCATCTATAGATGTAAAAGGCGAAAAGAAGTTATATGATATTGTGAACCTGAGCCCTGCTTTTCGCATACGCTGAGATTCGCGCCTTCATTAGTTGGACATTTAAAGAAGTAATTGGAATAAAAAATATACTTTCCAAAATGGTTCAATGGCCTCGATAGTATTGAAACTCAACGCCGCGTGCTTATTGAAAAAGAGATTTCCATTGAAGTAAGACATTTAACACTTCAACTATCATAATAAAGTGTAAAGTTTAATGACAATTCTGTCGTACAATACGACGTGTTTTAAACTCTAAGTCAATATTTTACTGAACGTTTATTCGGGTGTTTGGCCTTAAAGACAATTTCACGGGACATTAGGAGTGTTTATATGATGCTTCGCTAACTCAATGACGATATAAATTGAGATATTCGCGATTTGGTTTAACGAATTGGCAGTCGGAATTTTTTGTCGAATCATAATCATAAACTTAATGATTCAAGGATGATGTGAAGGAAATATTACGTCGGTAAACTGTTTTTGTTAAACTTAACATTGTCATATGTTATAATACAACAGTAACAACTGCTTATAACGAAACATTCATATTGGATAGTTTATTTTTGTGAATATCACGTGGAATTATTCTGGCCAGATGGTGTCGAAAGAACCCCGACACGTGCGGTTTGTTTGGGCGGGAAAGTCCTTCAAACCACAGGCGGTGGTGTCGGCTGGTGGAGAAATGGACAGCAGGCGCCGCATACAGCCGCCGCTTCAAATTCCCAGACCCACGTACAGTTTGGAACGACGTCCCAGCATTGATAGTGGCGCTCTCGCACATATGAGGAAAAAGGTACCAAGTGCCACAGTGCCGACGGCAAGTAACAATGTTTCAGCGCATGCGCATTTAGAACCGTCTAATTCCTTAAAACACTCTCATGTCGTAAAACCTTCTCATGTTGTCATAGAGCATATGGCGAAAAAAATAACTGTTCCGAGTGCCACCAGGAGTGTTCAGCCTAGCTCCGAGATTAGGTCAATTCTAAAGAGCAGCACAAATAAACAATATCAGCCACCAAAAGATAATTCAGACTCATCTCTGTCCGCGGATGACAAACAAGCAAAGACGGAGAGTAAGTTCTGCTATCGTCTGCAAGAAAATTCAGACGAGAACCAACTGCGAAAGTCTGTGTCCTTCAAAGACGATGTGCTTATATCAAGAGTTGGCACAAGACGACAATTTTCGCCCGCCTTTTCTATGTCAAATAGTGTTCATACGTCGAACGGTTCTGAAAGAAAACAAGTCTTTGTTTAATCTAAAACATTACAGTGCGATTTGGTGCTTGGAAATATATCTATGTGAATTGTGTTCACATGTGTTGTAGATATCTGCATAACACGTGGGAAATGTTGAATTGTTATTCAAGCTAATGCAAATGTTATCATTACTTCAGGAAAGAATATAAATATATAATTATGGATTGTTTAAAAATGCTACACACAAAAAACACTCCCACTGTTGTTTATTCGCTTAAAAAGCTTACTTTCCTGTTGAACTAAAGTCTATTATTAATGTAAGCAATGTGATAATGTTGCGTATTCTAATATTGCTATGTAATTGAGCGGCGTCTTAACGACATACATCCAAGTACATGTATAATGCTATTACAATACACTTAATGTAAGATTTAGAAACATTACATGTGCCCACATATAATAATCATAGCGGGTTTACTATAATATTCAATAAAAAGAAAACTAGACGAGAGTATGTTATACGTTCGCATTTCTATATTTATACTAAGCATGAGGGGTTTTACTCTTGGTAATTTAGCAGTGTATTTTACACGAGAAAATAACTCAAACCATTGCGCATGGCTTCTTACGATGATGGAAAATGTGGCGATTTGATGATAAATTAAGAAAAACAGGAATTCTGTGGAATGAAATTAACAGTTGGTGGTTGTTTCGTTACTCCGCCAAACTGGATCAACGGCAGGATTCACGTTTACTAATTTAGAAAGCCTCTGTAGAACACAAACGTCAAATTTCCACATAGACATTGTTTTATATCGTGTGTGATTTAGAAGCTCGCGCATGCGCGGGGGGCTGTTATAGCAGCACTTGGCGCTCAACACTACGAAAGTTTGCATTTACTATGGTCTTCTAGACTAGTAGGGCTGCGCCAGGTCGGACCAAAATTAAATACTAACTATTTAATAATGCTGAAGTGTTATTCAAGATATACACCTTTTGTATTCATGTTAAAAGCTTTTTTTTTATCTTATATCATAGAGAAGTATTGGATCAGATGTTCAGTGTAACCGATATCCGGTACATTCTAGAGGTTGAGCAGGAACCCCTACCACATCCAGTGTTTACAAACCATGCCAATGTCGTAATATTCCTACCGATAATTATATCTTGCGTAATGTAAACGAAATGTTAATTAGATTTTAGGCTAATATATGTCTACATGTCTCAGTAGTATTCATTGTTCCTATTAAAATTGTAGTCAAACTTATCAAAAAGAAAAATACCCATTTACTTTTTGTAAATTTTACCTAAACCCCCATCCCCATCCCCTTTTAATAAGCTATGAATTCAATGGATTGGTTTAAAACACATTTATTAGTCATTTTATATCAAATGTAGATCAAATATTTCTTTATCTTTTGAATGTTTGTGCTTTAACATTGTTCTTATATGCAGACAGTAGGTCCGAGTTTTGTTGACTTTCTCACCTAAAGTGTAGTCTGTCCTTGTTGAACCCAGTGTGAATAGTCCTTCTGTGATAGCAGGAAGAGGCAGAGGAGATAGTCAGCCTAGAGGAGTAATAATCTATGATAGGAGAAAGAGGCCTAACATCATGTTTTGACGGTCAACATATAGCCCGGTTGCGTCTCAAGAGCGCTTGGTTAAAAACGAAAATTCTGATACGAGTACCACCAGAACGTATTTACAGATGCAATAATAGTATAAATACGTCCATTTTAATCCAATTATCGGCCTTTGGTTTATTCTTCTTTACTTTTGCTCGATTGTAAAGACCCCTGAATGCTAATGAGAATTTCTCTCGATTCCGTTTCTTGGGAAGAAACCAGTACTGTGTCTTTTAAAGAGACCATGAGAAAGTGCCCCTGTTTGGGCTCGAACCTATAACTCTTGAGTGAAAGGCGGACATCTATACCACTAGACCACTCTCACCCAATCATCGGCCTTCGTTTGCCGAAGAACAATTAATGCAACCGCAAAACACTAGATATTATGTATTTACTTCAGTATTAAAAATCATTTACCCATGACAGAATCATTTCCTTTGTTTGACGGCAAACCCTTAATACGACTTTAACAGGGGTTATTTTATAAGACATCAGATATAATCATTCGATCTCAACCCAATCATTCGTCATCCTCTATTACCGCACGCCTTTTACGTCTAGCACTTTCTTAACCATTATTGCATTTTTCTGATTAGAAACTGAACTATGAAAGGGTACGTACGTCATACAAATATTCATAATATTGTACTTCATTGATTTTGGTGTTTAGGCTTCGATGATCAAATCAAGTTTGACTACGATAAAAGGCCTTTGACAAAACTATTTTATCGACATAATCTCAATATTTATTTGCCGCGATTTCAATGTTGACGAACTGTAATTACTGCAGTTCCGTTAGGGATGTGCATTAATAATTAATATTTATCACTAGTGCGATTTAAACATTCACATCTGTAAACATGAACACTCACAGACACGCAAAGTGTAGTTGGTATCAATACAGATATGAACTCGGAGGTTCTCAAGGCTAAGGCATTCTGGCACAAGATATGATTCATTAACAAATACTTGACAAGCTAGCATGACATGTTATATCAGTCAATTACTCACAGACAATATACTATATCAATTAGGTAGGAAGATACGGCGCCTCGCCTTGGCTAGGGCGACCTCCTGTGCAAGTCAACAACCACTCTAGGCTCCAAGGTTCTGAAGTATCTTTGGCTGGAGAGTACCAATCACCGCATGTGTATACCAGCTGTCTTTACAATACAACGGACGGTATAGAATCTCCCGCATCCGTTCGATGTCCAAAGTCCCATGGCTATGAACATGAGACCTCTGTTCGATGGCTGTGTTTATGAGGCCACAGTTAAATAGATGTGTACATGATGCTACTGTATGATGGCTGTGTACATGATGCCACTGTATGATGGCTGTGTACATGATATCTCTGTTCGACGGCTGTGTTTATGAGGCCACAGTTTAATGGATGTGTACATGATGCTACTGCATGATGGCTGTGTACGTGATGCCACTATATGATGGCTATGTACATGAGACCTCTGTTCGATGGCTGTGTTTATGAGGCCACAGTTTAAAGGATGTGTACATGATGCCACTGTATGATGGCTGTGTACATGAGACCTCTGTTCGATGGCTGTGTTTATGAGGCCACAGTTTAATGGATGTGAACATGATGCTACTGTATGATGACTGTGTACATGATGCCACTGTATGATGGCTGTGTACATGCGACCTCTGTTCGATGGCTGTGTTTATGAGGCCACAGTTTAATGGATGTGTACATGATGCTACTGTATGATGGATGTGTACATGATGCCACTGTATGATGGCTGTGTACATGAGACCTCTGTTCGATGGCTGTGTTTATGAGGCCAATGTTTGACGGCTGTATACATAAGGCCACTGTTCGACGTCTGTATACATAAGGCCACTGTTCGACGGCTGTATACATAACGCCACTGTTCGACGGATGTATACATACGGCCACTTTTCGACGGCTGTGTACATAAGGCCACTTTTCGACGGCTGTGTACATGAAGCCACTGTTCGACGGCTGTATACATGAGACCACTGTTCGACGGCTGTGTACATGAGGCCACTGTTCGACGGCTATATACTTGAGGCCACTGTTCGACGACTGTATACATGAGTCCACTTGTCGACGACTGTATACATGAGGCCACTGTTCGACGACTGTATACAGGAAGCCACTTTTCGACGACTGTATACATGAGGCCACTGTTCGACGACTGTATACATGAGGCCACTGTTCGACGACTGTATACATGAGGCCACTTGTCGACCGCTGTATACATGAGGCCACTGTTCGACGACTGTATACATGAGGCCACTGTTCGACGACTGTATACATGAGGTCACTGTTCGACGACTGTATACATGAGGCCGCTGTTCGACGACGGCTGTATACATAAGGCCACTGTTCGACGACGGCTGTATACATAAGGCCACTGTTCGACGGCTGTGTACTTGATGCCACTGTTCGACGGCTGCATACATGAAGCCACTGTTCGACGGCTGTATACATGAAGCCACTGTTCGACGGCTGCATACATGAAGCCACTGTTCGACAGCTGCATACATGAAGCCACTGTTCGACGGCTGTATACATGAAGCCACTGTTCGACGGCTGTATACATGAAGCCACTGTTCGACGGCTGCATACATGAAGCCACTGTTCGACGGCTGCATACATGAAGCCACTGTTCGACGGCTGCATACATGAAGCCACTGTTCGATGGCTGTATACATGAAGCCACTGTTCGACGGCTGTATACATGAAGCCACTGTTCGACGGCTGCATACATGAAGCCACTGTTCGACGGCTGTATACATGAGGCCACTGTTCGACGGCTGTGTACATGAGACCACTGTTCGACGGCTGTGTACTTGATGCCACTGTTCGACGGCTGCATACATGAAGCCACTGTTCGACGGCTGTATACATGAAGCCACTGTTCGACGGCTGCATACATGAAGCCACTGTTCGACGGCTGCATACATGAAGCCACTGTTCGACGGCTGTATACATGAGGCCACTGTTCGACGGCTGTGTACATGAAGCCACTGTTCGACGACTGTATACATGAAGCCACTTGTCGACGACTGTATACATGAAGCCACTGTTCGACGGCTGTGTACATGAGACCACTGTTCGACGACTGTATACATGAAGCCACTGTTCGACGGCTGTGTACTTGATGCCACTGTTCGACGGCTGCATACATGAAGCCACTGTTCGACGGCTGCATACATGAAGCCACTGTTCGACGGCTGTATACATGAGGCCACTGTTCGACGGCTGTGTACATGAGACCACTGTTCGACGGCTGTGTACTTGATGCCACTGTTCGACGGCTGTGTACTTGATGCCACTGTTCGACGACTGTATACATGAAGCCACTGTTCGACGGCTGTATACATGAAGCCACTGTTCGACGGCTGTGTACATGAAGCCACTGTTCGACGACTGTATACATGAAGCCACTGTTCGACGACTGTGTACATGAAGCCACTGTTCGACGGCTGTATACATGAAGCCACTGTTCGACGGCTGTGTACATGAAGCCACTGTTCGACGGCTGTGTACATGAAGCCACTGTTCGACGGCTGTATACATGAAGCCACTGTTCGACGGCTGTGTACATGAAGCCACTGTTCGACGACTGTATACATGAAGCCACTGTTCGACGGCTGTATACATGAAGCCACTGTTCGACGGCTGTGTACATGAGGCCACTGTTCGACAGCTGTGTACATGAGGCCACTGTTCGACGGCTGTATACATGAAGCCACTGTTCGACGGCTGTATACATGAAGCCAATGATCGACGGCTGTGTACATGAGGTCATTGTTCGACGACTGTATACATAAGGCCACTTTTCGACGGCTGTGTACATAAGGCCAAAGTTCGACTGCTGTGTACATAAGGCCACTGTTCGACGGCTGTGTATAAAAGGCCACTGTTCGATGGCTGTGTACATAAGGCAACAGTTCGACTGATGTGTACATAAAGCCACTCTTCGATGGCTGAATACATGAGGCCACTGATCGATGGATGTGTATATAAGGCAACTGCTTGACGGATGTGTACATAAAGCCACTCTTCGATGGCTGAATACATGAGGCCACTGATCGACGGATGTGTATATAAGGCAACTGCTTGACGGATGTGTACATAAAGCCACTCTTCGATGGCTGAATACATGAGGCCACTGATCGACGGATGTGTATATAAGGCAACTGCTTGACGGATGTGTACATAAGGCCACTGTTCGATGGCTGAATACATGAGGCCACTGTTCGACGGCTGTTTACATAAGGCCACTGCTCGACTGCTGTGTACATAAAGCCACTGTTCGATGGCTGAATACATGAGGCCACTGTTCGACGGATGTGTACATAAGGCAACTGCTTGACGGATGTGTACATAAAGCCACTGTTCGATGGCTGAATACATGAGGCCACTGTTCGACGGATGTGTACATAAGGCAACTGCTTGACGGATGTGTACATAAGGCCACTGTTCGATGGCTGAATACATGAGGCCACTGATCGACGGATGTGTATATAAGGCAACTGCTTGACGGATGTGTACATAAGGCCACTGTTCGATGGCTGAATACATGAGGCCACTGTTCGACGGCTGTTTACATAAGGCCACTGCTCGACTGATGTGTACATAAGGCCACTGTTCGACTGATGTGTACATAAGGCCACTGATCGACGGATGTGTATATAAAGCCACTGATCGACGGATGTGTACATAAGGCCACTGCTCGACTGATGTGTACATAAGGCCACTGCTCGACGGATGTGTACATAAGGCCACTGATCGACGGATGTGTATATAAGGCAACAGCTTGACGGATGTGTACATAAAGCCACTCTTCGATGGCTGAATACATGAGGCCACTGATCGACGGATGTGTATATAAGGCAACTGCTTGACGGATGTGTACATAAGGCCACTGTTCGATGGCTGAATACATGAGGCCACTGTTCGACGGCTGTTTACATAAGGCCACTGCTCGACTGATGTGTACATAAGGCCACTGTTCGACGACTGTGTACATACGGCCACTGTTCGACTGATGTGCACATAAGGCCTATGTTCGACTGATGTGTACATAAGGCCACTGTTCGACTGATGTGTGCATAAGGCCACTGTTCGATGGCTGAATACATGAGGCCACAGTTTGACGGCTGTTTACATAAGGCCACTGTTCGACTGATGTGTACATAAGGCCACTGTTCGACTGATGTGTACATAAGGCCACTGTTCGACGACTGTGAACATGAGGCCACTGTTCGACGGCTGTGAACATGATGCCACTGTTCGACTGCTGTGTACATAAAGCCACTGTTCGACTGATGTATACATGAGGCCACTGTTCGACGGCTGTATACATGAAGCCACTGTTCGACTGCTGTGTACATAAGGCCACTGTTCGATGGCTGTGTACATAAGGCAACAGTTCGACTGCTGTGTACATAAGGCCACTGTTCGACGGCTGTGTATATAAGGCAACAGTTTGACGGATGTGTACATAAAGCCACTGTTCGATGGCTGAATACATGAGGCCACTGATCGACTGATGTGTACATAAGGCAACTGCTTTACGGACGTGTACATAAAGCCACTCTTCGATGGCTGAATACATGAGGCCACTGATCGACGGATGTGTATATAAGGCAACTGCTTGACGGATGTGTACATAAGGCCACTGTTCGATGGCTGAATACATGAGGCCACTGTTCGACGGCTGTTTACATAAGGCCACTGCTCGACTGATGTGTACATAAGGCCACTGTTCGACGACTGTGTACATACGGCCACTGTTCGACTGATGTGCACATAAGGCCTATGTTCGACTGATGTGTACATAAGGCCACTGTTCGACTGATGTGTGCATAAGGCCACTGTTCGATGGCTGAATACATGAGGCCACAGTTTGACGGCTGTTTGCATAAGGCCACTGTTCGACTGCTGTGTACATAAGGCCACTGTTCGACTGATGTGTACATAAGGCCACTGTTCGACGACTGTGAACATGAGGCCACTGTTCGACGGCTGTGAACATGATGCCACTGTTCGACTGCTGTGTACATAAAGCCACTGTTCGACTGATGTATACATGAAGCCACTGTTCGACGGCTGTATACATGAAGCCACTGTTCGACGGCTGTATACATGAAGCCAATGATCGACGGCTGTGTACATGAGGTCACTGTTCGACGACTGTATACATAAGGCCACTTTTCGACGGCTGTGTACATAAGGTCACTGCTCGACGGCTGTGTACATAAGGCCACAGTTCGACTGCTGTGTACATAAGGCCACTGTTCGACGGCTGTGTATAAAAGGCCACAGTTCGACGGATGTGTATATAAGGCAACAGCTTGACGGATGTGTACATAAGGCCACTGTTCGATGGCTGAATACATGAGGCCACTGTTCGATGGCTGTGTTTATGAGGCCACAGTTTAATGGATGTGAACATGATGCTACTGTATGATGACTGTGTACATGATGCCACTGTATGATGGCTGTGTACATGCGACCTCTGTTCGATGGCTGTGTTTATGAGGCCACAGTTTAATGGATGTGTACATGATGCTACTGTATGATGGATGTGTACATGAGGCCACTGTATGATGGCTGTGTACATGAGACCTCTGTTCGATGGCTGTGTTTATGAGGCCACAGTTTAATGGATGTGTACATGATGCTACTGTATGCTGGCTGTGTACATGAGGCCACTGTTCGACGGCTATATACATAAGGCCACTGTTCGACGTCTGTATACATAAGGCCACTGTTCGACGGCTGTATACATAACGCCACTGTTCGACGGATGTATACATAAGGCCACTGTTCGATGGCTGAATACATGAGGCCACTGTTCGATGGCTGTGTTTATGAGGCCACAGTTTAATGGATGTGAACATGATGCTACTGTATGATGACTGTGTACATGATGCCACTGTATGATGGCTGTGTACATGCGACCTCTGTTCGATGGCTGTGTTTATGAGGCCACAGTTTAATGGATGTGTACATGATGCTACTGTATGATGGATGTGTACATGAGGCCACTGTATGATGGCTGTGTACATGAGACCTCTGTTCGATGGCTGTGTTTATGAGGCCACAGTTTAATGGATGTGTACATGATGCTACTGTATGCTGGCTGTGTACATGAGGCCACTGTTCGACGGCTGTATACATAAGGCCACTGTTTGACGGCTGTATACATGAAGCCAATGATCGACGGCTGTGTACATGAGGTCACTGTTCGACGACTGTATACATAAGGCCACTTTTCGACGGCTGTGTACATAAGGTCACTGTTCGACGGCTGTGTACATAAGGCCAAAGTTCGACGGCTGTGTACATAAGGCCACTGTTCGACGGCTGTGTATATAAGGCAACAGTTCGACGGCTGTGTATATAAGGCAACAGCTTGACGGATGTGTACATAAAGCCACTGTTCGATGGCTGAATACATGAGGCCACTGATCGACGGATGTGTACATAAGGCAACTGCTTGACGGATGTGTACATAAAGCCACTGTTCGATGGCTGAATATATGAGGCCACTGATCGACGGATGTGTATATAAGGCAACTGCTTGACGGCTGTGTACATAAGGTCAAAGTTCGACGGCTGTGTACATAAGGTCACTGTTCGACGGCTGTGTACATAAGGCCACTGTTCGACGGCTGTGTACATAAGGCCAAAGTTCGACGGCTGTGTACATAAGGCAACAGTTCGACGGCTGTGTACATAAGGCCAAAGTTCGACGGCTGTGTACATAAGGCCACTGTTCGACGGCTGTGTACATAAGGTCAAAGTTCGACGGCTGTGTACATAAGGTCACTGTTCTACGGCTGTGTACATAAGGCCACTGTTCGACGGCTGAATACATAAGGCCAAAATTCGACGGATGTGTACATAAGGCAACTGCTTGACGGATGTGTACATAAAGCCACTGTTCGATGGCTGAATACATGAGGCCACTGTTCGACGGATGTGTATATAAGGCAACTGCTTGACGGATGTGTACATAAAGCCACTGTTCGATGGCTGAATACATAAGGCCACTGTTCGACGGATGTGTATATAAGGCAACAGCTTGACGGATGTGTACATAAAGCCACTGTTCGATGGCTGAATACATGAGGCCACTGTTCGACGGATGTGTACATAAGGCAACTGCTTGACGGATGTGTACATAAAGCCACTGTTCGATGGCTGAATATATGAGGCCACTGATCGACGGATGTGTATATAAGGCAACTGCTTGACGGCTGTGTACATAAGGTCAAAGTTCGACGGCTGTGTACATAAGGCCACTGCTCGACTGCTGTGTACATAAAGCCACTGTTCGATGGCTGAATACATGAGGCCACTGCTCGACGGATGTGTACATAAGGCAACTGCTTGACGGATGTGTACATAAAGCCACTGTTCGATGGCTGAATATATGAGGCCACTGATCGACGGATGTGTATATAAGGCAACTGCTTGACGGCTGGCTGTGTACATAAGGTCAAAGTTCGACGGCTGTGTACATAAGGTCACTGTTCGACGGCTGTGTATAAAAGGCCACTGTTCGACTGATGTGTACATAAGGCAACTGTTCGACGGCTGTGTACATAAGGCAACTGCTTGACGGATGTGTACATAAAGCCACTCTTCGATGGCTGAATACATGAGGCCACTGATCGATGGATGTGTATATAAGGCAACTGCTTGACGGATGTGTACATAAAGCCACTCTTCGATGGCTGAATACATGAGGCCACTGATCGATGGATGTGTATATAAGGCAACTGCTTGACGGCTGTGTACATAAGGCCACTGTTCGATGGCTGAATACATGAGGCCACTGTTCGATGGCTGTGTTTATGAGGCCACAGTTTAATGGATGTGAACATGATGCTACTGTATGATGACTGTGTACATGATGCCACAGTATGATGGCTGTGTACATGCGACCTCTGTTCGATGGCTGTGTTTATGAGGCCACAGTTTAATGGATGTGTACATGATGCTACTGTATGATGGATGTGTACATTAGGCCACTGTATGATGGCTGTGTACATGAGACCTCTGTTCGATGGCTCTGTTTATGAGGCCACAGTTTAATGGATGTGTACATGATGCTACTGTATGCTGGCTGTGTACATGAGGCCACTGTTCGACGGCTGTATACATAAGGCCACTGTTCGACGTCTGTATACATAAGGCCACTGTTCGACGGCTGTATACATAACGCCACTGTTCGACGGATGTATACATAAGGCCACTTTTCGACGGCTGTGTACATAAGGACACTTTTCGACGGCTGTGTACATAAGGCCACTGCACGAAGGATGTTCACACAAGGCCACTGTCCGACGGATGTGTACATAAGGCCACTGCTCGACTGATGTGTACATAAGGCCACTGTTCGATGACTGTGTACATAAGGCCACTGTCCGACTGATGTGCACATAAGGCCTATGTTCGACTGATGTGTACAGGAGGCCACTGTTCGACTGATGTGTACATAAGGCCACTGTTCGATGGCTGAATACATGAGGCCACTGTTCGACGGCTGTTTACATAAGCCCACTGTTCGACTGATGTGTACATAAGGCCACTGTTCGACTGATGTGTACATAAGGCCACTGTTCGACGACTGTGAACATGAGGCCACTGTTCGACGGCTGTGAACATGATGCCACTGTTCGACTGCTGTGTACATAAGGCCACTGTTCGACTGATGTATACATGAGGCCACTGTTCGACGGCTGTGAACATGATGCCACTGTTCGACTGCTGTGTACATGAGGCAACATTTCGACGGCTGTGTACATAAGGCCACTGTTCGACTGCTGTGTACATAAATGACATTTCGACGGCTGTGTACATGAGGCCACTGTTCGACTGCTGTGAACATGAGGCCACTGTTCGACTGCTGTGTACATAATACCATTTATCGATGGCTGTGTACATAATGCTACTGTTTAACGGCTGTGTACATGAAAACACTTGTTGATGGTTGTTTAAATGAAACCAATGTTCCCTGGCTTTTTCAACGATCTTCATGTTTCAATTGGATTGGTCAATAGTTCTACGAACAACCTTACCGGTTTTCTATATTATAAGAATCAAAATTGCATATAAAAAATGTCAGCTTGTATTTGCGAACACGGGTCGTTGGTACCATGGATGGCTAGGTAGCCCTCTAGACGCTTAGGTCACACGGAGCCGTGCCGCTCCAACAAACATTTTAAACATCTAGGCGCTGTGCTCCACATGTTCGCTCGAATATTATGATTAGCGTATTATATCGACGAATAATCTCATATTTTAAAATGAGCATACATTTAAGTCAATTCAAGTTGATGAAAGGTTAAAGATATTTTGTTTTTGGATACGATTATGATATTTATGATAATAGTTACCATGCTTTAAGCCAAAGGGATTCTTTAATAAAGAAAGAGGTGTACAACAATTAGTACAATGGTAATTGATAACCTTCATGATTCGATCACAGACCGACCTAGGCCCAGATAATTGCAGAAGTATGATCAGTGTCTTGTATGTCGGTCCCACGGCATAGAAGTCTTATCCAGTTGCATAAGCTCATAACAGCCAACATATCATCTTATATTGCCGGATGACCAACCAGTTTGAACACAACGACAATGATATAACGAGAAATAAAGGCATTTGCAAATACTTCTGTGTGTAATATTCGTTAGGTTCGGGTAATATTAAAATTGATTGCAGTCGTTTCGTTCACGAAAGTATAGACTACAGAACAAACCAATACGTGGATTTTGCACATTTGGCTATAATATACAGACTTCAAATTGGAATGATGTCAAACAAAATATCGTACAGTTTTCATGCCGTGGCACTCATTTTAAATTAGCTTCCCAACTGTATTCTGAATAGGTTTTATTTTACCTTCACGGAATTGCAAGTTACCATTTATGTTTATAAATCTTGTGAATGTGAGGTTGAGATGAGTATCAAATGTATTATAAAGAGGTGGTCGTGTATCGACAAAGGGCATTCATTAAGTATTCCTAAACACGTTTCATATTTCAATCTGAATACGATTAAGTCATCCATTTACTTTAGAAATAAGTTTTCTTCTATGATATCATACTGTAGTAAATATAAACTACGTATAACGTGCCTGAATGATTTAAGCAATACCGCGCATTCTTGGAAGGAAGTTTAGATCCAATTTTAAGAAAAATATAAAAAACAAAATGAATTTAAAATGTTATAATGTCAATTAATAAAGAATGAAGGTAAAATGGTATATATGATCGCACGATGGACAAGGAAACAACATTTATCTGCATTTAAGTTAATAATAATGTCCATGCGAACAAACACATTTAGTGTATTTCTTTATAAGGGAGAAAACTACGTTAATCGAATAATAACCAAGACGGACGCCTTGTGCCCTTGACTGGATTAGAAATTTAATTTGATGGACGGGCTCCAATGGTAATGGCACTCGAATGCGATATGTTCCGTTGGCTAAACTGTGTTTCATGCATGATTACAGAAGTTGCCGTCATTAGAACTGCAGGTGCCGTGATAAGTACAGAAAGTGCCGTCATGTGATACAGTGGTTTCACGGTTGAGTCAGGCCGTTTGCCGTCTATACAGCGGCGCCGATCGCCACAGGATGCTCCAGTTCGACGTCAGTCCGTAAAGAAACGCTTCAGGTAGAAGTTGGCGGTGACGATGAGGAGAAGTTACGTTATTCCCATAGATTACCGTTTTTCCTTCGCCAACTCTTCTACCCTTTCTAGATATAGAAGCGAGCGTTGACATTTAAATTGAATGTATTGCAAAAAGTAATAAGCCCCTTAAAGCGACAGTGTACATAAGGTTTTTGGGCCGGATGCCTACATGCACTGATTCAAATATATTAAATTGAGTTGATTTACTAATAATTTCAAACAACACATAAAAAACGTAAGAGTAGAGCGAAAACAAAGAACAAGAAAGTGCTTCCGTGACGTTCCTGTGCAGCCATCGGTCTTGGTAGTTCACACCTTGTACACGGGGTAGTTCTCGCAACTCCGCCAAAGGTTGGATGCCTTACATGCATCCGGCTTTGAATTTCCTTTTTATACGGTATTCATTGGACCAAAATGTAACGAGACACACCTTTGTGGTTATCATTATTGCTTGATATTTTCACTTATTGAACATATTTGTTTTGGAACACCTCGGCCATTTTCCATCGAAAACAACCTCGGATGTATGCCAGTACACCAGTGGGGACATTTTTTTGTGTAAATTTCGGATTTCAGATAATACTATTAATTAATTGTAGTCTTTTAACGTGTTTTGTGTGACTAAGTTAAATTTGATTGCCAGTGAATACTATTGCATAACTAATTAAGATTCCCAAGAGTGAAGTCATTAAGTTTTACTGTTTAATTAAAATTTCTACACGATCAACTTGCATCGTAGTTAAATGTAAAGTTTTCTGACATTGCACACCGTCCATATAGATACTAGGTTGTTTCCTATGGAAAATGGCCAAGACGTTCCGAATGGCTTCACCGCATTTGATCGGTCTGCGGGAGAGAAGTCCATCAAAGGTCTGAACTAGTTGATTGGTACCGAATCTCATACGTATTCCAACATTTACCAAGCATTGTGAAAATAATTATATATCAGCCTAATCGGAGGCAGCATAAACATGAGGTCCTAACGAGCTAGTCAACCCCATCTTATTCCAATCTGTTATCTATTGATAACCTTTATGGTTTGAAAGAAGACCGAAATAGGCTCGGATTATTTTAGAAGCCAGTTCGTAATCTGGTATGGCGGTCCATGTATGTAGAAATTGGTCAGTGACAGATGCTCATAATGACTAGAATGTCATCTTTAATTGACAGGACAAGAACTGGTTACAGAAGGAAACGAAATAAAGACAATTAAATGTATGTCTGCTTAACATAATTTTATATGTACATGCATATGCATTGTTTAAACTAATTTTAGGAATGAAATCTTCATATTGGGCGACGAATGAGTCATATGATGAACGTATCTTACCTTCACTGAATTCAATGTATTTTTTTTTATCGAACTCTCTAAATTGCGAAAAAGTTATAAAATTCGTGAAGGCTCGTTTTTTAACTATTCTCAAACTCGTTTCATATTTTTGTATAAAATGCAAACTCATATAAGTTCCCTATGTAACCACCATATATCAAGTGTAATGAGGCGGTCGGGTTAATTTACCAGGATAATACATTACATTTTGGAAAACACGTCTCACTTTAGAAATTTGACTATGATTTTGTCATTCAATTTCTTAAAAACTAAGTTTTCTTCTATCATACAGTGGATTGAAATTAATCAGTCAAGTATGTATTTTACTATAGAACATTTTGTATAAAATATTTTTAGGTACAATCTAAACGAAATATGCAAATTTCATGTCACTATAATAGCAATACGTCAAAGTAAATAGACAAAAAAGGACAAGAAACAAATTCATTATTAGTTAAAAGAACCAATATATTTGTGTCTTGGTTACAAATGTAACGTAACATATTATGAAAGAAACGATTTCATGAAAGGAAAAGCACTGCGAAACTACAATCATAATCAAAAATAACGTTTTGTACTCATTTATTTAAAAAAAAGTAAAAGTATCTGTAACAATGTAAAGGCGAATGCACTGTGTTGCAGTGTCTTGTGTTGTGTTTACGGTAAGTTTACTATATGTGCCGATTGCAGAATGTTCCGTTACGAGTCATGGTTGCCTCAGGCCTTTGTGTTCATCGTTCTTCTCGACGTTCTTCTCAGGCTCAACGGCGGTTCTCCTCGTGAAGCGGTCCGTGAAGTAACGTTTTAGGTAGAACGTTACAGCGACGATGATGAGGAGAAGCAACAACGACAGGCCTACCGGTACTCCCACACAGACGGCCGTTCTGTCCTGCTCCGGTTCCACTATCCTAGCTGGAAAAGAATCCTGAATTACAGTAGAATATTACAAACGCATACTTTTGTTAAAACCAAGAGAACATATTGCTTTTATTGCAGATTATATAAAATGGCGGCATTGTACATCTTATGTTGAATTGAAACAATTATAATATAGCCTTCAATTCATTGAACACAAGTGAACACATCTCATCACTACATGCATGTATATGCAATTGTGTAACAAATTATCTTTCTAAAGAGTACACTATCAATTTAATACATTTACTTTAAACACAGATATTTAAAGTCTAAGCAAACGAAGGTTTCCGCGTACCCGTTGCCTTTCTGTCCAGCCAATGGTTCTGGTAGTACACTGGTCCGTCTGGGTACGTACACACTGTATGCTTGAAGTAGTTCTCGCAAATTCCACCGTGGTCGCACGGGTTTGCCACCTTGCACTCGTCAGGCTCTGAGTTCATAATAATACTTCATTTTAGGCAAGGCAAAACGTACGTAACAAAACACACCTGTTCGATTATTTTAATTCTTTAGGTGTACAAAAAACACTTCCATATCAACATAATTATGGATTCCATATCTAATGTGACAAAGCCATGACTTAACGCTATCTCTAAACTGAAAACGAAAAAGGCAATAAAACACAGTTGAACTAAATACTAAAGTTGACTTATTACATAAATATACAATAAGTAAACTTTAGCATCTGTGTTTTTATTGCATCTACTAATTGATAAGACGAACGGATCGTTACACTATAGTAGTACTGTATGTTGTTGACTTACCATCTAACATTAGTACTGTACATCGGCTCTCTCCGGGGACCCTGTAAATATATCTCAAGATTTTCGGAAGGGAGTATGAAAGAATAGAACGGCAGAATATTTAAAGTCCCGTTCACACAATAGCCAAGACCAAACGCCGACTTCCGAAATAAGAACACAGGTCGACAGGGGTCGTAAAAAGGGTGTTGGCATTTTGTAAAATATCGGTGTTTGTTCGGCGATTAGTTGTCACAGTACTCAAGTCGGCTTGAGGTTTTAACCTCTGCGGAACCGAAAACTGTCGCCGACCAAAATCGTTATACCTTAAGACGGGAACGGCCGCTCTTATTTCTGTAAAACATTGAACACAAATATATATCTGTGACTGGGTATAATCGGGCAACAGTCGGCAATTGATTCTACCTCCGAACGATGACCAGTCGGCATAAACAACAACT